>NC_081382.1:24920367-25239265 GCF_030684315.1 Stegostoma tigrinum
AATACCGCCATTAACTGACAGAGCCACCCTTCCACCGTTTCCTGTCATTCCTAAGTGTCCAATACCCTTCAAGATTGAGGCCCCTATCCAGATCATCCTGTAGCCTCATTGGCTACAAGTCATACTTATTGACTTCCATTTGCACACCCAGTACATCTTTCTTTTTTCAAATGCAACCTGCATTCAGATTATGGAGCCTTTATTTTTACTCTTACACTTTGTAAATTCTAGCCTTACCTGTTTGTTTGATCATTAGATTTGTACTCTCTCTCCCTTTCTCACTGTTGGTTGATTGTTTCCCCTTTTGCCTTGAGTCTACATCTTCCCAAATTTGACCTGCTACCTCCATTCTTTAGTTTATAATACTCACGACTTCCCAGGTTATGGACTTGACAAGAACATTGACCCCAGCACAGTTTGGATGGAGATTGATACAGATCCCACTTTCCCCAGTCCTGGTTTCAGTGCTCCATGAACAGAAACCCACATTCTCCCACACCGGTTACACACACATGCATACAAAGACCCACAGACAGACAGACACACGATGCCCTTCAGATAAATCTTAATTACCAATGTATTGAACATGCATAACAGGCTGACTTCCTAGTCTCTGTCTGCTTCCAGGCCCCACAGTTGCTTGGAGACTCTACAGTTTTAATGGATTAAGGGAATGATCATTCAGATGTTTTAAGTGAGCCACGTTTTTGGGGAAGGAACACGAATGTCATTGTAACCAAAATCTTAGATGAAAGATTGCATACCACCACCCCCAGTCAAAACCATAACATAGGCTGCAGTGGTTCAAGAATGCATTTCACCATCACTTCCCCAAGGACAGCACATGTTGGCCCAGCCCACATCACATGAGTGAGTAAAAAAATGAAAACTATGCCTTTGAGGATCTGCATCTTAACGTGAGAGCAGCTAGCTCCTCAAATTTACAATGCAGAACCACCTCCTTTGTCCTACCTATGTCGTAGTTACCTACACAGACCATGACAACTGGATTCTCCTCCTCCTACTCCAAGTTCTTTTCCAACTTGAGCATATATTGCAAGCCCTGACAACAGGCAGCAGTACCTTTGTCTGGATTCATGCTGGTTGGAGCCATACCTGGAACATAGAAAGATGGATGTAGTTGTCGGATGTCAGTTATCTCAGCTCCAGGACATCTCTGCAGGAGTTCCTAAGGGTAATGTCTCAGACCCAACCATCTTCAGTTGCTTCATCAGTTGTGTTTTCTCCCACTAGGAGGTATACACAGTGCAGTGACATGGAGAGGTGTACACGGTGCACTGACATGGGGGGTGTACACAATACACAGGAAAATGTACACAATGCAATGACATGACACGGGAGGTGTACAAATGCAGTGACATGGGGAGGTGTACACAACGCAGTGACATGGGGAGATGTACACAATGCAGCGACAAGGGAAGATGTACATAATGCAGTGACACAGGGAGATGTACATAATGCAGTGACAAGGGAACATGTACATAATGCAGTGACATGTGGAGTCGTACACAATGCAGTGACATGGGGAAGTGTACACAGGGAGGTGTACACAATGCAGTGACACACGGAGGTGTGTACAGAGAGGTGTACACAATGCAGTGACACGGGGAGATGTACACAATGCAGTGACACAGGGAGGTATACACAGGGACATGTATACAAGGAGGTGTATACAATGCAGTGACATGTGGAGATGTACACGGGGAGATGTACACACTGCAGTGACACATGGAGGTGTACACAATGCAGTGACATGGGGAAGTGTACACAGGGAGGTGTACACAATGCAGTGACACACGGAGGTGTGTACAGAGAGGTGTACACAATGCAGCGACACGGGGAGATGTACACAATGCAGTGACACAGGGAGGTATACACAGGGACATGTATACAAGGAGGTGTATACAATGCAGTGACATGTGGAGATGTACACGGGGAGATGTACACAATGCAGTGACACGGGGAGATGTACACAATGCAGTGACACATGGAGGTGTACACAATGCAGTGACATGGGGAAGTGTACACAGGGAGGTGTACACACGGAGGTGTATATGGAGAGGTGTACACAATGCAGCGACACACGGAGGTGTGTACAGAGAGGTGTACACAATGCAGCGACACGGGGAGATGTACACAATGCAGTGACACAGGGAGGTATACACAGGGACATGTATACAAGGAGGTGTATACAATGCAGTGACATGTGGAGATGTACACGGGGAGATGTACACAATGCAGTGACACGGGGAGATGTACACAATGCAGTGACACATGGAGGTGTACACAATGCAGTGACATGGGGAAGTGTACACAGGGAGGTGTACACAATGCAGTGACACACGGAGGTGTATATGGAGAGGTGTACACAATGCAGCGACATGGGGAGATGTACACAGGGAGTTGAACATGAGGCAGCAACATGATGAGAAGTGTGGCTGTGTAGCCCCTCCACATTTAACTTCGATTTCCAGGAAAAGTGGCCAGGCTCAGAGTGCTCCTGGGAAACCAGCCTCCTGGTCAATAGAGAGAATGTAAATGGCTACCTATCTCACTACCGAACCCTATTTGAGACTGATCGTCTTATCGAACGGAGAGTGTTAGAGACACACATACAGAGAAACTGGGACGCACACACACATTATAACATAGAGAGACCAGGCAGCACAGTGACCCATTGTAATACTGAAACTCTCAGAGAGTAAGGAGCCTAGCTGTGTATAATCTGTGACCACATTGTAGCGTACATCCTGCTGGATTGTGGCCTGATGTGGAGATGAAAGGATCAGAATCAGTCTTTGTTGCCCCTGAAAAATCAGGACAGATATGTGCAATCCCAAGACCCAAGGGAGGCATGCGCCTTGTGCCAATGAGCCAGCGTGCCTATGTGTCAAAGCCATTATTGGAGTCCAACCTCTGACCTGCTAGCTGTCAATTCCTGGTGTGAGAGTGAACCCAGATGCATTTCTACCCAAATGAGGAGCAAATCGGGCTCAGCAGTGTGGTTTCTCTGTTTGAACAGGCTGACGCTAGCTATTGTTTAAACTTCATTATGAAGAATGAGTGTTCATGTGCTAGATTGCTGATACTTGTCAAACTGTGCTCCAGTGAAGTCAGCACCTGTAGATGAGGTGTAATAAAGTAGCAATGCAAACAGTATGAGCACATATGTCAAAATAACCAAGATCATTTTATAAATTGTTCAGCTAGCTTATTATCATCCTCAAATCTCAAAAAAACAGAAGCTAATCAATCCCAGAAATAAGGATTTATTGATATTTTGATTGCTGATATGTGTGGTAAATTGGAGTAATGAGACCTTGGGCTGTACCTGGGATTAGACAGCAGTAATTAAATGAAACACTTCATTACCTGGAAGCCAAGACCACTGCAGCTCTGTAGATCACATGTTGTAAAGCACACTTACTTGTAAAAGAACGACCACATAACAAGCTGAATCCTTTATTGGCTTCATTTGTTGTCATGATCAGGATTAGTTCAAATGAACAATAATGCCAGATCATCACCTTATCATGTGAAACCCAATACTTGAACAAACAGGTAACACATTCCTCCTCTGTCACCATCCTTTTGTTCTTTGAATTAACTATTTTTTGAATAACTCAGAAGAGGTTAGCTGAAATAAATCCAAGAATGAGGGTGAATTAGACTCAGCAATGTTTAAACGAGAAAAGTAGGCATGTAAGATTAAAGAATGGTTAACCAATTAAAGATTGATGTCTTCTTAAGTGCCTGGTATCATTTTGTATATCAGAATAATTACTACACATTGTTAATTGGCTTATAAGCATTCAGCCACTGAGCTCATTCAGTGGTCTACTTAATGGAAAGTGCTGCTAAAATAGTTTCTTACTTGATTATTTTTCATTTAAATTTGAAATTGCATTACTGGATTAACCCTAAGGAGGTTTAATGATTTTGAAACCTTCCTCCATTGGCTACCCACAGTCACTTCTTTTCTGCTTTCCACTTGCTTTTCAATGAAATCTATTCTCTGATGAAGGGTCTAGGCCTGAAACGTCAGCTTTTGTGCTCCTGAGATGCTGCTTGGCCTGCTGTGTTCATCCAGCTTCACACTTTATTATCCTTAAATTCTCCTGTTAGTTTTCAGCATATCTGACCTCTCATCAAAAAGCATTTAATGCCTAGTTGTCCAGTATAGTGCAATTCAATGGGTAAAATGGTGAACTTCTTTGGGAGGCATCCAAAGGGTTGTTAGATAAATTTGAATGTAGTTGTGGTTCAGGTTCCTCTGTCTGTGATCACTCAGCAATACTGGATATACAGACCACGCAGCTCCAGTCTGTGTTGGTGAATGTTACGGCTGGTGTCTGTTGTGGCCCAGTGAGGACATAACTTTAACAAATGTAAATTGTGAGCCTTTAAAATCAGGCTTGGCCAACCTCTCTGCATAGGCCAACGTGTCAGTTTTTCACTCACTTGAAGGGCTTGTGAGCAAATATTAGAAAGCTAATGTTTGCCACAACAGAAAATTTGCATGTCAAATGATACAATTCCAAGGAACAAACTGATCATTAAGTGCCAAGCAGTGTAGAAAACTAGTCAAACTTTTCGCTGATAATAAAATGTGAGGCTGGATGAACACAGCAGGCCCAGCAGCATCTCAGGAGCACAAAAGCTGACGTTTCGGGCCTCGACCCTTCATCAGAGAGCAAACTTTTCTCTTTTGTCTTTTTGGTTAAGAAGCAGAGTGAGAGGTAGATGACTGGGCCTAAAGTTGTGATCGCCAGGTAAATGGCTGGCAGCAGGGCCAAGCCAAGGAATTCACAAAGACTGACCTTGGCTTGCCTCCAGTGGGGGCACACTCTGAGCTTTTACCTCAGCACAATGCACATGGAAATGGGGCTCAGAAATGAGTTACCCTTCAGACTGGCTTTGCCTCATCTCCCAGCATGCTTTGTGGATTGATCTTTGGGGCAGGTGTGGCAGGGTTGGACAGTGAGTGCCCACTCAAGCAACACAAGATGGAAGAGATTGAAAGAGTATTCTTCTCTCACGACACTGTGAGCCACCTCTTAGAGGTGCCATGAAGCCAAAGGCAGTGTGCAGTGACAGAGAGAAACAAAAACACGTGAAGTCTTCATCAATTGTTTCTTGATCAGAAGAATTAACAAAACAGAAGGGGTGTGTGTGAAGAAATGAATTTGAAACTCAGGTTTGTCAACTCATTTGATGAAAAATATTTAACTTCAGAAGGAAAAAAAATCATTAAAAATAATTATGTGGTCCTAATGTTTGCACTCTGTCGTCCTGGCTAAAAGATTCATGTTGTCCTGGAAACTATAACAGGTTTCCATTGCCACCCCTGTCTGTGCAAGTAGAAAAGTAACGGAAATAAATCATCTCATGTCAGATAAGCCTGACTCGCTTCACAATCTCTGCCTGTGTGGTATCATGACTGCTGTGTACTCAAGGGGCAGAAGTCTTTGGGGAATAATGGGATTCCACGCTGCTTTCTGGTGTAAGTGACAAAACAACTTGCATGTGTAACCATTTCCGAGCTGCAATAATCTGAGACAAGAGTGCATCTTCAGAAGGGAATGCATCTTGTTGTTTGGAAACTTGAGCATTTAAAAATAAGAAATGTTGACTTGCTCCTTCCTTCTCTGGAGTATTTGTATAAAGTGGTTGGAGATTTTACTGGATATATTTCCATATTAGTAATCCAATGGTTTAAAAATTCATCCTCAATAGAATCTCCAAAAAATATAACAGCACTTTAACCATTAAATTGCAAGGCCCTCATTTATACCCTTGATTTAATTTTCAGATAGTAAATGATTCCTGGGGTCTTCTGCACCAGATTCTTGAATGTCAATCTAGTGTAAAATCTTTTTAAATTATCGAATATAAGAGATGAACTCCGAAGTAATTACAAATTCTTATTATTGCAGAAATACTGTTGTGTATTCCTGCTAGAAACCCAAAGCAATACAAGGCGCAGCAACATTTATTTATAATGAATTGCACTGAAAAGCTCATCATTGGTTGGGGAGTCTGTTGATGATTTTGGCTTCTTAACTTGCAATCCCTTGATTACTTTGACCGAATGCAACATGTCTGACATTTTGCTTGACACTGCTTTGGATAAAATAATGATATTTTCTCGCTCACAAAAATGCAGAGTCCCTACAGGCTTAACATGTCTGCATATCTTAAACAGAGAAGCTACTTTTGCTGGGAGGAAGAAACCAGTAGAACAGGGTAAAGGGGGTGCTTTCTAGTATCTTACAAGTTCTTTTTCTTAATTGATCTGATTGGGCATATAATCCAGATCTGGTATAGGGCATTGTGCGTGCATTAATGTTCCTTTACAGATCTGCCCTGGTCGAGCCAGATTTGCAAAGGTGCAAATTTTTCCCTTAGAACCCACCCCCTACGTTGTCATTTCATAAAGCTGCTGACCCATGCATTGGGTGAAACCATATGCAAATGGACTTTATCCTCTAATTTTTTTTCTTCTTCTATTTTCTGACATCAAATTGGCACAAAAGAGCATTCGACAGTGCCATGACCAGTCTGACAGGTGTACTATCGGACTCTGGCAGCACGGCCTATTCAATGTCAGAGAAAGAAGCAATAATTAGAGCAAAGAACAGAATGAACGTCAAACGAATTACCAGGCAGCAGCTCATATTTGTCAGGAAGGATTGCATACATAAGAATTAAGTGACAGTACATGCCCGAGTAATGAAAGAGAAATGAAAGATTTGCCCAAACATAGCGCGCAGGATACATGCGTATGTCTAGCTGGAAGCAAAAGCGAGTAGCCTCGACAAATTATGCTGCCGGAGTTTTGAGAACCGTTATTTTTGCAGATATTCAGAGCCTGTAATTTGTTCAATGATCGATTTGCCGTAGCACTTCAATGGTGTGTGTTCTGAAAAATTTCCCATCTCGTCATTAAAGGTGGTCTGCAATTCTTTTTGGTCTAAGAATACTGTTTGAGAATTCAGATTTGACTGCAAATACTAGGCAAGCCCCTGGTCGAAACACGTAAGTGCGCTTCTGCGGTGGATGATTTCAACAATAACCAAAATAAATTATGTTCAAATGCTGAAACTCTGAAGCTTCATATCGACGCAAGTACTTTTAAACTGAAGTGTGCAATAAGAGCATTCACACCAGTTTTATGTTGCTGTGTGGTTTGAAGGTTTAAATTATCGAATATAAGAGATGAACTCCGAAGTAATTACAAATTACTAAAAAATATAATGTTTTACATGGAGTTGACATCTTAGTATCCCAGTTTGCAAAAAGCATGGGTTATGGACAGCCCCTCCTCCCAGGCAAACCCCCACTGACCAACTCATTTTCTCTGTAAATTGCTAAGAGCTGAAGGAGAACAAGGAGTCTGGGTTGATGTAATTTACTAACATGAGATTATATCCAAAAACGTAAGGAATCGTCTTCAAAATCTAAGCTATTTGTTAATTATTTTCCATTTGCATTGTCTTGTGTCCTTCATATCAGTTACATTGTTCAGGAAACTAGTCTCACAAAACTGAGCCACATATTACCGAATAACTTCAGATCTGAGTGATGAGAATCAGACTAGCCGCACCATTCCAAAGATAAAGCCATTCCGAAGCCAGGCAAACATGCTGGAATGAGATGAATGGGCAAGTTTAGCATTGGGATGGTTGTGGGATTTGAGAAGCAGTGTGAGTTTAAATTCCCAAGGAATGGAAACATGCCAGGGAGCCAACTCCAAGGTGCTGATTTTTTGGGAAAGTCCCAGGAGGTAGGTTGGCTTTTTTTTAAAAAAAAGATGTTTATGAGGCCACTGCTTCAGGGGTAACCAGTTGCAGAGACCTGGCAGCTGCAGCAAGGTGGAGCATTCATGGTTAACCAGGAGGCGTGGGGATGCTGCCACGAAGCTCAGTGACCTACAGCCTCCCCACCCCCACACATTACAACCCCTTCTGTACCTGGTACTTCCTCCAGGATCAACCTCCTCCCTCCTAGGGTAGGACAGCGCCCCCCCCCCCTCCACCCACCCATCCACCCACTGGAGAATTAGACCTGTCCCCAACCCCCCCACCCCGATCAGCACCCTGGGATTCGGGTTTAGATTCCCCTCCAGCCCAACCCTATCCCCAAGTTCAGAGATCAGAGACTACATCTTACTAACACTTGGGGTCAGGGATTGAATCTCCCAGATCTTCCAGGGTGGTGTAGCAAGATGCTAGGCTGTTCGTCAGATCAGACACATGGGGCTCGGAATCTGTCAATGGTACCCGATACATTCACAGCAGGCAGGACAGGGTTAACATCCCTCCCATGTCACTGTCTCACTCACTCACTAACTCATTCGCTCACTCGCTCACTCACTCACTGATTCATTCACTCATTCACTAACTGACTCACTCACTCACGCCGACCCCAAGTGTTTTAACAAGAAGGAAATAAATAGCCTTGGAAAAGTGGGAGTTGTGAAAAGTTCCATTTGTTGTTCCGCAAAACTACATTTATAAAACCAAGTGAATGAAATAGATGGTGAAAACTCAGGCTCTGAGCAGCTTTGCCCCACATATAATCCCAGGATGAACAAGAGTCAAAATGCATGATTTAATTTGTGATAGGTAGAGTGGGGAGGATCTGATGTTGACTGCAGAGATTAAGCAGGTGGGGTGGCGGGGGGGCACTTGTGGTGTGGAGATGGAGTCTCTACTCCTGGACCAGGAGGCCCAGGCCCAAATCCCACCGGCTGCAGAGGTGTGTAATAACATCTCGGAGCATGTTAATTTGAAAAATAGGTTAAATTAAAACAATTAAGTAGAGGCTTCTGGGGATCTTATGATGCCATGGTGGTGTCCTTACCTCTGAGGCAGGAGGTTCAGGTTCAAGTCTAACCTGCTCTAGAGGTGGGTAATAAAATATCTAAACGCATGGAGGAAGGGCCTGTTGTGGTGCAGAGGTAGTGTTTCTCCCTCTGAAGCAGGAAGCTGCAGTTCAAGTCCGACCTGCTTGAGAGGTGTGTAATAACATTTCGGAATGGGTTGATTCGTAAAATAACCACTTATATCTTACGGATGATTTAAAATAATCTCCCTATCTCTGAGTCAGCATGACTGGGGTACAAGACCCACTTCCTACAGAGGTGTATAATAAGAACTCTGAGCAGATTGGTTAGGAAAATACCTAAGCATATGGGGGAGAAAGAGATGCCCAGCTGTGCTCATCTGAGCTAGTGTTAGAATCAAAACGGGCGAAGATGGCTTAACCCTTCCCAATGGGTAGAGCTGCAGCTCATTCCACATCATACTTATATACTTGTCCACATGTTTTCCCATTGCTGAAAGTAGGTGGCCTCATGTCAGTTGATTGCACAGGGAAAAAAAACAGTAATAAAGGAGATTACTTAAGTAACGACAAAGGTTCAGAAACAGCATAGATATCTGACAGGATTGCAGAAATAAACTATAGACAATTCACCAACAGATACAAAAATGTTCAGATTAAGAATTTACCTCATTTCCAGGATACACAGGGCGTTAGAGAAGTCACAAGAACATTTCTGTATCCACTTTGTATCGCCTTTCTTTGCAGCACACACTCACACGTGTAACATGGGAGGGATTTGTGCTTTCCAACACTAAAGGGGAGAGATTTTCACAAGGCCAAGTAATGGCCCTTGTTGCCTACACTGCTTCACGTACGTTTGAACAGTTTGATCCACTTGGACGTGCCCAAAAACTGCAATTATATTCTCATTTTTGATAAAGTTATCCTCCAAATAACAAGCATGTATAAAGCCGTTTGGATGACCCAATAAAATACGACAATGTGGAGAAATTGTACCCAAAGTTCCTTAAGCTTCCACACAAATTCGAATGTGATTTTCATGGGACACATAATTTAAAAATATTTAATTTAAAAAGAGAGACCGATATAAATATGTTGAAATGATTGTAATAAAGAAATGAGCTCCCTACTGGAAGCACCTCCTTTTAGCTCAATGGTTGTGCGTTTGACTCTTATTCCAAACAAGTCAGGAACACTGTCAAACTGACAATTTTCGGCTAATCACTTCTGAAGGTAGCTGCAGCTAAGGAAAAACTGAAGGGAATCATTTTCATTGCTCCATGTCTGTGGGTCGATGCATAATTTTGACAGATTCAGACTGAAACACAAGCATCAGAGTTGTGGCCCCATGCTCCTTCCTAACACAAAGTTACTCAGTAGAGGAGAAAGTGGTTGTTATAATTATGTGAAAAATTATGTCCTAGTGGTCAAAAAAGCATATGACTGCGATAGTTCTGCAATGTGTTTTACTTAACATGCTGGGGTTGTTTTTAACTTGTGGCCCACACTTCTTTCTGACTTAAGCGATATATTTTTGCAATGTTAACGGGTGTTTAATTGTGGAGTGAGGATAATTCTGGTGAATTGTAGATTTTGGGCCCAGTTCAGCATGGCATCATTGTAGATTTTGGGCCCAGTTCAGCATGGCATCATTGCAACAGATCTTTTAGAAAAAAAAACAATGCACCTCTGCAGAGTCCCCAGCAAAAGCTAAATGGAGCACAAATTCAACACACCTCACCAAAAAGGTAGGAAAATGAATCTAAAGAACCCAGCCATCTTCAGGGGAAAAGTTTGATGATAAACATTCTCATTATCAAATGGTGATTTGTTCTAATTACTTTTGAAGGGTAGTAAACAATTTAAACACTGTTGGAGGTAATAGTCTTGGGAATAATTTGAACATAAATTTGTGTCTTATGCATTGGCTTCCTATGCTCAAATTAAAGACCGGATTAATTTTAACATTATAATTTGTCTGAGGATCGTGATGGTTTAACGTGTAGCAGCTTCAATCACTCAGGGGGACTTCTACTGTTTTGTTTTAGTGACAGTTGCCACAGTCCTTTGTTAAAAGTGGTTCTTCTGGATATTTACCAATCTCGAGGCTTGAATAATCTGATGTGGTTTGCAAAGAAAATGTATTTTTTTCATGTGTAAATGTGACTCACTAACAAAAGCAGTCTTGTTTAGCCAGCAAAAATGTTAACATGACAAATGTGGTCCGATTAACGAATCATAACTGTATCTGTCTCCTAAGGCCATAGCAATTTGATTTGTAGTTTTACAGGATTTTTAGAAGCAAATTAAACAGTCAGAAGACATAAAATAATGAAAAAAGCAACCACGCCTGTTAGAGGAAGGAGATTTTGCTGGTTCTGGACAGTTTCATAACACACATTCTGTTTCAGCCCCTTTACCAATTGCAGTTTAATTGCTGCAAAGAACATTATACTTGAACAATTTCTTTATTAATAATACTCTCTGAAATGCTAACCTTGTCATATTGACTAATGTGGTGCATTTGTAGGCCCAAGATGATTAAATTGGAAGTCTTGTGCATTTTGCAAGAACAAGCTCATTATCAGGGATCCCCACATTATGTTGGATGGGTTATGAAAGAGATGCGGCTTGTCATTCTTTTATTAGGACACTTGCTTCAAAATTAACATTTCTCCATAAAATGTAGAGGCACTATTGTCCAAACAGTTAAGCCAACCTTTGCTGGACAGTGGGTATTCAAAGAACTCAGAAGTGGATGTAGGCTGTTCTGCAAACCTACATTATAAACTTGAACAGCCTAATGCACAAATCTCAAGTAAAGCATGGGGCGCACTCATCCGCATTATAAACCCTGTCAAACTGCTTTGATCTAAGGCCATTTTCAGGGATTATTCAAGGCGACAATTTCAAATTGAACAAAGCCTTCTCTGGCCAACCAAACAAGTCTGTAATAACATGAAAGAGAGAAACATGGATTTCAGTCTCAGATGCAGATTTCTCATTCAATGTACCAAGAATTTGAAAAAAAATCACCCACATCCAATTTATAAAACTGACCACTGGTTTGGCTTTCATTGTTTGTTGTAAAAGAGCATTAGGTGTAGTTCCATCCATATTTTATCGACTACTTTTGCTAAACTATCAGTTTTCCTGCAGTATTACCTATGTTAAATATTGTAAGTATATCAATTAATGTAGATTACAGGTGATCAGCATGATGTTGATTGGAACCTATAAGCTCTGTAGTAACACATGCAATACACAGTGCATTGTTTGGCTGTAGTTCAGTTATTCTAAGTACTGGCAGTCTAGTGTACATGTTTGGTGATATTTTTCATAGCAATTTATAATTTAGAAAATCCCTTTCCATATCACTAGGAAAAGCTTTGAACTCTAAGCTTAACCTGCAATGTACTAAATACTATTAGCCCTTGCTTTTATGCTATGAGAAACTGAGCTCAAGTAAAGTCAACAGTATATGCCCTTGACTTACCTTTAAATTTTGCTCTCTCTCCTATCTCTTACTTCTCTCATTGTATTCTCTGGCCTAGGGACGTGGAGGTTAATATCTTTTTCCTACTAAGAATTCTAGATATCATGAAATCTTTTAGCATTATTTCTTCCTGGAAGAACAAGTTCTGATACCCTATTTTATCATCTGTTCAGAATCCCAACTCATATCCAATGTTATGGAAACACTTGAGGTTTATGAGAGCGACCAGGAGCGACAACAACTTAACAAAATAAGTGTCAACTTTTTTCTGGTTCAATTTTCAAGGCAATGCCTTGACCAATTAGTCAAACTGCCTAGTTTATAAACTTTAACAAAGTTTTGCACTTACCTCTCAATCATCATTAAATAGTGCATTCTCACAATCCTTCCAGTAGCCCACCAATCAGCACTGCCTTCTCATACAGTGTAAATTTTAATTTCCTCCTTAAATTAGTGTTCTTGTGAATTGTGCTGATGAGCAAGATGACAAAGTGTGCGATTTTAGCAGTTAATAAATTGCATATTTCACAATTACTGTTTGCATGTATTGTGCATGTGTTTACAGTTGACATAAGTAATCATTCTTGCCAATTGCAATTCTCCCTGTTATAAAATGTGCTTTGTCAAACAGTTTTGTGCAAACTGGAATTGCCACTGTACCTAAGATTTGTTTACTTAGCACCCAGTGTGATTTACCTTTCATACAATGGGGAGTGACTGATTAATATGGTGTATGAAATGCATTGTTTTTGCTATTTACTTGCTGTTAACCCATCATTTTAAAAGAAATTTATCACCTCTATCAAGAGAGAAAAGAATTTCAGACAAATACACTAAGTATTTGCTTCCTGTTGTCTCTCAATGTTAATTCCAAGGCCTCCGTGGACTGTCGTGGTCTTGTGACTTGAATTACAGACATTTTTGCTGTTCCAGTTCAAAATACACCTCTCTTTATGCTTTCCTATTGCATGTTGGAAATTGTGTCTGCGAAGGGGATCACTATCTTCTTCTGCATTTACATCCAATGCAGTTGAAATGCAGATACATTAGCTCAAATAGCTGTTGTGTTACAATATGAGATACCTTCAATGTCCAAGTCTTAAGCCCAAGAAGCTTATTATCCTGCTGGGTCTCCTGGCTGTGAGGGTTTTATTCATGAATTGAAGAAGCTCTGATAAACAGCACATTTCCCATCCGGTGGTGGATATTTTTAGAAATTGCTTGCTAGTGGCAGTTAATTCACAGAACTGAAAAAATACAATTGATGAGTTCAGATTTACACACTCCAGCAGACTTTTAACAGTCTGATTCACTTTATCAGATCTGCAGTTCAGTTAAATATATATTCTTCTTTCAGTTTCTTCCATTCACATGAGGTCACTATAGTGCTGATTCATCACCTTCTCCATATCTCCTGTCAGCCATCCATTTTTATTCCAATCACAAAGTGTTTAAGTTTCTCACTGGTGCTCACTGCTATTTTGTATTTGGCCTTTCGGTTCTCCTTCTTCTTGGTAGTACTGTATCCATCACTCATCTCACCGCATTTCCTATCTCTCTCTCTCTCTCACTCACACCCTACAAGATGACCATACCATTTCAATCATGTCTTGGCTATTTTCCTTGATGTAGTCTCAAATCTTCATTGACTCCGGACGTATCAGTATCGTCCACAGCTATACTCTTCCCACTACTTTGAAACAAGCTATTTGATGTACTATTTTTCACCAAAATAGATAGAAGTTTATAAATTTGATTCTAGTGTTCTCAATGAGACACGTTTCACTGTAATGTGGAATAATATTAACTACATTTTTAGACCACATCAGAAAAATGGCAAGAAGGTAACAATCAGTTTTACTGGGCCAAGCCTCTGAACATCCTCCTTCAAAGGGAGAAATTCTGTTTCTCTGCTATTCAATGAGCAGTGACCTAAAAGACAAGTTTGGTCACCCAGCAAAAATGTCTGTAATTCAAGTCACAAGACTGTAACAGTCTACTGAGACCTTGAAATTACATTGTGGAGTAATAGGAAGCAAACATTTAATGTATTTGTCTGAAATTCCTTCCTGTCTTGATTGAGGTGACATCCTTTTGAAATATGTTGTTTAACACCATGTAAATATCAAAGAGAAGCATTTCAAACACTGTATTAATCAATCAAGTGTACAGTTATTCCACTGGAGAAATTCAGGAGCTGTGTCATCCAGGCTCAATCATGCTGAACTTGTAAGACTTACATTAAGTATTTTTACTTTGAAAGAAAACCAGTCACTATCATAGGCAAAGCACACACCTCTAACTAGAATTACAAATCCAGGGCTAGAATGGTGAAACAAGATGCGAAACACAGAAACGTCAATTGGTCATTTTTAATTTAATCTTCTGGTGTTTGTTGAAGATACTAGGAATTAATTAAAGAATTTCTCCTTCACAAATTTTTAACATCTTTTGGAATCCAAACTATTATTCTCCACATCTTCTCCATTCCTCATTTCTTTAATGCCAAAGAGATTTCTTTAGCTCCATCTACAGGGCATCAAACCTTTGTCTGCAGTGAGGCAGGGTGTGCAGATCCCTTTATGTCATCCTACTTTACAGTGAAACCACTGAGAACTACTTCAAATAGCATATCAGAGGTATCTGGTAGGCTTAGAACAGTAGCTTTGACTGTGTGAATGAAGGATTTAGATTCAATTCTTGTCATAATTAAATTCCAGATGTCTTTTTATCAATCCACGTGGCACGTTTTAAGGATGTAATGACTGGAGCCTATCTTCTATATAACCGGTAATATTCTCCAAACTGGAATTGATAAACACTTGAGCTTTTCTCATTGCTATCCTGGGACTAGTGATATTCTGCAATGCACACATTTTAACAATGTACACTGGAAAGATGACAGTTGACAATGGGTTAAATTAGACCTATTATCATTCATCAACAACATTTGGTAAAACTTGTTCTATGCAGTGTTTAATCTATTGATAACAAAAGAGAGTGCCATAATGTTCTGTGATTTTGTTTAAATTACAGTTGGAACACCTTACTATATGTCCCCAGAGAGAATACATGAAAATGGTTATAACTTCAAATCAGATATCTGGTCACTTGGCTGTTTATTGTATGAGGTAAGCAGGTTGAGTTTCCTAATCTTTTATTTGAGAAGTTATGAATTCAGGGAATTCAATGCAGGAGTGTGTAGATTAACTCTCGGAAGTTGATTGTGTTGCTGAGTCCTCTCATTCTTCAATTAACTAAAAATTCAAATGCAGCCCAGATGCAAACACTGATGTTGACTTTCTCTCTGAGAATAATGGAAAGGTCTGAATAAACGATGGTTTACAATAAATAAGGTATTGAACCTCTGGTTGGAATCCAGCACCAGCAGGAGGAAATAACAAGGTGTAGAGCTGGTTGAACACAGCAGGCCAAGAAGCATCAGAGGAGCAAGAAAGCTGACATTTCAAGTCTGGACCCTTCTTCACCACCAACATGGCCACCAACCCCTGCCCCACCCAGCAGGAGGAAATCCAAGGACAAAATTGCCATCAGAGGGAATACTATCTGGGTAAATTCATGACAAAGGATTATAGATAAAGATTGGAAATTAGCATTTCTGAGATTAGAGTTTGGTTGAAGCTTATTTGCATTTAATCTAGTTGAGGTCTATCAGATAATTAAAGGAGTCGATAAAGAGGAGGTAGTGAGGAAATAGTTTCCTGCAACTGTAATGGAATAGCTCCAAACAAGGGACATAATTCTGAAATAACACAAGATTACTTGAGGGCAAGTTTTGTAAAGCATTTCTACACGCAAAATAGAGTGGTAATCTAAGACTGTCTTCTTCTCAAGACTATTAAAGTTGGTAAATTGAAATTTGAGAATGGTAGATTGTTGTTAGGCAAGTGTATTATGAGTTACAGACTCAACGTAGATAGGTGGAGTTAGGACGCAAAGCAGTTACGATTTGATCTCAATGGTAAAATAGGTTTGAGGGGCTGAATGACCTTGTTTGCAAAACAAGTAATGGCATTTTGTTTCACGCTTCCTGGCTTCATTTAGTAAATGGAGTGAATGCAAAACAAAGATGAGTAAGTAAAGACTTACAAAAAATTAAGCAAAAAATTGTGGATGCTAAAGATCTGAAACAAAAACAGAAATTGCTGGAGATGACAGTTGACAGGTCTGCAGGTCTGGCCATATTGGTGAAGAGTTAACATTTGCAGTCTAGTCCCCTTCCTTCAGAACTGATAGTGGCTGGGAAAAGATGCTATTTCTTGCTGGTGACGGAGAGTGTGAGGGACAAGGAGTGAGTAGATAAGTGAAGACGGGCCCAGAGAGAGTGTGAAAGAATGCTAGGCAGATGAAGAGATAGTAAATGGCAAATAGAAAACCAGGAAAGGAGAAAAGCTGATAATGGGGACCACAAGAAGTTGAAAATGGATCAGCTGTGCTGAAACAATCCCATGTATTGACAGGGCCATGGATGTTGGGATGGGTAAAGGACATGGAAGGAGGTGTTCAGGCACTTTACAGACAACTCATTTACTCTTACTAAAGCAGCTGATTCTGACATGTTTATCTATAGTTCTGCCTATGTATTAGGCATTTATTGTGTGTTCTGGCAGAAATACCAGTGTGTCGAGGATGAGAAGGAGACTAGTCAAATTCAAGTAGAAAATTAAATCTACAAGTGTAACTGGACAAAATGTAAAGAACAAAGAGCAATGCATCACTTTAGTGTCCTACGTAGAAAGGTTAGACCACGGGACATGGTGTTCAATGCATATAACTCTTTAGCTAAAAGATAAAATAGCTGCAACAACTGCTAGCTGCAACAACTGCTGACTGCAACAACACAAAACCTTCTCAACAAATGAAGACAAATTCCTTGGCCTTCTTTACATTCCTATGTCCTCATAACAAACATATTATCCCACTCCCCTCCAGCAATCGCTAAAAGTGATGGCTTAAAAATTCAGTACATTTCTTAATGAAGGAAAAAGCTGGTTAAAAGTTTCACACATAAACAACCTATTTGATAGTTATTTCTATAAAGCTGGGCAGCACTTAAAGTTGCATTATTGTATTTCCTATTATTGTATTCCATCAAATCATCAAACAGTGACATGGTATGAAAGATGTAACATGTAAATAGGATGAAATGAGAGACCAATTGATTTAGTTGATTGTGTTATTGTGTGCTGGAAGGACACCACTGAGACCTCTCATCTGTCTACAACATATTGTTGTATTATGTTGTTATGAGGCTGTGTAACGCATATACTTGAGGAAAGATGTGCATTACCTTACAACTTACAAAGAATGGATTTTCAATCAAGCCTTTCCTCAAGTTGAACTCTCATATACTGAAACTAAATGTTTGCTTTACATATTTAATGTACTGCAGTTAGTGAAAGAGTGTCTGGCTCAAGTGGAGCTGATTTATGTGCTGGTGGTGAGTAAAGGTTGTCTGGCTTGTGCTCAGAAAAAGAAATATTGGTGCTTGGAGCTGAATGAAAATCAATGTAAATCCTGCCTGTGGGACCTGAGCTGTTGTGGGAATAGTCCATCACAGACTGAAAGTAACAGTCCCTCCTCAACTTTGATGAGAGAGGAGAAAAATCTGGAAATTGATTCCTTTGTGCTTCTGTGCATTTTTTATAATTCAATAAACAATACAAGAGCTTCCTGAAAATAGATTACCTTTTCCATCAGCATAGACAAAATAAGACATATAGAAATACCCACAGATCAAGATTAATACTGAAATGCAGTGAGATTGAAAGGAACAGTTATGAAGAAGGATCAAGATGAAGAGATACATTTTCAATTCAGAGATGTGCATGAATCTCATCGCTCTGGCAGTGGAGGCAGATAGTTAAAGCCAGAGTTGGTGTTTTACAATTAGAGTCATTTAGTGACTCTCGATGTAAGTTCTCAATTAGTTTTATATGTAACTGTTTGTAGAAACAGAGAAAAAACAGAAACTGAATGTAACCATTTTTGAATTGATTCTTCAATCTGTGGAATTTCATTGAAACCAAACTTTGGATTACTTCGTATCCCATATCCTCTCGTAATTCTCATTAATCTAATTATTCTGGTTTCTCTCATATTTGAAATAATTTCTCCAATTTCCATTAGCAGAAGAGAATTCCAGACTTCTGCCATACTTTTCATGCGGTTTTGTATTACTAACATCACCTCTGAAAGGCCTGAGTCAAACGTTTAAGCCATACCTTCTAGTCCTAGACACCTCAACCAATAGAAATTATTTATCTTCACTAGCCTATCAGTTTCACGTTACATCTTGAAAACCATCCTTTAACTTTCTAAAATCTAGGAAAATAGGTTTGCATAATTTCTCCTTGTGATTTATTCATTTCAGTCTAAATACTTCTGGATTCACTCCAGTGTCAATATATTCCTTCTCAGGTTGGATGCCCAGAAATGCTTACAACAGTTCCAGTTATGGACTAACCAGGACTTTGTACAGCAGTTACATAACTTCTGCCCACTTATATTCTTATCCACTAGATATAAATCCAGAATTCTATCAGTCTCTTTGATTATTTTCTGTATCTGTCCTCAGTGTTCGAATAATAAATGTTGATGGACCCCCAAGTCTCTTTGGATCTGTACTGATTCTAAATTCATCAATTAAAAAATGCTTTTATCTATGCTTTCTTAGTCCAGACCTGTCTACATTGAAATGTACCTGTCACAGCTTTGCCCTATCACTTAGTCAATTTAACATCTCTCTTTAATTTCATACTTCCATTACACTACTTTCAATACCACTACGTTTTTTGTCACCAGTAGAGTTGGATTGTGACTTTGTATTTCATCATATGTCATTCGTAAATATGGCAAATATTTGAGGCCCCAACACAGTTCCCAGTAGAACATCGACTGAAAGAACTGCAGACGCTGTAAATCAGGAACAAAAACAGAAGATGCTGGAAAAGCTCAGCAGGTCTAGCTGCATCTGTGAAGAGAAAATCTGAGGAAGGATCTCCAGACCCGAACCATTAACCCTGAATTTTCACTTCACAGATGCTGCCAGACTTGCTGAGCTTTTCCAGCAACTTCTGTTTTGTCCCAGTAGAACATCACTTGCCACATCCCATCAGTTGGAGTGCCTGCTCATTATCCCTGTATTACTGTCTCTGCTATTCGGTAAATTGCCTATTTAGGTTATTAATCTGTTTTCAATCTCATGAACTTCAGCTTTAGTTAGCTACTGTTGAGATTGGTTAGCTCGCCGAGCTGGTTTGTTGTTCCGCAGACGTTTTATTACCATGCTGGGTAACATCCTCAGTGCAGCCTGTGATGAAGCATCGGTGTGTTTTCCCACCTGGTTTTTAAACCCTGGTGTCCGTTGAGATGGAATGCCCCATTTCCAGTTTTCTTTTGTAGTGGAATTTATACGGGGTCAAGTTCAATGTGTTTATTAATAGCCTGCTTAGTGGAGTGTCATACTTCCGGGAATTCTCGTGCTCGTCTCTGCCTAGCTTGTCCCAGGATCTTGGTGTTGTCCCAGTCAAAGTCATGTTCTCCTTGTCCATGTGGATTGAGATGAGTGAGTATTGGTCTTGTCTTTTTGTAGCCAGTTTGTGTTCACGTACTCTTGTTGTTAGTTTCCTTCCTGTTTGTCCGATGTAGTGTTTCTCGCAGTCTCTGCAGGGGATCTTGTAGATGACATTGGTCCTGTCCATGGCGGGGAGTGGGTCTTTAGTTCGGGTGAGCAGTTGTTGTAGGGTTGACGTGGGCTTGTGTGCCACTCTGAAGCCCAGCGGTCATAGGAGTCTTGTGGCGAGCTCTGTGTTCCTGACGTAGGGGAGTGTGATGAGTGTGTCAGGGCGTGTAGAATCTTTCTGGTGCTGTTTGTGTAGGCATCTTCTGACCCAGCTCTTTGGATATCCATTATTCTTGAACAGTTGGAAGAGGTATTCCTCCTCCTCTTGGCGTAGTTCCGTGTTGCTGCAGTGTGTTGTTGCCCTTTTAAATAGTGTTCACGCGCAGCTTCGTTTGTGTGTGCTGGGATGGTTACTATTGAAGTTCAGTGTCTGGTCTGTGTGTGTGGCTTTTCGATGTACTTTCATTTGCAGTTCCCCATTTGTCTTGCGCTCTGCCATGATGTCCAGGTATGGGAGTTGTTTGTTCTTCTCCTTCTCTCTGGTGAATCTTATTCCAGTGAGGGTGTTGTTTGTGAGTTTGTGTGTCTATTCTAATTTGGTACGTTTAATGATGACAATGGTGTTGTCTACGTAGTGTATCCATAGTTTAGGTTGGATTTGCAGAAGGGTGGTCCTTTCCAGTCTTTGCATCACTTCTTCTGCTTTGAGTCCGGAGATGGGCGATCCCATGGGCGTCCTGTTGATTTGCTCGTATGTTTGGCCATTGAAGCCGAAGTGAGTGGTCAGGCATAGGTCCAGTAGTTTGAGCATGTTGTCCTTGGAGATGGTTTCACTGGGGTCGTGTTCTTGATCAAGTAGTGTTGTCATTGTATCCCTTGCTAGTAGTATGTCTATTGACGTAAATAGGGCAGTGACATCAAACAATAACATGGTCTCTTTGTCCTCTATCTTTATGTCTTTGATGGAGTTGAGGAATTCTTGGGCTGAGTGGATGGAGTGGGGTGATTTGTTGACTAGGTGCCTGAGTCTTCTTTGTAGTTCTCTGGCTAATCTGTGTGATGGAGTGCCTGGTAGGGAGACTGTGGGTCTGAGGGGGACCTCCGGCTTGTGCACTTTACGGAGGCCATAAAATCGGGCTGTGTTGGTTCCCTCGGGTTTCATTTTTAAGGAGTCTGTTTTCTTGATCTGTCCTGTTTGTTTATTAAGAAACACATTGAACTCGACCCCATGTACATTCCACTACGAAAGAAAACTGAAAGTGAGGCAGTCCAACTCAATGGACTCCAGAGTTTAAAAACCAGGTGGGAAAACACACCGATGCTTCATCAGAGGCTGCACTGAGGATGTTACCCAGCGGGGTAATGAAACATCTGCGGAACAACAAACCAGCTCGGCGAGCCAACCAACATCATCGTCCACAACCTGAGCTCCAAGTCTACTCCAAAACTTTAGTTAGCTATCTTTTGATAGGGATTTTGATGACTGCTTTCTGGAAGTCCGTAGGAGTAAAATGCCTAGACTTCACAGAATTATAGAATTATTATCGCACAGGAGGAGTCCATTCAGCTTATCACACCTTCTGCAACGGCCTGAATGAGCATCTCACTTCATGCTATTCTCCAGCTTTCTCTTGTAACCCTGCACATTCTCCTTTTATCAGATAACATTTCAATTCCTTTTTGAATCCTGTAATTTAACCTGCCACCTCTATACTGTCAGGTAGTGCACATAATTATTTCTTCAAAAACTACAGCCACAATAGTTAGAGATGGCCTGCCTTAACAAATGTGTGCTGTGTCTCTCTAATCAAGGTATTTCTAAGATATGCAGACTGTAGTAATTAGAACCCGGGTGGATCTTATTGATTATGATATCCTGGATTGGGATTGTTAACCTGGGCCAAACAGTGAGCTCTGGCGTACCGGCATAAATGCAGGATTCACATGAACATCGTTCCCATTGGGCTTTCCTTGTTACTGGTTCCCTGGCCTCATGGTGCTTTCGAGACTGCACACTTACACACTCAACACGGGTGCTGTGGGGAGAATAAGCACTGCCGCTGTATAGCAGTAGTGTGGGGGTAGCAGAGAGGGAAAAAAATATGACCATTTGGATTGTCAGAAAAGAAAATTCAACCAGGGGATTAAGAATCTCCTCAGTTCAGGTGACTGACTTTAAAAAAATATATAAATGGGGGATTCAGAGATTCTCCTTATTTCAGGGACAGACAAAAGGAAAAATTATAAACAGGGGACTCAGAATCTCCTCACTTCAGGACTGACTCTGAGCTGTCTGGCCACAGAGTACCGCGCACATGTAAATAAAGGATAGTTAGATTACCTACAGCGTGGAAATAGGCCCTTCGGCCCAACAAGTCCACATCACCTCTTGGAGCATCCCACCCAGACTCATCCCCCTATAACCCACACACCCCTGAACACTACGGGCAATTTAGCATGGCCAATCCACCTAGCCTGCACATCTTTGGACTGTGGGAGGAAACTGGATCACCCAGAGAAATCCCACACAGATACGGGGAGAATGTGCAAACTCTGCACGGACATTTACCGGATAGTGGAATCGAACCCGGGCCCCTGGCACTGTGAGGCTGCAGTGCTAACCTCTGAACCACCGTGCCGCCCTTGTGATGACTTGGTGATGGGATAGCTGCCTCTTTGCAGTTATTTCACAGTCATTATCTTCAATTATAAACAGATCATTGTAGAACTTACTACTGAGAAATACTAGGCTTGAATCAAGATTTCTATGCAATAGAAACCAATATGAATTATATATTGGAAATCTGTAATTGGTTGTGCAATGTATTTATGAAAGCTGGATTTCATTTCAACATTGTGCACTGGAAGTAGGTAATATGTTCCTTCTAACAATCCTATCCTTTATATTTATTACAACTTCTGGTTTTTGAACATGTAGTAATTGCACCTCAAAAAGACACATCAAAAGAAAATGCATTGGTAATGTTGAACAATATTTCAATTGTAATAATTAGGAATGTCAACACTTTTGTTTATGTTTCCTCTCACTTTAAACCTGTTTTTTTTTCACACACCCAGCTGAAAACCTTGGGTGACATGTGAAACCTAGTACCCAGACATGCTGAGATAACAAGGTGTAGAGCTGGATGAACACAGCAGGCCAAGCAGCATCAGAGGAGCAGGAAGGCTGATGTTTCCAGCCTAGACCCTGAAGAAGGGTCAAAATTTTCTGAAGAAGGGTATAGGCCCGAAACGTCAGCCTTCCTGCTCCTCTGATGCTGCTTGGCCTGCTGTGTTCATCCAGCTCTACACCTTGTTATCTCAGATTCTTCAGCATCTGCAGTTCCTACTATCTCTACCCAGACATGCTACTGTGTGATCACTTGTAGTTAATATGTATTTCTGCACTCAGCATAATTTCCGGTCTCTCCATTGGTAATGGAAATTCTTTCTCTCCCAGATGCTTCCAGTTGAGATTTAGAACTCTGAGAAATGTACAGCCTGACCACTGTGCAGCAACATATAATTTCACTGTATCTTACATTTGATGTTTGACACTTCATGCAAATCAAAGTGAATTTTTCCATCATGGCCACAGACACATTCAGGTTCATTAATGAACTGAACACAATCAACAAAGCTGAATTGGTTTCGGCAAATTATTTTGTGGCCAATTATTCAAAAATCCAACATAGGACATCACATCTTTCAATTAGTAACCCAGACCTGGGTAAATTTAGTCTTTGTCAGCACTTATAAAGTGACTCACTTTTTTCTCATGACCAAGACTTCACAGGTCCAAGTTTGGTTAGAAAATGGTATTGAGATTTATTCATTGATTATAATCTAATAAATCTGATATGCCTTTGCTTGTCCTATAGCAATAACATTCACGTAAACCACAATAGGCAACATCCCATTCTAGGCAACAAAGTGTGGAACTGGATGAACACAGCAGGCCAAGCAGCATCTCAGGAGCACAAAAGCTAATGTTCTGGGCCTAGACCCTACATCGGAGAGGGTTCTAGAATAAATCGGGAGAGAGGGGAGAGAGGCTACCTACTAACCTCATCCCACCTCCTTGACCTGTCTGTCTTCCCTGGACTGACCTATTCCCTCCCTACCTCCTCACCTATATTCTCCTCTCCACCTATCTTCTTTTCTTTCCATCTTCGGTCTGCCTCCCCCTCTCTCCCTATTTATTCCAGAACCTTCTCCCCATCCCCCTCTCTGATGAAGGGTCTAGGCCCGGAACATCAGCTTTTGTGCTCCTGAGATGCTGCTTGGCCTGCTGTGTTCATCCAGCTCCACACTCTGTTATCTTGGATTCTCCAGCATCTGCAGTTCCCATTCTAGACATGTCGGTGTGAGTTATCACGCTGATCTCCCTGACTTTTGCTGAGCTCACCTGTTAGTTTGTTTTCTCCCTCTGTTTTTTGTTAACTAAAGATAAATCAAATCATGGAAAATATGGAATTTGAACCTTGTAATTCACATTATCACTGCACACAAAAGACGGTTGCCACTTGCTTTATCCATATTGTGCAATGTGTAGATAAGCATCTTACTTTGCATAAAAGGTAACACCTGAATAAAAACACAGCCTCACTTGCCCAGGCAGCTGTATTATACTTTGAGATATTTTGGATTAACTTCATCCAATTCTAGTGACATAATTACATTGGTAGTGACCTAATTCTTGCCAGATTGTGAGCTGCTAAATTGCTTTTGAAATTCAGTAAACTGCTGATCAGAGTAAACACCTCAAAATCTGTGCTGTTGTCATGTTTGCAATGTGAATTACTTACATTTATATCTCATGTTTCACTCTTTTTAAACCATGAGTCATTTTCAGTAAGCTGATTAGGTCCATCCACAATAAATTGAAAATACTGCACACACATTACTCACTAGCCTTGAAGCTCATCAACATGATGTGGATTTTACAATAAAATCCACAATCTAAGTTGGGTTTATCCACATTACTGACATTGCCATTTTAATTTTATAAAGTGTGATAAAATTTAAATCATATTGAATTAGTTAACACAGATTAAAAATAATTATGCTGGATTAATATCTGAAAGACAATAGTTTCTCCGAAGTTTAACAATATTTAAAATTTCAAGAAGCAGAACATTAATTAAAAAGGCCTTGAGTTTGCAGATCAGAATTCATTATATACAGCAGAAAAAACACAGGCAGTATCAAATCCATCTCCTGTTCTACATGATGCCCTGCATTCAGATCCAGCATAGTCAATCAAACATAGTTTAGGTTGGAAAAATATCAAACACCTTGTCCAATAACATCTACCTCGTATTAGCACCCAAGTCAAATTTCTACCCCAATAGAGTCTGGCTTTTAGCTGGGACTCTCCATGAGGTCACTCCAGCTGCAGGGTGGACATTTCATCGCTAGGCGGTGAACAATAATTGACCCAGACCCCTGCTTAGAATTTGCACCAGGAGTGCCTTTTGTCAGATTTTGACAGCAGAGTTGCTATTTTCACCTGTCCCAAAAGAGATAACTGGTACAGGGAGATCTTTAAAAAGTGTGCACCAAATAAAAAAAATTGCAGTAAATCAAAGGATTCTTCATAATCTAATATCTTATTAGAATCCCTAAAAGGTATATCAAAGGATACTTCATAATTAAATATATATAAAACCCATAAAAATGGAAACACCCTCTCAATATTTTGCTAATATATTCACTGAATGAATCATTGTGAGCTGACCCTTTGGTTCTGTTCAATGTTGAGAAAAGCAATGCATGGTAATAAAACCAACGAGCTGCAATGAATGGTGACAGAAGGGAAAACAGATAGGTAATCATTGAAAGCTACTTCAAATCTGCTAAAAAACTTAGGTGCCTACCCTCCCAGAACGGAATCACGTATCAGATTTGCAGTCGTTATCCATTCTAAATCAACTGCACATGACTATATTTTATTGTCATGCTCAAACAAACATTTTATTCCTGTATCAAACAGAGAAGATGCCAAAATATGGATTCACAGCAATGCTTCGTGCTCACGTTAATTTCAAAACATGTTTAAGTAAGTAATTACTCAAAGACTATTGCCATCCAGTGTCTCAACTGTGTTCATATACAAATTGTGCTCAGCATGACGACTGGTTCTGTAGCCTCAGATCATACCTGCCTGTCATTCTTCAGTGACCAAACAAAGGCATTGAAACTATGGAAAAAAACACATCCTCTTGAGAGCATTTTATTGACTGAGTTGAAGCACATTCTAAACTACATAAACATTGACACTTACTTTCTCCACAGCGCAAGAGCAATGTACCAGCGATAATTCTGTGACATTCTATAGTCATCGTAGTTAAGATTTCCCATCAGCTACTCAAAATAAGGTCATCTGATCATCAGATGTGTTTCATCTGAAGCAGTTGATGTCCCCATGGATCCCTTAGGATGGAAAAACCGTACAGAGCTGTCACTGTATCAGGATTCCACACATTTGGTCTTTCACTTGATAGTGTTTTCCCTCTTTACAGAAGAAAATATCTCATTTTGAAGTTAATTTCACAAGATTATAGTAGGCACACACAACCTTAATTGTAGATGTTATATAAAGACGCATTTATCTTTTTTGCTTCATTGTCAAAATGTTTAGATTGAAACCAAATGGTCGCATTCTTGCTAATGCATTCATTGTCGTAACTTGTGCAGAACAAGCCTACATAATCATTGGTGGGAATATTTACACTTTTTTAAATTCGATCACAAGTTGTGCGTGTTTCTGGCCAGGTCATCACTTGTTGCCCAGCCCTAATTGCCCAGAGAGCAGTTAAGAATTAATTGCATTGCTGTGGGACTACAGTCACATGGTAGCCAGACCAGAAAAGAGTGGCAGATATTTTTGTCTAAATAATATTTTGTAACTATCTGGTTTAGAGATATTATTGCATACCTCTGGAGGAGGCAGGATTTGAACCCAGGCCTCCTGGCTCAGAGGTAGGGATAATACCACTGTCCCACAAGATCCCTTACATGAACAATAATACTAATATCATGTGAAGCAAATGACCTTCCATAAAACGAATAGTAAAGTAAGTTGAATTATAGTATAGATAATAAAATGTGAGGCTGGATGAACACAGCAGGCCCAGCAGCATCTCAGGAGCACAAAAGCTGACGTTTCGGGCCTGGACCCTTCATCTCTTGAATTATAGTATAGCTGAGTTGCAGAAGGAGAGAAGTTTACATTCTAAGCTCCATAGTTGGAGAATATGAGAACTGGGGGAATTCTGACTCAATGTGGATACTCTTAAGATGCCAGAAATGCCCATTTTGAACAAGGAATTGGCAAGCTCAGGAAAGTTGGAGAAGATTTGAAGGGACAACCCTGTCAGGATTGACCAGAAGGGTGAAGAAATTGCAGCACATGGCCAAATTATTGACAGTTCCAAGATCAAGTGATTAATTTTTCAAGTTTAGGGGTGTGACCCAAAGTGCACAAAGGGAAGTGGAGTTAAGACATTTGATTTGGAGTATAAATAGTCATATCCATGTTTTTGTTTGTCTTTTATGTAAAGTCCCATTTAAGATAGAGAACATTTACAGCTCAGACTGTTTGGTCTTTGTGTTGTAAAATTTTTTCACTTAACAATGAACCTTGTGGCTTCATGCATTTCGTGAATACCTGGGATTTTTTTTGGTTTATCTTACTGGTCTCTCCCAATATCATAACATTAAACAGAATAACAGAAACTTGAATTGGCATCCAATGGCAGTAACTGTTAAAGTTTTAAAATATTTCTAAGTCAAATTATTGAATGAACAGTACAAATCCCTTATTGTGTGCTAAATGGGTCTTTGGGATTCTTTATTGTCTTAAAAAGTATGATCAAAGATTTAGTGGAAATGGATTTTTTTCAACAATAATTTGCAATGGAAGAGGTTTAAGTATGGATTGGAATGACTCAAAACTGAATGTGGAAACCTACTTTGAAATGTAGTTTCTGTTAGAAAGCTACACTAAAGATATTGTTCAAATATTAGTCAACCACATATCTTTAGTGATGAACATTTAAGGATTTGTATACAGCTAGTGAGAAATTTGATCATAACATTGCTAAAATTTCTTTTATCCAACTGTGAAGTCTACATCCAATTGCCTTGAAAGTCATGCCACACATTCGCAGAGATTGATTTTTGAGCCCAAGCACACATGCACTATTTCTCAAACATCCTTTCTTTTAGACAAGTACCCATGAAATTTGTCTGAAAACATCTAGAAGATGACACATCCTCACCCACTCTTGGTACTTCTGTTTCTCCCATGCTGCAAATTGCCCAGTACCACATCTGTAAATAATTTGAAGATGGCAGGACAGATTGGGAACATGGTTAATGAAGCATATGCTATCTTGAGCTTTATCGACAAGTTAGTAAAGAGCAAAAACACAGACGCTTTCGGAAACCTGTATAACATACTGGATCAGACTCAACTGGAGTCTAGTTCTGGGGATAACACTTTAAGAAGAATATGAAAGCATTAGAGAGGGTGCAGAAAAATCTCAAGAGTTGATTCAGGGATAAGAACATTCACTTCTGGTGAAAGAATTGAGAATTTGGGACTGCTCTTCTTGGAGAAGTAAAAGATCAAAGTATTTTTATATTCATTCACAGGACGTGGGTGTCACTGGCTATGCCAGCATTTATTGCCCATCCTGAATTGTTCTTGAGACAAGGTGAGCTGCCTTCTGACCATTGCAATCCATGTGCAATAGGTAGGTTCACAGTGCTGTTAGGAAGAAGATCTAAGAATTTGGTCCTAGCAATACTGTAAGAATGGTGGTATATTTCCAGGTCAGGGTAGTGCATGGTTAGGTGGGCATTTGTAGATAGTGGGTTCGCTGTCTGTTGCACTGTCTGTCCGGTTGAAGTCATGGATTTAGAAGGTGCTGCTTAAGAAGTCAGGGCTTCAGTGCATTTTGTTGATAGTATATGCTATTGCTACTATGTATCAGTGGTGGAGGGAATGAAGGATAAGTTTTTGAATGGAATGTCAAACAGGTGGGCTGCTTTGTTCTGGATGGTGTCAAGCTTCGTGAGCTGTTGGAGTTGCACTACTCTCTGGGCAAATGGGGAGTATTCCATCAAATTCCTGATTTGTACCTTGTGGAAGGTGGACAGGCTTTGGGGAGTCACGAGGTGAGCTGGCTGCTGCAAACCTCCCTGCCTGTAACCTGCAGTCGCAACTTGAGAGCCAGATGGGGAGTTTCCACCTCAGAACGAGATGACAATCTCTAAGTGATGGAGCTCCTCCATTTTGAAATGCACCCCTTCCTTCAACATTTAAAAATTCTTATGTGAGAAATGGCCTCAATCCTTGTGAGGGTGTTACCACACGGGGGTAGTCTATGGCTGTAGTTGAAGCCAGGATGGTGGAGAAGGCCTCACGGCATGCCTGAAGCTGGCACCCTGGAATGCTTTCTGCACCTTACCTAGTCCATGAAGGCTGAGGCGTTTGTTGCCCCTGCCTGCTCCCCCGTGGGGGTGAGAGCGATAACATACTTCACTTCTATGATACAGCTCATCAGAACTAAAGGACAATTGTCAACCTGAAATGTAGGCTCTGTTTTTTTCTCCCTCACAGGTGCTGACAAACCCATTGAACACTTCCAAGTTTTAATCTACATCTTAGAAAAATTGAGTTGCAGAGCTTCAGTTAGTCTTGTATAAAATTATTAGAAATGATTAGATATTAAAATATGGATGTAATGAATTAAGACATCTTCTCAGACCAGACCAAAGCTAATTAGTAGCATTCACAATACAAGGTATGAGTCAAACTGTCAAAAATAAATGGATGAAAATTTATGAGAATGATCATTTTTATGGGCTTTTATGTGTATGGAGCATCATTTCCATATATTTGCACATTGAGATGGACAGTAAGATTCAGAATATTGTCGTGCTGAAAGTCATGCGTGAACATGACTGTTGACATATAGGGTTACCTGGACATTTGAAATATGACCCTAATTTACAAAGAGTGAGTTGATATTTTAATTTCCGGCTGTAGCAGTTCCATTGTCAGGCATCTGGTTGTACAATAACCAAGTTAAACCACTTTTATTCAGTAATTCCCCAAAGGTCCAATTTTCATAGTAACTGCACAGTAAACAGAAGCAGAAGCATAAATCTAAGTGGGTTTCAAATACTGCACACTGAACAGATATAAACAACATTAAATAAGGGTTAGACACTTCCCATAAACACAGACAAAAATCATAGAAATTGCTACTCAGACGGAATCACTTCAGTCCCTTTTGTCAGTGCCCCTGTTGACAGCATAAATGGAGCTTTCAACATCACTCCCATTTCTCTGCTGTTTATTCCATGGCCTTATTATTCCTACTCTTCAAATGTTACTGTAATTTCTCATTTAATGTTGTGATTGATTCAACTAATAACAGTGTTATTGCATCCTGTAGTCGAATTATCATATTCTTGTATTGCCTTTCTTTGCCACTGTCATACCAGATTGGTATGTAATGTAGGTTCAATTTTCTTGAAAACTTCAAACAGGCTTACTTAACAGACAAACTGATAGTCTGCAGTTACATTGCAACCTACCTACAGCACCTTTGTGTAACTGCTGCTGCTTGGACTAAGCATGGCTTCTTGTCATGTGCATTGATGTTTGACTTTTTAACATACTCACTTCATAAAACAGTCACAAAACTTTCCGGTTTTCCTTCCAAGACAAAAATTACATGCACTAAGGATGAAAATGTGTAAACCTAAAGCTGTTGTAAAACCACTTACATAGAAAGCAGAATAATTATATTTGAATTTGAGTCTTAGGGTATTTGTAGCAGAAAGGTCGCTTGACAATCCTTCCAGATCTCGCAATAGTATAACGTTCTCAATTCAAACGTGGACAGTCACATCATAGAACATAGAACATAGAACATAGAACAGTACAGCACAGAACAGGCCCTTCAGCCCACAATGTTGTGCCGACCATTGATCCCCATGTATGCACCCTCAAATTTGTGTGACCATATGCATGTCCAGCAGTCTCTTAAATGTCCCCCATGACCTTGCTTCCACAACTACTGCTGGCAACATGCTCTCCACGCTCTCACAACTCTCTGTGTAAAGAACCCGCCTCTGACATCCCCTCTATACTTTCCTCCAACCAGCTTAAAACTATGACCCCTCGTCTTAGCCATTTCTGCCCTGGGAAATAGTCTCTGGCTATCAACTCTATCTATGCCTCTCATTATCTTGTATACCTCAATTAGGTCCCCTCTCCTCCTCCTTTTCTCCAATGAAAAAAGTCCGAGCATAGTCAACCTCTCTTCATAAGATAAGCCCTCCAGTCCAGGCAGCATCCTGGTAAACCTCCTCTGAACCCTCTCCAAAGCATCCACGTCTTTCCTATAATAGGGCGACCAGAACTGGATGCAGTATTCCAAGTGCGGTCTAACCAAAGTTTTATAGAGCTGCAACAAGATCTCACAACTCTTAAACTCAATCCCCCTGCTAATGAAAGCCAAAACACCATATGCTTTCTTAACAACCCTGTCCACTTGGGTGGCCATTTTAAGGGATCTATGTATCTGCACACCAAGATCCCTCTGTTCCTCCACACTGCCAAGAATCCTATCCTTAATCCTGTACTCAGCTTTCAAATTCGACCGTCCAAAATGCATCACCTCGCATTTATCCAGGTTGAACTCCATCTGCCACCTCTCAGCCCATCTCTGCATCCTGTCAATGTCCCGCTGCAGCCTACAACAGCCCTCTACACTGTCAACGACACCTCCGACCTTTGTGTCGTCTGCAAACTTGCTGACCCATCCTTCAATCCCCTCATCCAAGTCATTAATAAAAATTACAAACAGTAGAGGCCCAAGGACAGAGCCCTGTGGAACACCACTCACCACTGACTTCCAGGCAGAATATTTTCCTTCTACTACCACTCGCTGTCATATATCTCTCTTGCTGACTTGCATGTTGGATGTCATGATGGTCTTCCACGTCTTCAATATTTGAACATATCTTTGTTTACGTTCCATGATCCACATGCATATCTTTCTTAACTCTGACTAGTAGGATACTTGCACTAGCTCCCATGTCAAGTTTGGTCTTGCTTGTGTGTTTACCTGTTTTCTTTGGGCATATGATGTTAGTGACAAGAGCTTCTAACCATTTGATTCTATGCACAGTTTGAGGACTATTTTCTGTTGGTCCTCAATGTTGCTCTGTTGCACTGTGCCTGCATCAGATCTAGGCTCCCAGCACAATTCAGATACTTCTGCAGGTAGCCCTGTTCCTTTGGCTACTCCTCCGGCATTTCCCATATCAATCTGGTTGGCTTTAAACAGACCTGAAGTGTTGATTCTCATTTCCAATTGCCATCCTTATCTTGACTGCTTACTTATCCAGGTTAGCAATAAATCTAAAAAGGGAAGTTTTACCATTATGTTTAAAATGTTGAGGATCAGATGGGGACCTGTGGCTTTCCAATTCCTGCCAAGGAGTTTGGTAGTCATCTTCCAAACATTCTATGTATTTTGCAAATATTATCAATGCGTAGAGGATTTACAATAAATAGACTATAAAGTTATGTGAAAATTCATCATGCAGCTACTTAATTCTATTGAGTTTTTAGACACATTCTTCACTATGCTGTTTTCAACTGCGGCTCAAATTTTACTATTCAATGCACTTTTTCATTGTTTCATGAGACCGGCATCCAAGGTTATCTTGATCCTGCAGAATCTGTAGCTCAACTGGGAACTGTCTCACTGTCCATATAGATCACCACTCTGGTCAGCTGACAAATCAAGGACTTACTGTTCAGCCAGTGCTACTTACAAAATGATTTATTTCCCCCCAGGGAACTTGGTAAAAATATAACTTGCATAGCTTCACATCTTGCCTGTGGCTTTTCCCAGGCATTTTCAAGTCCTCATCACTGTATTTGCATTTTAAGAAAAATCTCTGCTGATCACCATGTCCTATTCCTACACTGTTTCTCTTGACACAGATTTGACATTCTCATATGGATGTGTAGTTTAATTTACTTGAAAATCTCAAACAGGATTACTTAACGGACAAACCAATAACTTGCAATCACAAAGCAACTTCTGTGTACATCCTTAGTTCGCTGTGCTGCTAGTTAGACACCTCATGCTTGCTGGTCATGTGGTGCCATCCTGAGCTCATTGACAATAATTAATAACACGAAGAACTTTGGATGCTGGTGATATGAAACAAACAAAAATGGAAGTTTCTGGGGAGACTCAGCAGCATCTGTGGACAGAAAAACAGAGTTAACGTTTTGATTCCAGTGACCCTCCTTCAGTACTAGCATACTAAGCTCCCAAAGCAGTAACATAATATTAATTAATTTTTGTGTGGGATGGGTCTTTATTTCCTCTTTATACTTCTACTTCTACTATCACTGAAGTCTGTGATTTGTTCTTAATGATTTACCAACCAGACAAAATAATCTTCCATCTTTTATCACCTCAAACCGTGTAATTTTTTTAAAAAATCACTTCTCCAGATCTTCTCAAGCAAATACAGTACCTTTTTAAAAACTTGAATCATACATAAATCTCTCTCATTCTTGGTTTTATCTGAAGAGCCTAAATTGTACATTTTCAATAGCTCCAAAGTCATTGCTGTAACAGAAGCTGTATACAGGCATGGCTTTATCAACATTATATTTAGAATCATTACCATGTTTTGTATTCAACACATCCAGAAATAAAATGCAAAGTATTAGTGTGCTTTTTATTCCCTTCTGCCTGTAATATTCCTTTTGTTTGTTTGCACTCTTTGATCTGCCTGTCCTTCCCTTCTGTAAGAATGAATCATGCAGAGATTATTTACATTTGTAATTCTTGTTTCCAGAATCTGTACTTGATACTTTATTTGCTTTGAACTACATATGTGCATGCAGCCTGTTCCTTATTCTTTCCATGCAATTCCAAACAAATATTGTAATGACAATTAAAAATCATTTCTTACTTCCTGTGAAAGTAAAATTGCATTCTACATTTCTCAAGACCTTTTGACCCAACATTATTCCAAGTGTTATTGTTTAGACTTACAAAGTTACACTATGGTAATGTTAAGGCCTCCATAATTTAACTTTTCACCAATATGACATTGAGACAAGCAACACAAATGATTTTGAAAAATTAATTTTGCCCATGTTTCTGGTTTTGAATTCAACTTAAATTTGTGCACAGTGGAAGACATCTTTGCAAATACAATTCAAATTAGACAGGACTCGTTACCATAAATTGTGTAAGGCAAATATTTGAAAGATTTTCAATCAATTTGATTTAATTGGCATATTAAAACCAAAAGAACTGTGGATGCTGTAAATCAGGAACAAAAACAAAGTTGCTGGAAAAGCTCAGCAGGTCTGGCAGCGTTTGTGAAGGAGAAAACAGAGTTAACATTTCGGGCCCAGTGACCCTTCCTCAGTTCTGAGGCTGATGCTGCTAGACCTGCTGAGGTTTTCCAGCAACTTTGTTTTAGTTCCTGATTTAATTGGCATATCAGTAAGTCGTTGGGTCAAAGCTTTATATTTAAGTCTGTTTCTCACACGCACGCACGCACGCGCACACACACACACACACACACACACACACACACACACACACACAGACACACACCCTCTATTGAAGCCATTTGAAGATTATTAAACTACAAGATCCAGTAAACTACAAGATATGGTTAAAGCATTGGTCGATAAAAATGTATTTGCAAGTCTCAGAGAGGAATTAAAATATATCTTGTTTCCTGATGCTTGGAGGGTTTTTTTTTCTGTCTTTATTCAGTAATGGGATGTGGGTGTCACTGGGTGAGCCAGTATTTATTGCCTGACCCTTGTTGCCCTGGAGAAGGTGCTGTTGAGTTAGTTGTCTTCTTGAACTGCTGCAGTCAATGCGTTGTCGATAAATACACCATGCCATTAGAGAGGGAGTTCCAATATTTGATCTAGTGATGTTGAAGAAACGGTAGTATTTTGCAAATCGGAATGGTGAGTGGCTTGGAGGGAAACTTGCAGATGGCAGGCTCACAGTTCCTATTTTATTAATCCATAATACAGATAACTAAAAAGGGACAATACCTGTGTATTTTTCATTGACTCGTGGGCTGCGTGTGTCGCTTGTTGGGTCAGAATGTGTTGCCTGTCCTAGTTACTCTTGAGAAGCTGGTGGTAAACTGCCTTCCTGAATTGCAGCGGTCCGTGAAAGCAAAATACTGCAAATAGTGAAAAAAAAACTGGAAATAGTTTGCAGGTCAGGCAGCACCTGGGAGAGTGAAACAGAGTTAACCTTTCGAGTCTGATGTGATGCTACTTCCAAGTGTTCTTCAGAGTTTAAACTCTGTTTCTTTCCACAGTTGCTGCCTGAATGCTGAGTATTTTTGACGTTTTGTTTTCAGTTTATATTTTATACAAAAAGGACAATATTTTAAAAGGGATTCCATAAGCTCACTGACATTTGATCTGATATGTTTTTAATACCTAACTCTCAATGATGCTCCAATTTTTCATATCATCCTTTGACTGCTTTTCGACAAGGCTGTAACAAGCAATGAATATTTCCTTACCCATAATTTGTTTGTGAGGGATGGAATGTTCAGATTAAGTTAAGATGACCAGCGCTCTGTCTTTTTCTCCCAAATGCACAAACATTTTTTAAAGCAGATTTATTGAGCTTTTTTACCCCTCATGAGTTGCTAGCTCCCAGCTCCCAGAGTATTAAGTAATACTCTTTGAATTTCCTTCGACAATGTCTTGCCTTTCATTCTCTGTTTTCTTTTGAAGTCCTGACCTCAATTTGTCACTCAGTCCAATGTTCTGCCTCGTTACCTCATTCTCAGCTTTGTCCAATACAGATCAATGCTGTAGCCTAACACTCCACCATAATGACCACAGGCTCATTTTTCTACCAGGAACCATCCCAAATGCATTTAAATGATTGGAAATATCATTTTAAATTCTGAAAATAATGCAAAATTGCACAAATCAAATACATTGCTATAAATGTTACATATGGTGCATGCACATCTTTTCTACAAACCTCACTTGCTATAACATTTTTATTTCAACATTTAAAACTAAAACTCCCACAGGAACAAGTCAACAACTCCCCATCACAGTTAATTACCACATTAATGGGTCTTCCTCACTTGTTAGTATAAACTAAATATCCTACCATGGCTCATTGGATACTTATATTCATTCGCTTTTGCAATGTTTAGTCAGTGCTATGATTAATGATGAAAAGATACCTTAGGTATATTTCAGCTGTTGAAACAGCTTAAAAATAATTGAAAATGGATGGTATGTGTCTTCTGTTAAATTTGTAAGTTAGAAGTGAAATGTGTAAAAGTGTCCCAGTTAGTCACTCCATCCTTTCCTGCCAATCAATGAGATCATACCTGATTTTGTGCATGAAACATTAAAACTCTGACATATACTGGATCTGTTATTAATATTTTAACACCTGAAGGTTTAAAGTCTGAACTCTGCTGCGAAATATTTACTGGCTTTCCAAACATTTCAATGCATTGTTGCATTTTTGATTTCACGATTTGTATTGATCATGTTTCACACAATCATCCACAAAGTTTATAATTGCAGATGAACACTTAACAAACTTGTATGCCGTTCCTTTGTCTGTTATAGCAGTAAAGATATTTACTCATTTAAAATAAATTTTTAATGCTGATCTTTTTCTCACTCACATATTTTGCAATAGGATGAATTGTGTTTGTCTTTCATTACCTTCATTAAGGATTCCACTTGGAGGCTTCAACCTTTCTTAAAAACCTGAACTTCATCGGGCCCTTCCCATACCACTCATTGCCACACAGGGAGCTGTCACCCTTTAAACTGTTATTGTTATTAATCATTTCTGATTTCTTCCTGGATAAGGTTGATGACCCAACCCAGTGTGAGAATTCTAAATCCAACTGCAATCCAAAAGTAGGCAGAGAAAATCTGATTGAGCGGTGGGATGGGACACAATGCATTGTAAATGGAGGGTGCTACATTTTCTGCCTCGCTAATTGACCAGAGAAACTAATCCATTACACTGGGGCACAATACCCTAGAACCCCCTGACTTGCAAGCTTGGCTTGTAATTAAAAAGCCAAATATTCTACGAATATTTCATTGGGCTTTTGACATTAAATTTGATTCTTGCAGATCAAAATAGAAATGAGATAACGAAGTGTGGAGCTGGATGAACACAGCAGGGCAAGCAGCATCAGAGGAGCACAAAAGCTGACGTTTCAGGCCTAGACCCTTCTTCAGAAAAGCTTTTTCTGATGAAGGGTCTAGGCCCAAAACATCAGCTTTCCTGCTCCTAAGATGCTGCTTGGCCTGCTGTGTTCATCCAGCTCCACACTTTGTTATCTGGGATTCTCCAGCATCTGCAGTTCCCATTATCTTTGATCAAAATAGAAATGATCGGGTGAATTTTCTCTGACCAGTGGAGTTTGGGAGGGGCTGGTGTGGACAGGTGGGCTTTGCTGAGAACAGTGTAGACAAGTCATCATGGCAGGATTCCAATGGGTTCCTGCATCCTTTAGCCTTTCCCACATGATGTTTGTACAAAGGTGGAAAGTCCTCAGCTGAGTCAGAAAGGGATTTGAGAAATGTAATAACATGGGAATTTATGCATGGATTCCTCTTTCCCAGTGGCACAGCACTTTCATACTCCAATCTGACAGCCTGGAGAAAGCTGATGGGAAACCATTCCTCACCGGAACTGAGAAAAGCTTCGATCAGTTACACTGAAGATTTCACAGCCGTGGCCATGTGAAAGGCTAATGTTTGAAGCGCTCTTTCTGTCCAAAAGTGCTACCACTGCTTCCCATGGAACAAATGGTTAGAACAGATTTCAAGTGACCTTCATCCACTTTCTCCTGCACTTCCCAGCTCCACCATTTATCACTGCTGAGGGTCAAGACACCAGCTGCCATCTCCTCAGTGCCGCCATCTTTCTCAGGGCAGATGTAATGACATCTTTGATGCAATTGAGAGGAGATGAGACCTTTGTCACAGGATCTACTGGCTGAGAGTCAGTCCTCTTGAAACGCCCAAGTGTCAGTATCTCTGAAGTTCAGACCCTCAAATCCAGTCATTATTGACATCTGCTTCCTGGAACAAGATCTCCTTCACTGTGGAGCAAGTTAGCATGAGATGTCAAAAGCCAGCAAGATTCTTACCACTGAAGGCCAGGCCTACCTTCCTTCCTCCATTTCTTGCCCTCGGTTCTTACTAAGTTTGTCTGCTCTGTTCTCTTGCAAAGAAAGCCAGCAGTGTGATATATGTGCTACTTATGGCTTGAGTGCTGAGTAGGCTAGGACAGCATTTGTAGAGGGTCAGGGTGAGGCATGAGTGTAAGAGGGCAAAAGGCTGAGAGTGACAGTGTGTTTGTTATTCAGATGAGGTACTTACAGAAAGAGCATGATGTAAGACATGTTGATGACAGGTTTGCTGTGCTGGAGAAAGCTGGTCAAGCCAGTGTGTGGAAATTGGTACCTGATGGTGTTGTGCCACTCAATAGCCATACCCCACCTAATATCTCGGACCTTGGTCAATGAAGAAATTTCTGAAAGAGCATGCAGTTAAAGGACTTTTACATAATGTTAAACTGGATGGTTTGAGTTAATTAAACTCCAGCCTTAACCATAAGGCACATGAAGGAATTGCTAAAATTTGGATCATGCAAGCCAGTGCCCAAATGTTCTGGATTTATTAAATGAGAGTGTGTCCTAGTGGGAGTGATTGTGACCTCCATATTCTGCAGATAAAATTTAATTTGATTTTTGAATAATTTGGTTTGATCTAAAAACCTGTAAGCATGGTGATGGCCTCTCTGTGTCAGGCATTCGACTGACAAACAAAAACTTGGTGATGTCCTGTTACACAATGAAGCCATTCCTACTTCAGTAGAGGCAATGGCCTAGTGGTATTATCATTAGACTATTAACTCAAAGATCCAGACCTGGGTACAAATCCCACCATAGCAAATGCTAGAATTTGAATTCAGTAATAAGGGAAAAATCTGGGATTAAGAATCTAATGAAGATCATGAAACTGTGGCCATTGTGGTTCACTAATGCCCTTTCGGGAAGGAAATTTGCCATCCTCACCTGGTCTGGCCTACATGCGACTCCAGACCCACAGCAATGTGATTGATGCTGAACGGCTCTCTGTGCAATTAGGGATGGGCAATGAATGCTGGCCTTGTGAATAAATTTTTAAAAATTGAGATGTGAGAAGGGCTCAGAAATACCACATAGCATCAAGGGTGAGCATCAGGAACAGTTTAGAGTTTATTTCTGTTCAGATATTTACCCCGTTTGTGCTGTACATCTGCCGATGTGCTGGCAACCACTTTGTCTTGATAACCTTGGTCATTATTAGCAACTTCTACAGATACAGAGAATCTGAGACTCTCTTCCCCATGACAGAGGGCATAAGTTTAGGGTGAGGAGTAAGTGGTTTAGAGGAGATCTGAGGAAACTTTTTCTTGTCCAGAGGATGGTCGAAAAATGGAACATGCTGCCTGACAGAGTGGTAGAGCCAAGTACTCTCTCAATATCTCATAAACATCTGGATGAGTACTTAAAATGCCAGGGCAGAGTAGGCAACAGGTCAAGTTAAATGGGATTAGTGTAGTTTGATGTTTGTTAATCAACACAAATCCTATAGGCTGAATTGCCAGTTTCTACACTGTATGATTATATTTCCAAAATCCAGCATCCTCACTATAAACCAATAGTGTGGCGGCAGCTTTTATGTGGGTGGATAAACGGAATCAGTCTGAGCCTGAAAAAACATTCCACCTCAGAAAGAAATGTAACCTTTTACAAAGATTGGCGCTGTGTGTAGCATGCACACGGACCAATAATCAGTGTTAATGTAAGCCATTTCTTGTCACAGGCATTGAAATTCTCATAGACCAGCTTTGTGACTCACATACTACTTACAGGTATTACTGTGATAAATGAATTTATTTCCTGAATGTATTCTGTGTCATGTCGCAGCAGTCACCAAGAAGATATCCTCAGTGAAATACAATTACATACCTCACAGATGTATCCTGCACATTGTCAGTCTTTACCATGTTATTTTGTCCAGGCAATATAAGGCACAAAGGAGTTCCAAGGAGCATGTATTCAGTTCTCCCCTTTGCCCTATAGACAGAAATTATGAAACTTGTCAGAATCAGATCATCCAATATTTAAGGGTTTAGCTTGTGAACAATAAATCGCATATGAATAATTTTGTTAAAGTGACGTTCATATGCTATCAGGTAATGTTTAAACAGAGAACACATCATAGTTGCATTTCAAATTCTAATATTTTGATTCTAACAGTACAATGTACTTTTCCATTTCAGGTCAATTCCACGCATATTCAAGCATTCACCTACTATATTCTAAAAAGAATCTGTCTTCCTGAAAAATACTTCTGCTTTAGCCCCACTTGTTTACAGACATCAAACCAAAAACAACAAATCAAGCTTAAACACTGGAGCTTCAGGTTTGTAGGGGCCATGAACCAGGCAATTATGCCCTGCAGTACTGACCCAGCGAACATACACTGGGTGAGTGGAAGGGCACCTTATCTGCATGAAGTTGTTGGGTACCTGCAGAAATATACACACATTCATGTTACCTCTATACCTTACTAGGAAAAGATTATTATCAACCTACTTCGATATTAAAAATACTTTTTAAAAACTTCCATGCAGTGTGCCTCATCCCACTGGCTGTATCGCCCACAGTCTCACTGGGTTGCACTGAGAAGCTCTGAACTCCAAGTATAGAAAGTTTCTGTCTTGGCCCTGCCATCAGATCTGCTCCTCCTACATGACTGACCTTGTAAGGAAAGCTGTGAAACCTGTCCGCTGCAGTAGGGGCTGACAGATCTTTTTCACTGTTGCTAGGTGTTAGGGAGGGGTGGTCGACACCTCTCTGATAATTAAAACCAAAATACCCAAAGAAGCTGACCTTGCCTCATAATCTGTTAAAGGAAGTGTGAAAAGTGATATAATCTGCCTCTCACCCCTAATCTGTTATAAAGGAATGGTTAGATGAAGGGAAACCCCGATACTCACTTGATAAGAAACAAGTAACAATTTATATATCTAGATCTTAACAGTAAACAAATTAACAGAACTACTAACAAACCAAATAATTCCCCGCTTAACTATTAACTATTCCTGATTAAAACATAATTCTAAGGGTATGCTGTTCCAATAAATATAGGTGCCACTTACATAACCCAAAGTAATAAGGAGAAAAATAAATTAAAACTTTGCCTCTTGAATTTACAGCCAGGATAAGTCTTCCAGAATGTTCTCTGCATTCTTCTCTGTTTCCATTCAGGAGCACCTTTCTCTGCCAAATTCCTGTGTCAGGAGTATTAGCTAAGAGTGCCTTAGTACCTGTATTTAGATGGTGCTTACTTGAAGAGCTTAGAGATTTCTGAGAGAGCCAGTGAGTTGATCTTCAGATGGTAGTTCGCTCTCACACTGATTTTCAAATGTCTTCTTCTTTTATACCCTTGTTGACCTACTGATTCCTTACATTAGGATTGGTATTAGATTGTCAAAACCTGCAGATTTAAATTAATTGGGTTTTGGTATCTAGGACCTGGCTTAAATTAATTGGCTAAATTCAAAAACCTGTTGTCTTGATAAAAATATTGCTTTGCCTGCTAACAGTATAGCGTTTTGATATAATGTTTCAATTTCAAGAATTCCCTGTGCATCTGCTGTTGCCTGAAGACATTTTTTAACCATTCCTAAAAAAAAATCTTTAAAACGGACCATCCACACTTCACACCCCTCACCACATCATCTTACAAACAAATTCTGACGTGTCCTGTCTTTCAGTTGACAAAATACTGTGCCCACTTTCACAACAGTAGGGCAAAATCATAGAATGCCATCCCTCAGGGCATTGTGACTCTACCTACAGCACATGGACTGCAGTGGTTGAAGAAGGAGCTCACCACCACCTCCTAGACAAGAATGGCAACTAGAGCCAGGCAATAAATGATGCCCACATTCCACGAGCGAATAAAACAAAATGCTAGATAATGACAGGACTCTCCAAGAAAACCAAGCATATTGATCTCATCATTACAGCACTTACACATAACATCATTGTGGAGATAACAATGCATAGCTTTTGTAAACTTCTCTTCAAAAAAAATTTGTTGCCAGATATTTTTCATTATACTATTGCCCTTCAAACAGAAATATTATTCTACTATCAGAAGTACTTTCAATATTAAAACATTTTTAAATGTTCTAGGGGTTGTAAAATAGAAGTAAAATAAAATGAAAACCCTCATTGATTTAGCTTCTTCCATGGCCAATTAAGTACTTTTGTAATGTAGTCACAAAGCAGGATAGGAACCAGGTATGGTCCAGCACTTAGTGGTGTTGGATCTGTGCCTAAACTCTGGTGATCTAGGGTTAGTGGCATACATGTTAACCCTTATGTTGAGCTAATTTCCAATCCTCTGTGGAAATAGCGTGGCATTCAGGCTGATCCAAGCTTGATCTGGTTTGTTGAAATACCTGTTCTGGCACATGGAGGACTGCAGTCAGAGGGCCGGGGTTGATGATCAGGTTGAGATTTATCCATGTGCTGTTATCCCAATTTTGGATTCAAGCTTTCCAGAATTGAATCTAAATAGCTTCCAAGGAGTCATCCCATCTAACAACATCAGCATACTTCAGTTTAGTCCACGGATTTTGAATTGAGCCAATAATAAGCACATTAATGCAATAGAAAGGTCAACAGCGATTTCAAACACTTTAAATATTATGACAAGACGGTTTGCAGTTGAAATATTGAAGCATGTTTGCAGCATTCAAAGATGTGAATTACTTCTGAGAAAATAATTCTCAACAAATTTGTCAACGTTTTGTCATTACCTAAAAACCTTTGTCCTGTCACACTGATTTACAAAGTAATTCTCCCATGGTTCTTCAGTCTTAACTGTTAATAACCTCTAGCTCTTGAGCACTGGAAGGGTTAAACTTCAGCCAGTGACAATGGAAAACTGTACACTCTCACTTTAGACTGAACTTGTGCTAATTTTAATCTTTTGAGTCAGCCAGCTGTGTGCTTGAAGTGCCTAAGGGCAGGCGAGCTCTTTACACGCAGCATGCTTGAAGGGTTAAAGAACATGCTCATTACCATACAGCTAATTTTCTGTCAGTGCTACTTATCATTTGCAAAGCGATAGCAGAGACTGTGGCCGTCTTTGAGCACTGACATGAGGTGGCAGCGACTGTCAGCAGCAAGACAGCAGCACCCTTTGGCTGGCACTTGCAGTGCATGCTAATGAGCAAAAGACACATCCCAGGGTGAAAGGTCAAAGCAATTATCAAATAATACCTTATTAAAAACAGTAAGTTACATCAACTTCAGCTGCCATGCAAAAAAAAAATCATAAGATGAGAGGTGTCACAGGTCTGAGCAAGCAGTTTGCATGAACACTCTAAACAGAGTAGATAATATCAACAATTATCCAGTGGTGATTCATTAGAGTGAGGTATTATTCCATTATAGGGCTCTGTATGTGACAGTGAGTGAGAGTGACAAGAAGCACTTGAATCACATTATGGATTAATAAGCAGCTGGGGCACTGTGTGGGCTGCCTGCTGTGATGACATACCTCTTGCTTACTGAGCCTACATACAACTGAATCTTGCTTTCTGAAGATAGACCCCCATTAGTACTGTTGGCTCCTCAGTATGTAAATGCAGCAGTGCTTTTGGAATTATTTTTAGAATCAGTCGAGAAGGTCTAAAGTCAGAACTAGTCACAATGGCAGCTGCTGTACTTCCGATGGATGTATCAAAACAACACCTGGATTATTTGTACCAGTTGGAAAGAATCAACTCCATGACTGTAATTTGCAACAAGAGTTTGTGAATGACAATAGAAAGGGCTTGAACATTCCAACCAACTGGATCAATAAACTTTGCTGCATACATTTGAGCTTTTTACTACAGTGGCTTCCATATTTTGGAATTCATTACATTTTTCATAGAGTCATCGTTTCCCTACAGTGTGGAAGCAGGCCGTTCGGCCCATCATGTCTACACTAACCCTTCGAAGAGCAAGCAATCCAAGTCAACCCCCACCTACTCTGTGACCCTACATTTCCCAGGGCAAATCCACCCAGCCTGCAAATCCCTGGACACTGTGGAAATTTAGCATGGCCAATCCATTTAACCTCATATTTTTGGACTGTGGGAGGAAACTGAAGCACCTGAGGAAACACGTGATCATATTTCTACCTTTTCCCCCTTAAATGTGTTACCCTTTACTGAGAGCCTCCTGACGTTGCTCTCTGAAGTCGCAAAACTGAATGAATGCTAATTGCTTGTAATACAGGCTTCATCCTTAGTGAAGTGCTCGCGCTGTCATTCTAACAACCCTGAGATCATTCAAAAGACTCTAAGACTGATGGAGAGCCACATTGTCAGAAGTGCTGTCGTTTAGATGAGATTTTAACCCAAGCCCCAACAGTCTCCTGTAATGGATGAGAGCTCCTGATTCGATCTGAACTGGACAGGAGCATGTCCTGTGATGTTGGCCTAGCTGATATAAAATCCTTTAACCAATGTCTAAGCCAGTTATTCTGATTATTTGTTTGCTTGCACAAATTGGCTGCTTTGCTTTCAGACTTTCAACAATAGTGACAAATGAAAAGCACCTTATTGCTTAATAATGAAGCATTTTATGAAAGCCCAAACAGCGGGAAATAGCTCTGTAAATGCAGGTTCTGTTTTTGTGATCAACAGAACTTTTAGCAGTAATGATATTTTGGGCAGTATGCTTGTTTTGAGTTTGGGACTCTGTAGTGACAGGGAGCGATCCAGTTTAGGATGGTGCCAAGCTTCAAGGGCTAGAAGGCAAATAGGAGGGCCTGTAGTAATGAGACAATTGGACGGCCCACCCCTGAGATTCGACCGTTTCTATGAGAAACCCCTGAATGGTTTTGTATTTTAGAGATCTGGAGTATATTTACATAAAGAATGTTTTCATGAATCTTTAGTGAATGTAACTTTCGGAGCTTTGTTAATGTTATGGTATAAATGTCTCATGGGAGTTTTAGGAGACTCCATTTAGAGGATGCTATGTAACAAATATGAGAATTTAACACAGGAGTTACATAGAAGCTAGATTTGAAGTGTTGTGACTGGTTATATCAGCTGGAAAGCTGGTAACCAGACCCATAGCACTAAGTATTAAACGCTATGGTGATACTCATATTTTCACACTCGAGTCACAGCACAAGACAGAAAAAGGGTGGATAGGGAGAGCCTTTTTCCTAGGATGGTGACGGCAAGCACGAGGGGGCATAGCTTTAAATTGAGGGGTGAAAGATATAGGACAGATATCAGAGGTAGTTTCTTTACTCAAAGAGTAGTAAGGGAATGAAACACTTTGCCTGCAACGGTAGTAGATTCGCCAACTTTAGGTACATTTAGGTCGTCATTGGACAAGCATATGGACGTACATGGAATAGTGTAGGTTAGATGGGCTTGAGATCGGTATGACAGGTCGGCACAACATCGAGGGCCAAAGGGCCTGTACTGTGCTGTAATATTCTATGTCAAGATGGGGCAGACCTCTACTAGAAGCAGAAGTGTACCAACTTAAAGGCCCAGATGGGCACTGTGCACAAAAGGTTTGGGGATTGGGAAGAGGCAACATATCAGGCTATATGTACTAAACTGTACCACCTCTAAATCCTTACCTTCCCCTCCCATCCTCAGCACTATAACTGCCTCTCACTATTAATTCAAACATTGACAACTGCTATTTCCAGCTATAACTGCCTGTCAAAATAGAACTAGGTTTCCAAATAAAATTTCATGAATGTGACTAAAGGATTTCTAAATTATACTTTAAGCCCAGGAGATCCTTGGTTCATTCTGTGTTATGATACCTTTACCCGCTAGTCATTTGAAGATTCTAGTTGATCTGGCATATAAATACTTGTTGTAAAATTAACTGACTGACTTTTCCAACTTGCCTGGATGAGTGCAGCTCCAACAACACTCAAGAACCTTGACACCATCAGGGATATAACAGCCAGCTTGTTTGGTGGCACATTGCATGATCATCCACCCCATCCACCACTGATACTCAGTAGGAGCAACGTGCACCATCTACAAGGTTCATTGCAGAGTACAGCATTGCTCCTTGGGCAGGACCTACCAAACCCACAACCCCTACCATCTTGGAGGACAAAGGCAGCAGATACATGGGCACACACCACCCACAAGATCCCCTCCTTGAAATCCACCATCCTAACTTGGAAATATATTGCAAAAACCTGGAACTCCTTTCCTAACAGCACCATGCGTGTTCCTAAATGAAGTGAACCACAATGGCTCAAGAAAGCAATGACACATCTCCTCAAGGACAATTAGGGATAGGCAATAAATGTTGACCTAAACATCAATACTCACAACTCTAGAGCGGAGAAACAAAATTTACCTCAGTGGCACAATGTAATCACTGTAGGATAAATTATTAAGTAATTGAACAAAATGTGGTGTAGGCGACTATGTGGCCATTTCTGTTCACTTTTTTAATGGTGATCAGCTTCTGCTAACATCTCAATCCCCATAGCCATTACCAGCCCACTTGCAGCTTTAGTTAACGAATTAACATCCTGTACATGATGATGTTTCGGGCAGGTCTAGCTGGCTTGCTGTTTGTGATGGCAGCTGGTTTCAAGTCAGTGAGTGGGCAAATGTCCAAGTAAATGATATAATTACTGCATACGATAGCAATGCGTCTGCCTCCAGAATTATGACCTACAGTATAAAGCATGGAGAATATTTCTTTTAGGGATGAATTTGTGACATGGCTGATAGACATTGTGCATGAGGCTTGGAGAGAGAAAGTGAGATGAGGAATGGTTCTGCATTGTTACGTCCAATTTTCTTAAAGCAGTGGACGCTGTAGATGAGTTAAAACCTGCTGCACAGAAGCATTAAAAACTGTAAAGTCCATATCGGTGTTTATTACCCCTGGCCCTGAGGATATCTCATTTGTGAACAGTCTGGATTCAAACTGAAGTGTTTCAGTTACACCCTTTAGATGGAGTCCATAATTAGCCTTTCACAATTGGAACCTTTAATTAGTCAATCTAAATATATTAAACTCTTTGAAGACTAAAAAACTCATAAATTACTGCAATAAAAATGTTTTCTCGTAACTTTCCACAAGAATAGATAAAATTTCTTACATGGATTTCTATTTGAAATGGCGTGTCCAACCTCAGTTTTGTCTGTGACAGTGAGACTTTTGCATGCCAAAGCAGGATGTTTCATAGTTTGTCTTTCCTATTTTCTTATCAACCCTCTGGCAGTCAGTCACTGATTCTTCATGCCTTATAGTTCAATGAGTAGCCGGCAATCACCTTGTACTTCACCAACAATCCATGCAGAGCTTTCGGACGATGCATTAAAACAAAGACTAATCCTGCTGTAGCCCAAATCAGTTTGTGTCTTAATTTTGTCTACAGTCAGTGGATGTGCAGTGAGGGTCCTAGCTAATTATAATTCTCGCTGGTACTGAGACGGTGTACGTAACATTAACCCCAACTCAGATAAACAAATTAAATGCAGACAGAGTTTGTTTCTCAGATTCTGAATTTCTTGGTGTGGTGATGCATTAGACGGTCTGATCATTACTAATTAATACCATCAGAGAAAGTCCTTGTGGCATTTATTTCTTTCTGTAAGCCTGCCCTTTTTGATCATAAGGACAGATCTTGATTAAATTATGAAAAATATCCTATTATAGTGTGTGCATATGAAATGCATGTGAAATTACACCAGCGAGACCAGTTGATCATTGTTCTCAGACAAGGTAAGATGCTAACTGTTCAGTTATATAAGTGACCTCAGCTCCTGAAGTAATCCCCTCAATTTTTAATTAGTGGCAGTCTGCCACTACACACCCCTTGTTGTTAGTCACTAACCGTCCCCATTAACAACTATTCACTCTCCCAGCCTGATCATTAGCAACTCCTTTGTCTGTCCAACTGTCTCTGTCTTTGGGCTTTATCCGGGGTTACATGTCGGTCAGACCAGGTATGGACAGCAGATTTCCTATCTGAAAGGACATTAGTGAACCAGTTGGGTTTTTACAGCAATTGATGATAACTAACATGGTAACTATTTACTGAGACTAGCCTGTAATTTTAGATTTATCAGTCAGTTTCAAATTCCATCACATGCTGTGGTGTGATTTGTACCTGTGCCCAGTGACATTAGCCACTAGGCTACCATCATGCCCATCCCCATCCAGCCCCTGTCCCTGCAATACTGATCCCATCAAAATGCATTGAAAAAGACAGAAAGCACAGTGCTACTCTGAGTGAAGACATTTTCTATTTATGCCATTAAAATTGTAATGAAACATCAAATAAAATTTTAATGCTGCTGCTTTTAGAATTCTCTGTGCCATTTTGCATCAGTTTAGAACAGAATCCATTTCAGGAAATTTGCCATATTGTATTTTTAATATGGAAACAGCATCATTTTAGTGAATTGGGTGTTTGAGGCAGGGATTATCAGGTGGTCATACAGAAGTAAATTCTGGTCTATTGTGCATTACAAACTTGTATTTGAGATTTCTCAAGTTTTATACCTATGGGCAAAACTAATCAGGAAATTCTATGCTACTATGTGTCATCTAAAGGGTATAAACATTTACAAAGATAATGTTTGAGACATAGAGATCTACAGGTAAACTAAATTTGTTAAGTATTTTCTCAGATACAAAAATTGCAGTAAAATCTGTCTGGTAGTCTTCATCAGAAACATTTATCATTTTATTTCCTTATCATCTCAGATGGCTGCACTCCAGAGTCCATTTTATGGAGATAAAATGAATCTCTTCTCTCTCTGTAAAAAGATCGAACAATGTGACTACCCACCTCTTCCAGCGGAGCACTATTCTGAAAAGGTGAGTGCTTAACTGAGCTGATGATCAGGGGAGTGCTTGGCAATAGAGACACTCACTGTTTGGGAAATGTATTTAAATGTGTTAACTGTGTAATAACTGCAAATGCAATAATTACAATAGTGAGTAGGGAACATCAGACTTCAGTGTAGAATTTTAGGTCCTGCTGGGGCTGGAAACAAAGGTACATGTTTTCTAATCAAGCTGTTCAGAGATGTCATTACATGCCTCTTTAGGGCATGAACCCAGGCCTCGTGGCTCAGAGGAGAGACACAACCACCACAAGAGCCCCTGGAAAGAAAGGTAGGCAAGGGAGGAACCCTGGATCAGCTGGTCACCATTTTTCCATTGCAATTTGCATTGCCAGCCAGCTTAACCATTGGCAGGGGACCGATAGCAAGCTCACCCAAACCACAGAGTCCATGAATAATTGCAATTAAGGTCGTTAAGGACTCATGATGAGGGACATGCCAAGATTTTATAGGGGGCCTTCTTTAAGCTTCACAGTGGATCAGGGCATGGAGCAGATAGACAGCAGGGAATGACTCGTGACAACACCAAGGAAATTGACAGGCTGATTAAAAAGAAGAATGGCTCAGAGATGGTTCAGCCACATAGTGTCAGTGCACATTGTGGGCAGAGTGTTCACTGAACTCTTGGGTAGCACACGTGGGCATGAGCCAACTGACATTGCAGGGGCATTACGGTGAGAGGCAAGACTTGTCTTCCAATACAGTTGGGGAGCCACTTGAGGCCAGAAGGGTAGCATCTGAGAACAGAAGCACAACTGTCAGATTTTCGGTCCAGTGATGATGAGGAGCTATATCCCTGACAGGAAGAGCTGAGGCCTGGGCATCGGAAGGGCAGAGGAGGAGAATGAAGGGCAGGGAGTCCATGGACACTGTGACTTTGACACAGACTGCACTGTACAGATGAAACTTGTCTGGGTGTGTTAGAGAAATTAAACTGCAATCCTGCAGGAAAATATTCACAGGGATCTGTGTTCCCCAAGCTGGAAGATTTCAGGACTCTCAGCACTGCTTGCGATAGGGTTGCCAATCAGCATCAAAATCACCGTGACCTTGAAGCTGTTCACCTTTGGCTCCTTATAGGGATCAGTAGTGATTTTTGTTCATAAACAGCAGCACATCAATATGTTTCACAACTCTCTGATGTAATTGTAGACAATATATTAATTGTAGGGAGATGTGGTCTCCCAAGGGAAGAAGGGCAGTGGGATTGATTTCTCTTGCTGCGTCCCTTGCATTTCTGCTGGTGCAAGGGCTCTTGATCACCCCCATGTGTCTGTTAGACACCGACTGAGCAGTCAGTCAGACTCATCGACAGGATGGAGTTCCGTTCCCTCAATATTTAACAGGTCTGGACCTATACACTGACTTTGCTGGTGGCTGCTTCAGCTCCTTCATTACTTACAGTCGTGGCTGTCACAGCTTTTCACCCCAAAATACAAGAACCATTCCTGGAAACAAGGGAGAGTGCACAAAGTGATGGAGGTTGTTGCAGAATGCAGAGGTGCCCCAGGGTCTCACCAGGATGCCCTCATCCAATTCAGACTGGTCCCAGCTGAGCCATTCTGACCCAGCAGAACTGCATGGTTTGGAGCTCACATTGAAAAAGCAACCTACAACAGTTGCCGGTGAAGTGTGCAAGACTGCCCAGAGATTTCACTACCGTCATTCACATACTCTCACCCACCGTGCCACTCATTTGTCCATTCTAGACAAGATACTTAAAAATTGATGGAATGCTTTTCAGTTTAACATTGAAACTGGCTCTTTTCATGTTCAACTTAAGAATCACTCGCAAATAAGTTACAGGATTATGACTGAAGATTGATTTGTATGGGGCTTGTTAGAATGTGATTACAAAGGAAAACCTCAAAGAACCAAACTGTGAAGGGAGACTTGCTTGATTTACATTCAGAATCAAATCTTGTCTTTCTACACACTCTCACACAGATGGATGCACCATAGGGGATACTAGGCAAAACTGTGTTTGATTATTTCTATCTTTGTCAACATAAAAATAAGAAAGAACTTTTGAAAATCCTCATGTTTCCCTGTGGCAAGATTTAGATTTTTAATCTGGTAAAGATCTGTATCAAACAATAGTACAATCTGGCACAGTTTTGGATTTTGGACTGCAGGCTGAGTACTTTTAGCATCAAACTCTCCCCATTCCCATAGCTGTTTGTCTCAGCTTCCCTAACAAAGCAATGTAAATAATTTTATAACACATCCTTTTCAGCTTGGATGATAACAAATGCAAAATCATACCAAGATGGGCCCACTAGCCTATCTAATGTAGTTTTGATGCCTTATGTATCACAGTACATACGCTCCTCAGACCACCTGGAGCTGTGTAATCTCCTGGAAGATGAGAAATAATCGAGCTACAAATCCAACACTCTTAAGCGATGGTAACACAGTCTAGAGGAGAACCGATGTTATTTACATTGGAGGAAAGGTACCCTTTCTACAGTGTGATCTTCAGAAGCAACGCAGCGAATCAATATTTACTACACCAGCTTGCAGCCCTTTTCCACAGGTACACTATTCTATAGGGACAGAAATTAATAATTATTATTTTTATATTTGAAGTTATGGTTTACCCTTATTGGAAATTAAGAACGAACAGTTAACCTCTGATGTAACATTAGACGTGAACACATCAAAGGCCCAAAGATCATGATACAGGATTATTCTCTCCACTAGTATCAGGTCATTACAAACAGGAAGGGAAATTATTGATAAACAAGGAATATTTACTGCATGTACATGAACAAAGTCTGTAGACTATATTGGATTGAAGAATCCTTTGTCTATCAGTTCTCACTTTCCATTGGCCCTCTTTCCACCAAAGAAACCATTTCTTTGCCAGCAAGAGCTCAGCTAAGCCCTAGATGCCCTCACTCACTCACCATCGTCACCTCCTGATGGTGATCCTGGTCAACTGTTCAGCTCCATTGCTGAGGGTCCCCCATCATCACCCCACCTACTGATGGAGGTCCTGATAAACCATTCATCTCTCTTCCTCAGGGACCCCTATCACCATTGGTGCCTGCTGATGGAGATCCCGTTACACTGGAGTTGAAATCAAATGTCATTGTCTTGTCTCCTACTTCTTTATTGCCCTTGGTTACAAAACTTTAAAAGAAACCTGCCTTCTGCTTTTCTTTCCTCTTACAGTCTTACACTTTAAAATTAAATCTCCATCTGTGATTTATCTGTCAAAACTCTGAGCTCTGTACTTGTCCCACTAAACCTCTCCATATTTTTCCTTTCTTTCGTCCTTTTAGAAACTCCATAAAACCTACCTGCAGAACCAAGGTTTTTTTTGTTTTAATATGAATTAAGTGGTTTGGCATCAAATATAGTTTGTTAATGCTCTTGTGAGACACCTTCAGATGCTTTACTGTGACTTTCCTCATCCTGGGTCATATGGTATGGCCCTTGCCACATCATCTTTATTTCTTAGATAACAGCTAATGCTTGCTGACATGGGACCTGCTTCATTTCTTTCCTTCAAAATGATGTGACCTAACTCCAAGTTTTCTATCATCTCTGCAATTTTGAGATTCAACGCACTTGCCTGTAGACATGAAAACTAACTAGCTTGCAGGATCTTTAGTCAGCGGCAGTGAAGAAAGATGGCTGAATGTATCCAGGTGTAATTATCAGAGAGTGGGACTGCAGCAGAAGCAGTATTTTGGGGATCACTTTGCAAAATGGGGTGAATGTAGTGGACCTGATCTATATAAGCTTTCAATCTTTAACAAAAATCACACAGGCGATTCCGGGCCTTAATTCAGTCACCCAAATGGAAAGCATGGGCTCAGTTTTACCTTTTCTGGAGATTGTGTGAGAGAGGTGGAAAATAATGGGTGAGTTGGGCCTGGAGAGATATCGGCACTAACTGAGTGCTGGGTGCGAACTTCCTCAACATGCCAATAATTAAAACCCTGAAGTAGTCGATTAACAGCCACTTAATGATCTCAACTCACCATCTTCCCAATGGCCTGCTTGAAGAGTGGTATGTTTCAAAGAACGAAGAACAAAGAATATTACAGCACAGGAACAGGCCCTTCAGCCCTCCAAGCCTGCGCCGATCGAGATCCTCTGTCTAACCTGTCATCTATTTTCTAACGGTCTGTGTCCATTTGCTCCCTGCCCATCCATGTACCTGTCCAAATATATCTTAAAAGACGCTAACGTGTCTGTGTCTACCACCTCCGCTGGCAACACGTTCCAGTCACCCACCACCCTCTGTGTAAAGAACTTTCCACGCCTATCTCCCTTAAACTTTCCTCCTCTCACCTTGAACTCATGACCCGTAGTAATTGAGTCCCCAACTCTGGGGAAAAAGCTTCTTGCTATCCACCCTGTCTATACCCCTCATGATTTTGTAGACCTCAATCAGGTCCCCCCTCAATCTCCGTCTTTCTAATGAAAATAATCCTAATCTACTCAACCTCTCTTCATAGCTAGCACCCTCCATACCAGGCAACATCCTGGTGAACCTCCTCTGCACCTTCTCCAAAGCATCCACATCCTTTTGGTAATGTGGCAACCAGAACTGTACACAGTACTCCAAATGTGGCCGAACCAAAGTCCTATACAAGTGCAACATGACCTGCCAACTCTTGTACTCAATACCCCGCCCAATGAAGGAAAGCATGCCATATGCCTTCTTGACCACCCTATTGACCTGCGTTGTCACCTTCAGGGAACAATGGACCTGAACACCCAGATCTCTCTGTTCATCAATTTTCCCCAGGACTTTTCCATTTACTGTATAGTTCACCCTTGAATTTGATCTTCCAAAATGCATCACCTCGCATTTGCCCGGATTGAATTCCAGCTGCCATTTATCTGCCCAACTCTCCAGCCTATCTATATTCTGCTGTTTCCTGACCGGGTAACCAGGGCAATTGCCTGCTGGGTGGTGAAGGGTATTGTGGGGTGCAGGACAGGTTGGTGTTATACTTGTCCCCATCTGGGAGCAAGCAACGGCATGGATATGACACAGGGTGTGGCCTCGGAAGCTTCTTCTCTTTCCAAGACTCCACCCCGTGATAAGCTAAAAGTCAAGACCTACCTTCTGGCCAAGGGATCCCTCAATATGAAGGCTTCAGCCAATGGCCTTCACGACCTAGAAGCTGCCAGACTCTGATTGGTCCATGGCCTCTGTTCAAGGCCTGAGGAACTCACTTGTCACTCTGTAAACTGATTGGCACGTGATCCAGCAAAGTTTCTCAGTGGTGGTTTGGCCGCTTAGTCATCACCTGACCGGCTTTCTCTACACTTAACCTGAGAAAGGAAACAATCACAAAGTAGACATGAAGAAAGAAAAGAAATGCGACAGACAAAGTGCTAAATGTGAGATGGTGCTTCTTAGCTAAATGAAACAATATTTATCTTCTGAAGGCGGCAAAGTTGGAAGATACGGAGTAGCAGAGGGATCTTTTAGGTTGGTGGGAAGGGACGTTCAAGTTCACAAAACAGTAAGACCTCAGATATGATTCACGCCTCGAATTCATTCTAAAGAAAAGCATGTTTTATGGGAAGAGGTGCAGAATATGTGAACGTAGGTGACAATTGGAACAACAGTGAGCCAGATAAACTCTTAAACCTATCCCAGGATTCAAATTCAGTTAGGTCATGGCCGATCTCCAGCTCAAGTTAGTTTACCAAACTTTATTCCTTTAATCCTTTTGTGTCACAAGACTCTGTCAATCTCAGTCAGCCACAGTACGTTAGAGATTGTTAGTTTTAATTGAGATCTTAAAATGAGATCAGATATGTTTCTGACCTGCAATTTGTTTTTAAAATTAGCAAAGAGTTATTACGTTTTGTTAGACCTCAGGTTATTTATTGTTAGCTGATCTAGAATTGTCAAGTAAAGGATATTTGACTGGAACTAGCAGCAAAGAAAAACATATGCTGCACAAATCCTGCACTTAATGAGAAAATATTTTAGAGTGACACTCATGAACTATTTCTTATATTACCCATCTAAGAATCTTTTCTCATTTGCTCATTTACTACTCAATAAAGTGTAAAATAAGGATATACTGGGGTCTGTCAAAAACAAGAAAGCTTACTTGCAGTTATGCAATAGGACAAAGAACTAAGGTAATCTAAAAGTGCCTCTCTGTATATCCCAGTATGGATTTAATACTCCCATCCTACATTGGGTGCATGGTGAGCTTGTGCTGTTTGCCTCATGCCCAAGGAATTTCAAAACATGTAAATGTCCCCAGGATTTCCATCCCACAAGCTTTTTAAGAACCATTTACTTTCTAATGGATCCACGTAAAACCTGAAGTGACTTGGAAGAAATTATGGCCATTATGAGGTTAATAAAGAAAAGAAAAAAAATTCATAGGAAATGTCATAATGGCCTTGTTAAATGATTGACATTGCTCCCCATTGTCAGACGATTCTGATTTGACATTGTGTTCTTCTTTCCCAGGCCACAGTTATTGCCTTGCTATTTCTTATTTCCCCTCTGGTTTGTGCAAAATATATTTGCAGTATCTTTTTGCTCTAGAATTCTTGATCCCATTGCCTCATTAATTAATCTTTCCAGCAACCTTCCCAGGATTTGGATTTACAAAACAGGTATAAGTATTTATGATGTAACTCTCACTAGGGATTACCAGGAGCAATCTGTGCGCTGTATGTAATCTCAGATTCTTCTTTTACTGGCCTTCATTTAAAATATTCTCTCATGGACTTCTGACAGAGCTGCTGTTTCATTCTCCGATTTCACTTTACCTTAATTTTTAGCTTATATTTTCTGCCTCGTGCCAGTTGTTTGATTTTTCTTACAGTTTATAGTGCAGAGTTTCAATAATTTCATCACAACATATTAATTAGTGCCTTAGCTCTATTTATTTATGATATTTTGAAGATGTTAACGTTTTAAAGCTGTATTCTGCAATCTGTAAAATACTGATGTGCTTAAAAACATAATGATAGAATTTCTAAGGGTCTTCTCCAATGTCTCACCATAATGTAGGCCTGGATCTTGGCAAAAATCCTGGAGAAATGGGAGAGGCCTCATCGGAATTCCTGGTGATTCTAAAATTCCAGTTAAACCATTATATTAAAATAAACTTTCACAACTCCCTCAGAGATAATAGGAACTGCAGATGCTGGAGAATCTGAGATAACAAGGTATAGAGCTGGATGAACACAGCAGGCCAAGCAGTATCAGAGGAGCAAGAAGGCTGATATTTCGGCCCTAGACCCTTCTTCAGAAGAGGGGTCTGGACCCGAAATGTCAGCTTTCCTTTCACAACTCCCTTACTGTTTAACAATCATAATGACGTGAGACTTCCACATATCTATCTAGGTATTTTCTTAAGTTTAACCTGCTACGTTTGTACAGTTTACTGGCACTGTCCTCTTCCAACAATTGTCCAGGAAGCCATTTGGTCATTAACTTGTATGCTTGTCTAGAATCAAATGGGTAGAAAATTAACTCCAGTGAATTTTATAGTTAGTGAGGAAATAATATTTACATCATGGTCATGACCCATTTCTTATTTTGTACAATGTAACAATTGAAACAGTATAAATTACATGTATTGTATTCTTCACTTGATCATTCATTATTCAATAAATAATGGAATTTAAAATGTAAAATAAGGTTCAGTGTTAGTAGGACTTTAATTCTGTTTTTTCACGACTCAACGAATGAGATGAGATCAGTAGCTGAGGTAGTCTAAAATGATTTATTTGTGACTCTATGACTCTATTTCCCAGTATGCAGTGACAATTTCACCTTGTACAGGGCACACAGTGAGTTTGCACTTTTTGTTTTATGCCCAGTAAAATTCAGCAAAAGAAAATCAAATCTTCCATGATTATTCATGAGCAATGACAGCGGGTCAGGTCAGGCAGTAGTATTGCACAGGACTTGATTCAGTTCTTCTAATCGTATAGAAGATATCCAAGTGTTACAAAGATGTGGTTTTATAAGATGGTATTTTGAGACTTTGTTTCTAGTTTAGGGTAAAAGGAATTGGGTCAAATGACTGTCTCTGAATCTGCCTAGTAACCAGATTGGGTTATGGAGTTGTTAAGGATTACAGGGATGCCCAGGTAGTTTTCTTATTAGGAAGAAGGTGTGAGATGTTCACATTTGGAAATAATTTAGCAACATCTGTGGCTAGACTGCTAGTTTCCAAAGTTTTGGGAAGATGCTGAGAGTTTCGGCTTTGTAACAGTTATGTTTTCAATTGTCCTTTAGACAAGAGAGCTAGGGTCTCAAGGATAACTCATTTGCATTTCTACCTGGATAATAGGCCCATGCGACTATTATTATTTTTATTGCGATTCTTGATAATGATTCTCATTGCCATGGAAATGGGCTTTGAGAGGGGAAAAGCTTCTGAGACACTCACAAACACAGTTAGTCTGCTGAGACCTGGGAAAAAGAGAACAGCTAGAGGCTGAGAAGCTTTATGGGTCACCGATTAGTAATGCAAGTGCTCAGATTTTAAATGAGCTTGAAAGATTTGCGTGGTCTACACTGGGGAGAAAGCCCTCATGATGAAAAGATAGTTCTGTGATTAAAATTCCTAGACTGGTGAAGGAAAGGAACAAAGTGAGCCTTCAGGAGTAGAAATCACTTCAGATTGGGCCCAGGAAATTCCAAGGACTATTTAAGGGTCAGTGTAAGGAGACCTGCAGAGAAGAGTTTTTGGTTGTGTTTAAAGTATAACTTGCCTGTTGAAATAGTATTTAATCAATTGTGTTTTTAAGCTGTTTAATAAAAGTCTTAAAATGTGAAATCATTTGAGCTATAAACTGGATGTTCAGTTTTCAAAAAAAGATCCTCTGACAAATGACACACAGCCCACCTCTTCCCTCAAAAAGGAGTTTCCTTAACTCCTAGAGATTATGTAGAGAGCATGCAGCAATGATGGACTCAAAATCTCAATTCTTTCAATGCTTTACTTTCACATTTTGGAAAGTTGGACCATTCCCTTTTAAAAATATTTAAGTACAAGCATTTAAAAGTAAGTGATCGTCTTAATGATTTTTGAAGGAGAAGTGCGTCTACACAATTGTAAAAAAGGCTCCAGGACAAAAATTAGTTAAACTAGATGCATGAGATTAAACAGTAAACACTTGGTAAGGCTGTCTGAGTAATTGAAAAGGCATCTTACGCTCATTGTATCGGAGAGCCTTTTGCTTGAAGTTTATGAAGAGAGAGGTAAAGAGACACTGAAGCCTTTGTGGGAGAAAAGCTATAAATTCAGTGTAACTGCACAAAAGATAGGATATTACGAGGAATACAGATCGTGTTTGGAATAAAATAGCGGATATATTCAATTTAACTTCAAGAAGACAAGCCACTGATATAGGGAAGCAAAATTAGTCACTATTTATTTGTACAGTGCAGAGACCAGTTTTATGGATTGAAGTAAGTCAGTAACATCTTCTGCATGTTCTCCTCATAGTAAATAAAGCATTGTAATGATTTGAACTTATTTTCTTGTAATTTCATTTGAACGCTGCTTGTGTTGAGCAATTCTTTCACTTAATGCACAAAGCACATCTATCAGTCTCCTACAGTTGGTGGGATTGTTGGGGTGCAGTCACCTGGTGGTATTATTGTTGGACTGTTAATCCAGAGATCCAGATAATGTGGTTCTGGGGACTTGGGTTCAAATCCCAACATGGCAGCTGGTGGAATTTGAATTTAATAAATACCTGGAATTAAGATTCTAGTGATGATCATGAATCCATTGCCAGTTGTCAAAAAACCTATCTGGTTCACTAAAGTCATTTAGGGAAAGAAACTACCATCCTTACCTGGTCTGGTCTACATGTGACTCCAGACCTACAGCAATGTGGTTGACTCTGAACTGTCTCTGCCTAGCCAGCAATGCCCTCATCCCGTGAATGAGTAGAGGAGAAAAAAATGGGGTAAAGAAATCCACTGAGCAACAAAACATACTTGAAAAGAAAATTTAGAAAAACTATTTCCAAGAAATTGATATTTAAGCATTGATCAATAATTCTAAAATCCTTTTTCAAAGATACAGAAATGACAGGCCAGATGTTCCATCAAATTTGGTCCAGAGTACGATTATGGACCCTCCATATTAAACCCCTCCACCTTTAAAACTAGTCTAATCCAAACCTGATATGGAATAAAGAGATAGTAGGAACTGCTGATGCTGGAGAATCTGAGATAACAAGGTGCAGAGCTGGATGAACACAGCAGGCCAAGTAACATCAGAGGAGCAGGAAAGCTGACGTTTTGGGCCTAGACCCTTCAGAAATTTCTGAAGAAGGTTCCTGACTCAAAACATCAGCTTTCCTACTCCTCTGATGCTGCTTGGCCAGCTGTGTTCATCCAGCTCTACACCTTGTTATCTCTGATACAGTCAGCTGTGTCTTTTGGTTCTTCTTAATTTCATGAACTGAAATAATCCATTCATAGGCATGCTATAAGGCCCTTTAACTATTTTGTAGATCCTCACCTAAGTCATGTCCAATTCTGAGCTGCTGTAAATTACTTTTCTACTTCAGTTGCATCTGTGAAATGGTTACTTCTGTTTTTGATGTAGTCTTGCGCAAGAGTTCAGCTGTCCAGTTCTCAATACACTTTTGTCGGCCAATAACTGAGGAATTCCTGCATAAGGGGCAGATGTGTCTTCTCCCTCTGCTGTCTATTCTTGTTGGTCTCCCTCTGGCAGTGCTGCAGCACAGTGCAACACACAATTATGGATCTGGATTTGAGAAAAATTTCCGATTCCAAAATACAAGTTTTGGCAAACTGAACCGCAGTTAGCAATGACATGTAACCAAAGGTTGACTGACCTTGAAATTGGATTGGACATGCTGGAAATATATCAGTTTGTGATTTTCTTGCAGTTCTGTACCTCAATAACTGAATGAATATTAATGAACAACTTGATAAATCTGTGTTGTGAAGATAGTAGGTTGTGCAATATTAAAAATACAAATGCAAATACTTCCATTTTCAAGAAGCTGTTCAATGTAAATAATTATTACCGCAGTTAATAAAATGTGAAAATGTTCATGGTTTTATTTTTATTTTCATAAATATATTTATAAGCAGCTGCTTTATCTCAGATACATTATAATGCATTGGTTTAAAACAAAATTAAATGAATAAAGTTGCTGAAAAAGAGGAATAAGATGATCATAAATCATGTATTTCCACTGGGTTCTTTAGTTGCTGCAGCAATATTTCTGTAGATTATATTGTTTCAAAATGAACTGTGTGAACTAGTGGTACCAGATAAATAGGGCTGAATTCTGCCACCCACCTTGAAGTTCCTCTGCAGAAGCTGCAAGTGGCAACTGACCCTTCATCAGCTGGCAGCAGGCCCCTCACAAAGCATATTGCCAGTGTTAATGATGAGGTCCGCCTCCATGAGTGCCAGCACAACCATTAGAGCAGCAACTCAGCAGTGCCACCACAAGCAGCGGACATCGCTGAGATCGCAGCTCTAGCAGGAGGGTGCCTCACTGGCGGGTTTATTTGCTGACAGGTGAATTGCATTGTGTCCAGCAGGGCAAAGCAGCCAGGCCCCAACAATCAGGAGGTTCACTGAGGGAACCAACAGTGCAGATGCCACAAGGGTGCGCTACTGTCACTGGGAGGGTGCTTCCATGGATCATAGAATGCACATAGAGAAACCCCACCCTCCGAACATGCTGCAAAATTGCCAGGTTGACTTTATCCTTACATGGAGGCAGTCCCTGCAGTTGCCTGTTAACATACTGATCAGTGTCAGTGTAGCATAGCAGTGAGAATTACCAGGCTTTCCTCCCAATGTCTCTCCCCTCAACGTTGCTCGTGCTCCAAACTCCTAGCCCAATTCCAACAGGAAGTTTTAGTCCATGCTTTGAAATGGATCTCATGTTCAACCCAGTGGCGTTTATATATTTAGACTCATACGGTCAAAGAGATGTACAACACAGAAGCAGACCCTCCAGCCCAACTTGTCCATGCCAACCAGATATTCTAAATTAATCTCATCCCATTTGCCAGCATTTGATCCATATCCTTCTAAACCCTAGTTTACCCATCCAGATGCCTTTTAAATGTTGTAGTTGTAAACTAAACAGCACAGGCAGTCAGCTGTGCAGGTTCCCTGCTCATTTTTTACACCTCTTATATACCTGCTCTCCCTTTTTATTTTAAAGCACCATTGCTTTGTTCTCAATCATCAGAAGATCAGAGTTTTAACACTGAGTTATAAAACAGCAATATCTTATTTTACATTTGTGTATCTTCAGTACAATAAACAGCATGGGTTCGATATTCAATCTTTTAAGGTGGATTCTTGTATGGCCATTCAATGGCCTGTGGAAGGACCCTGTCAGTGACAATGGCCCATTCTTGTGACAACAGTACCACGGGGGCCCAGTTGCAGGGAGCCTGGCTGCCTTGCCCTGCTGTCCACAATTCACCTGTCAGCGAGTGTGTCCCGTCACCCAGGGGCTGCATCCTTGGAGCTGCAGCCTCAGCAACGTCCACTACTTATGGTGCCACTGCTGAGCTTCCTTGCGTTTGATTGCGCTGGCAGCTCCTGGAGGCAGGCAGTCATCGTTAATAGGCTTGGACCCTGGCATCAGCCTCTTAACTGGCATCATTTTGTGTGAAACAATCAGAAGAATCACTGCTGATAGCGGAATTGGGTGAAATTTCCTCCCAGTGAAATCAAGAAAAGGAAAACACAGTGATTCTTTCTAAAAGACTTTCCATATTGCATTCCCACACTGGTGATCCTAATTCCCAGGCAGTGAATGAAACTTACAGAAATCCACCATAATTAAACCGTTGAAGGAAAATAAACACAATATTAATACATCTCCACTCATCTTTATTTAAAATATGCAACAAGAAAAATATAGATAATTAAGTTAACTTTACTGATGAGTTTGATGAAGTGGAATGGCCATGTAGATAAGGCCATAAGACATTCTTAGAGCTGAATTCTGGTCCAAAACACACTCAGTTTGTTATTACTCTTTGCTGGCCTGTTAACAAGTTTGTAACTCGGAATAAATGTGGCAATTATCTGTGTCATTTATAAATCTTATCTTTGGCCTCAACAAACAAAGATAGAGATGAATGATGATGTATTCCTAAAGAGGAGCCTTCAGTTACTAAATTACATAGACATGGCTTGACTTAGGATTTGAGAAACAACTTTGTGTACTGAGTTTCTTTCATAATGAACAAATTCTCGATGCCTGGCAGGTGCCGAATTCATTACATTTGTCATATATACAGATCAAAGGAATTGTATTCGAGGCTTCAATATAGAATCATGTGCAATCCAGCAGTATTCCTGTAGAGATGGTAACAGTGGTCCTCAGGTGGAACAGGATCCTGCATCATCTCGGACAGTGGAAAATAAATGGACATGTGCAAGTTTGCACTCGTACAGTTTATTTAAACTTATAACGACTTTTCCAAACCACTGTGAAACTTCACTGTCAGATCACACTGAGCCTACCAACAAGTAATCAACTTAGCTGCCAAATAGCAAGTTTATTTATCATTGGGGTGCAGCAGATCTCCTCAGGAGGCAGTATATGAGCTCATTTACTGCACAACACTTCCAGTAAAATAGGGCTGCTTTTTATAGTAAGTGAACTATTTTCTGTTTTCCATCATGGGTTAAAAATCATTGAAACATATTATGAAACTAAACTGGCCTGAGCAAGATAATTGAACCAACCTGCTTTTTTGAATATCACATAAACTATGTTTCAGCAAATTGAATATTCCCAAGTAACTCTGATTATTTCACAAAAGTGTAGAAGATATATGTAAGTACGTTTGAAGTGTTATTTTGTGTGTCCTTGTTTGGCAATAATGGTAAGACTGCTGTGATGTGGTTGTGCATTACGGTAGAACAAAGTACAAGATGCACAGAATGATATAATACCATTCCCCACACTGTAGCACATCCCTTGATGAAATATGTACAATTTGGATCTAAACAATCTTGTCTTCGCTGGGCTACTATTTTTAACGCCACGATTACTGATTTGGACTCAGGGTTTTTGTGAGGGTAAAGGATTTAACTTCATCCTCAAGGACTGCTGGTTCATACGTGTGTGCCTAATTAGTCAGGTCAAATTGTAAAGTTTTCCCCATTAATTATTTAAAACTGAAGTAATCATCACATGTAGAAAGCAATTTTAAGCATTTTCTTGATTTTAACATTAATTACAAAGTGTTGACAAGGAACAGTTTCACAAGGGGTTTAGAGTAGTTCTGTTACATAATCACTGGTTTAAATCAGATGATACAATTCAACATGACAGCCAAAGAATTTGTAGATTTCTCACAGATCTGAATTTTGAGGAGCATTTTCACAAATTGTAGATTGCACCCAAAAATCATAATTATATTTCACTGTGCAAGCTCTGGACTGGATAGAGGAGTCAGCATTTTGCAAAGTTAATGATGCTTTATGTAATAGTTTTTCATTGCGACCGCATGTACATGCCATAAGTTTCAAAAATTGCTTACACTGCAGTTGGATGTCATTCTGTTCTCACCTCACGTATCTTCATAGGGAGAGCCTTTTTCCTAGGATGGCGACGGCGAGCACGAGGGGGCATAGCTTTAAATTGATGGGTGAAAGATGTAGGACAGATGTCAGAAGTAGTTTCTTTACTCAGAGAGTAGTAAGGGAATGGAACGCTTTGCCTGCAACGGTCGTAGATTCGCCAACTTTAGGTACATTTAAGTCGTCATTGGATAAGCGTATGGACGTACATGGAATAGTGTAGGTTCGACGGGCTTGAGATCGGTATGACAGGTTGGCACAACATCGAGGGCCGAAGGGCCTGTACTGTGCTGAAATGTTCTATGTTCTATGTTCTATGTATCTTCATGCTGCCGAAGATGATGAGCTGGCATCTCTGTCCTTTGTCCCCAAGAGGGTGGGGCATCAGTCTCCCTTGCTGCAGTGCTTACCAAGAAATTCTCTCAGCTCTGGGCTATATTCCCAATAAAACCATGGTGCCAAGCATCTCATAATGTTCACAGTATTTAGTTAAAAAGCAGAACTCCCACTAACAAATGATGAAGATGACTTGCGTTACAATTTCTTTGATGAAAAATATAATGTTACAAAGCAACTTTTGCCTAACAAACTGTATTTTTCTCATTCTTCAGTTAAGAGAGTTGGTGATCATGTGCATCAATGCTGAAGCAGATCTTCGACCTGACATTAGTTACATGCATCAGATAGCCAAGCAGATGCATGGATGGACACCAAGCACCTGAACATGTTAAACTGGATGGAAATTTACAAAAGAACAATTATCTCACAATCCTGCTTGAATATTGTTTTAAAAAAGTGAAACACCGCAGTGATGATTTCAAGAAAGCAGAATTATTAATGGAATATAATTGAGCCATTTGAAGTTAGCAGCACTGTAAAGACTGATACTGTTAGATTAGCTTCCAGCAATTGTAGGATGGTTAAGCTCTGTTGTTTTGTCCAGTGAAAAAGAAATTATAAAGTCTTCATGGTTCCATGTTACTTTAGAAAAATATATTTATGGATGTACTTTCTAATTTCGTACACATCTCTTTATAAATTACGATAATGTAAAGGTAAAATACATGAGATTGTGCTTAGACCAAACAAAAATCAGAACATGCTACAGGTTTCGACATATCGATAAAGATTACAAACAAGATATGCTCAACTGGACAGAAAAATAAATGATCTATAAATAATAATAAAAGTTGATAGTTTTACTAACGTTAATTTAGAAAGAAACAAATCTACTTCTCTTTTCACTTATTTAGCATATTTCCACTGTGGCTGTGTACAAGGCATAATGTCTTTGTAGGCAATTACTCAAGTAGCAGTATTGTAATGAAATTTAATTCATTTCTGCCTTGTTGGGACTTGACACTATGTACCTAGACTTTACCTAAATTACAGCAACAGATATTATTTTAGCAGTGATTTACATATTGTCTTGTCCAATGGAATATTCTGTGTGATCAGCTTTCAGGTATTTAGTTGGAAACTCTAAACTTTATAAACATTAGCTATCGGGAGCAGAATTAGACCACTTGGCCCATCAAGTTTGCCCCACCATTCAATCATGGCTAATTGTGGCTGATCAGGATTAAAATTTATTTGTGAGTTGGTGATCATGTGCATTAGGATTAGAACTTTGTGTGTTTTTATTATGGCCAATAATGCAGCATCTGGAAAACATGTTGCAGTAGGCCAAACATTTTTTTTTGATTACTGAGCTTCTAGATTTTAAAGCTATTATTAGCTGTTATCCACTCTTTCAATAATATTTACAGGAAAAGTCCAGTTTATTTTGTGTGGATAAAATCAAGAGAATTTTACTTAGTGATATGATGCAAGTGTGTTGGCATCAGATATACCATCTAAGCTTCTGTGCTTTTCAGCCTCAGAGCAGAGTCCACTTTTTTTGCTTCCTCTTTGCCATGTCTAAACTAGTTCACTTCTATCACTATCAGTATGTGGTTTAGACTATTCTGCAATTCTTTTGTAATACCTTTACATACATTTAAATAAAAGTAATGTCACTTTTAATTATGTAGTTTCTGGTTGGTCAATCCTCAGTGAAGAAATGATGCAGAATTATTTCCTGAGCATCGTTCAAAAAAAAAATATTCACATTGTGAGCCAGAGCAAACTGGGCAAGTGAGTATATAGAGCACACAGTGGTCTGAATTGATGCCATTGTAATAACAGCAACATTTTCAACATTCAGTGTCGTTACACCTGTGAAACTGACAGCAACATCTGGTAAATGCAGAAATCCAAAGTTTGCTGTCACTGATTCCATAGCATGAGCTGTTGCAAGGCCCCATGGGCCTTTAGAAATCACTGAACTGATGAAGTTCCCCATTTAGCTGTAAAACTTTGTTAAAAACCCCTGAAAAAAATGACAGCTTATTCATGAGGGGAACTTTGCCTTGAATGGGGTAAAAGTCATAACAATTGAATGACCTTTTGGGCCCTGGTAAACTAATGTTACATTTGTGTGACATCAGGTTTCTTCATTGTGATAAAAAATTCTGTAAATAACTTTTTGCAAATGAATTGTTTATATTATTTCAACTTCTGACACGTATATCCCAATATATTTGCATTTGGTGCATTTACTTCTCACTTTGCTATCTATGAGAATTCGTTAATGTGATTGGCAACTTACCCAGCTTGATAACGTCCCTACTGTTGGAAGATTGGCAATCTCCTTGACCTAGGGCCTGATTCAACCTAAAGTCAGTAAAGGTAAAATTCATGCCAGAGATTACCAGAAATTGGGCAGTTGTCATCAAGGTCAGCAGTGATAGCTATTATTTTGCAACTGATCCTAAAATCCATGCCAAAAATTGATGATTCAAGATAGCCAAAACTGACGGTGGTAGAACAGCTGTTTGCAACAATTTGGACACTTTACTTGCTGTGAGCATTTTGTAAAATGCAAACATTTCCCACTCCATCAGTCATTTTTAAAGTTAAGAAAAGATATTTTCAAACATCACTCATATAACACTTGACTGTGTTTCATTCAGTACTTCCCACCACTAGTCCTGCAAGACAACAACAGGGAATTGTTAGACCATGGTTAGCGATTAAGGTTCAATAATATGCAGGTGAAACAGAAGGATTTCCAGGTTAGCATTCTTGCTGCGTGAAATGGAAGTTGTAACTTCAACCCGTATAGCCAGAATCAGCACCTTCACACAGTACCTGTGTTTAAGTTGTTCATTATTTATATACAGAGTAGAATTATGCTTTGGACCTGAACACTGCATTAATTAAAAGTATGCAAGCTAATATAGGAACACTGCACACATTGTAAAACAATGCTAATAACATATCCAAAGCAGCTGCTTAAAGCAAAAACCACAATTAAGCATCTATTCATTTCTTTGTAGATTCAATACTGCATTTTAAAAAAAAATCAAGTCCTTGCAAAATTTTGTACCTGTATTGCCAACTGTTAATTTGAAATGATTTCCAGCATACTAGCAGAATAAAAATATCTTTACTTAGGAGCTTAGCTCTTTCTAATTGAAATAAACACATCTAATTGAAATAAAATTGAAATCAAAGTTTTGAAAAAATGTACCATCGGAGTTTAACACTTTCTAATTGAAACTCTACTGTTCTATTGTTTTCAGTCTGAAAGTTGAGTTAAAGATTATTTGCATTATTTCAGGCAACTATCGGAAATATTTGGATGAAAAAAAGCCATTTTCCCAATAAAGCTCTCAAAATATTTCATTCAAGTAGCAAATATTATCTCAATCTAACATTTAATAGCAGGGTTAAGAGAAAGGATTCAGTAATGGCAATGAACAATTAATTTTTGAAATATAATAAATACCCAAACTCTCACTCTGTCTCATGTTCTAATATGGCGTGGCTAAAGTGATAAAGGTGTCGTAAAACTGTAAGAATCTCTACGTTCTAGGCTGGAGGCTGGGAATTCTGAGGCAAATGGTTCAACTCTCTGCCACCTACAAGGCATTGGACAGGAGTGAGATGGAACACCCTGCACTCGCCCAGATGGGTTCAGCTGAACAACACTCAAGCTGCTTGACACCATCCAGCGCAAAGCAGTGCGGTTAATCAATATTTCACCCAACTGCTTAAACACTTACTCACCAATAACTGCAGTCTGTCCTAAACACAGCAAGCATATACAACATCTTGCTTCTGAGACATGCTGTGCAAATACAAAATCAGTGAACACTCCCCCACTACATTTTTTTTGATATAGAAGTTGAGCAATTAAGCATATATATTTATTATCCTTTTAGTTCAGGTGAAACTTGCTGGTGTTTGAGCAACAGTTCTGTCTGGATTTAATGAGTACAAATGCAGCATAGATCTGATGGCTGAGAAGGAGGCCATTCAGGCAGAGTCTGTGCTGGCTCTCTGTCCAGCAATTCAGTCAGTTCCATTCTGATGTTCGCTGCTTGCACGTCACTCTGTCAAAGACTTGAATTAATCACGTCTGTAATGATGAATGGAACATGTGAAAAACTAATGGGGCTTGGAGTGATCTTTATGCCAGCCAAGTTCATCTTCAAAAATCTGTTCTACATAAAAGAAGCCTGCTTCCTCCTCCCCACCCTTTCACAGAAAGCCAGAACTATCAACTCTAAAGGATGCACGTCCCCACATAAGGCTGAAATATCCACCAGAAAAGTACACCATTGTGCACTGTGAATTCAAATGTCAGGGAAAAGGAAAACCATGAGAACGCCTTTAGCTATTTATTAATCAAGAATGGCAATATTTAAGGAGAGGAACACACTGGATCCCACAGGAGCCCGTCCCTTTCTCGTCACTTGCCTTATTCTTTCCAATGTGGTTTGGTAGCTTTTTGGCTTCCATCCCTGTCCTTTTCTGGGTTACCAGATTGTGGAATAGAAAAGCTAAATTGGTCATTTCCTCTGACCTCAAAACCAAATGCCAGCAACGGTTTGGAGCCAGAGACTCTCAAATCCTTTTCATTCCAACTCTCTTCCCTCACATAGCCTCTGCACTTTCCATTTCCTACAAGCACCTTCAACCATCTCGGCCACCAGATTGAGGAAGTGAAAGACTCTTCTTTCAACTGGCACCTGTGGCTCCAAACAAAGAAGAAAAGGGTTTAAAGGAAGTTTTACACAACAATGGTTTAACTTAGTGATTTTCCCACCCTCAGTTCACATTTGGAGTTTTGCTAACAGCAGTGACTGAGCTTTGTCAAAGAACATTGAAGCAATCACAAACACTTACTGAGGTAAATCCCTAGCAACCAGTTATGTACAGAGGCTCACATCCACATTCATTGCAAACAATACTCAACACTGAGAACTTGTGCATAACAGTCTTAATATTTGAGGCTATTCTAATCCATGATGATAAATATGGACTACTGAATTTTACCTTCTTTCACCTGATCATTAGATAGAGCAACTAGATATAGCTTTTGGGCAAATGGGATCAAAGGTTTTGGGGAGAAAGCAGGATTAGGCTATCGAGTTGGACGATCAGCCATGATCGTGATGAATGATGGAGCAGGCTCAAAGGGCCGAATGTTCTCCTCCTGCTCCTATCTTCTGTGTCTCTATTATTCCAAGACGTTTCATGGACTGAAACAGTTTTAAAAAGGAATGGACTAAAATGATCACCTGACTATAAGTTGTGTCTCACTTTATGAGATTAGTGGAGTAAATAAATCCATTTGCAACACAAAGACCACTTTTACCTATATATGAAAACCAGACAATTGAATTAGTGTTTAATTCACATTTGCATTGTATAATCTTACATGTTGGAAGATGAAGGGTTTGCATGTCTGCTAGTTTGCCTGGAAAGATGATGAAGCTAGCCTCAGGAAGACACATTGAGCAGCAGCAGAGAGAAGAAAATTAATTTATAAGAAATAACTGGAAGGCTCTCTTTCTCTCCTCTTTCTCTGCCCGTGTTTCTCATCATGTTGGAAAGAATGTACCTGGTGAAGAAGTAAACTGAGAAAAAAACATTCACTGAAACTTCAAAGATATCCACAAACTTCATTATTGTTAAGGATACCAGTTAGATGACTGTGATCTTAGGCTGTTCCATCTCAGCGACTGTAAAGCTTCTTTACAGTACATAAGTTTTAACAATTAGCAAAGAAATTCACAATGTTGTATTCAAGAAAACATGTTGACTATTCTGACACGGAAATGATGGATTGAATGGCCTCTCTCTGCTTTGTGTGATTCTGCTCAAAGTTGCGGACAGATAAAGCACGTTGCGTTCAGATAACAGTTTGCACAACCTTAAACTTGCTTCAGTGGGTGGTAAGCTATCTGGTATATTCAGTTATTCAAAATCAGGCAACTGATATTTTAGCACAATTGGTAGTGTTGCAAAGTTGGTGTGTGTAAAATTTTGAAATTGTAAAATGGTGGAAAGCATAGCATTGTCCCTTTAAAAGATTGTGTTTCTCAAGTGCTTACAGTAAAAATGGGTGTCAGAACAGCAGCTTAAAGTGCAGGTGCACAGAGAGTGCCAAAATTAAAACATGTTGTATCAAACAGCCAAGCAGCATTTTTACCAAGACAGCAAGTCTTTTCAAAAAACATATCAAATTTAAATCTGATGGTGTTGACAATCTAGAACCACACAAATTGTAAATAAATTAATAGGTCATTAAGGATATAAAGATGAGGGCATTTGAAAAATTGGCACGGCCAACTGCCATCCGAAATGAAAGCAAATCTGCCATCTGAAGTAAATTTGGCTCTCACGAAAAAAAAATTCATTAAATTCTTTGAAAGAAAAAGCACCATCAAAGGTAGCACAGCATTTTTCTTTCTTAGCTGAGAGTCCTCACAGAAGAAATTATAGGGAAAACATCCATGACAGCAAGTTCAGCAGAAGAAAGATATTTGTGACTTGAGACCCACAGAAAGAAAAGTTGGAGAAGGCAGAGAGTTCCGGATGACACAGTCTGTGTAAGCTTGGAGAGATTAAAGTTTAATTAATTGTTGTCTTGTTAATTGGGTTTATATAAGTAGGGCTTGTGTTTATTTGAACAGCATTCCAGTAGAATTTTGTTCAATTGCAGAATAGTCAAGAGTTAGGGGGGAATTGTTCAGTTTATTAGTAGATCTGTTCATTCCTTCATTCTTAGGGTTACAATAATAAATTGTTGCTCGTTCCTTATAAAGTGACATATCAAGAATTTTATTTCATTTAACCTCCCCTTCTCCATAACTGTTTAACAGATTAGGTGAGGTGGGGAGAGCTTCCCTGGGTGTTTCAGATTTAATTATTAAAAGGAAACCTCTACTTCCATCATAACACATTGGACTTGTGTGTAGATTTAATTATCAAAGGGATTTGACCTCCCCTTCTTATCAGTAATACATTTGCTTCATCTCAGAGGCCTGTGCATCCATATCTGTTTCCAGGACATGTGTACTAAAGATTAATGTTCTGGTGTGAGCCTGTAGATGTGCTATCTTTCCGATGAGACAGTAAACCAATGTTTCACCTGTCATTTTAGATCAATGTGATCTACTAGTAGATGAAAGAGGCAACAGAGGAGTTAGCACCAGTGTCCTGGTTGTCATTTTCCCTTTATCATTCTTCAGGAACAAACTTTGTTGGGTAATAATCACATTGCTGCTTGTGGGAGATTGCTGTATGCAAACTGACTGCTGTATTTTCTAAGTACAATGGGGATGACACTTCAAAAGTACTGAGTCAGAGTCTATGGGGATATTGCACTGGAAATCAAACTGCACAAGCCCCAGAGTCATCACTATGTGCAAATTCAATTAAACCGTCAAATTAACCAATTTTACCTAACTATCAAATTTAGGTTACAAGAATATGAACACCAGTTTTGTATCATTAAGAAAAATATTATGATTTATTGCAATCAAACACGTTTAACGAATGAACTGAAAAAAAGACATAAATTACTTACTACCTTGTAACTTTGTAACTTAAACTCAACCTCCTTTAAAAGAAATCGTTTACAGAAACATTAAGAGACAAGACAAAGCACAAATATTTTGGGTGGACAAGGATGAAAAAGTGAACAAAACTCAGTCCTGGCACAAGTCTGAATTAAATCATAGAATTCTAGAGTGTGGAAGCAGGCCCTTCAGCCCAACAGGTCCACACTGACCCTCAGAGTGTCCCACCCAGACATATCCTCCTTTAACCCACCTAATCTATACATCCCTGAACACTACAGGCAATTTTTAGCATTTCCAATCCACCTAACCTGCACATCTTAGACTGCGGGAGGAAACTGAAGCACCTGGAGAAAACCTACGCAGACACGAGGAGAATGGGCAAACTCCACACTGACAGTCATCTGAGGCTGGAATCAAACCCGGGTCCCTGGTGCTATGAGGCAGCAGGGCTAGCCACCCTAAATTATAGGCATCATTGAGTTCCTTTCGACTCTGATGAGGTAACATGATTGTGGATCTATTGATTCACAATCTTCCATCCATTGGTTGAAGATTCACCCTTTCATTGTCTCCGACAAGAAGGGAATTTGCAGAGAGATAGAGACAGAGGGAAAGATGCAGAGAGAGAGAGAGAAGCTACTTGCATAGGACTTTCTTTTACTTCTCTGCTCACAGTAGGGAGACAGAGACAGAATGATTTAATTGATTTTTCCTTCACAGGCTGGATGTTTTTGCTGTCTTGTCCAAACACAAAGCTGCAGTCTCTCACCACTCTAGAAGTTTTACTGCATTAAGCATTCCGGAGCACACATACAACTGGTCCTGGCTGATAAACAATCAGAATTCTGTCACTGAGCAGCATTATCTTGAACACACATTCATGAAACCATGGAACTCAGTCCCTTGGTTTTAAACTGCATTGTTTCCCATCTATTTGTCAACAATCCAAAAAATAAAAGTGGTCTTCACAATACAGCAATGGCTTCAAAGTGCTTTAAGATGTCCAGTTGTCATAAAAGGTATCAATTAAATGCAGGGCACTTCTCCAGGAATCAAATGTTAGTTTCTTCTCAGCAGCATCCCTAAAGGAGCATTTTTTCTTGATAACCAATTTGTTGGAATAATATTTATTTCTTGTTGCCTTGGTGTTTCACAGCCATGCTGATTATTAGTTTTGGCTTTTCCCATTTGACTGCTTCCCTTTCAAAAAAAAGCATTTTGGTGGTGGTGGAAGTTTGTTTTCCAGGCTGGAGGCCTGTGACCTGCGGTGTTCCTCAGCAATTGGTACTGGGTTCGCTTTTGTTTGGCATTTGGATGAGTGATTTGGATGAGAATTTAGAAGACATAGTTTAGTAAGTTTGCAGATGACACCAAAATTGGTAGAATAGCGGGCAGTGAAGAATGTTATCTATGATTACAGAGATCTTAATCAATTGGGTCAATGGGCTAAGGAGTGGTAGATGGAGTTTAATTTGGACAAACATGATGTATTGCATTTTGGTTAAACAAACAAGGGCAGGACATATACAATTAATGGTACAGCCCTAGTTAGCATTGCAGAACAAAGAGACCAAGGGTACATAATTCTTTGTAAATGAGGTGATTAAATGAAGGTGTTTAGCACGCTTGCCTTTGTTGCTCAGACCTTTGTGTACAGGAGTTGGGATGTCATGTTGAGGTTGTACAGGACATTAGTGATGCCTCTTCTGCAGTGCTGTGTACAGGATCTGGTTGCCCTGTTAGAGGGAAGATATTATTTAATGGGAGACAGTTCAGAAAAGATTTACCAGGATGTTGTTGGGAATGGAAGGTTTGGGTTATAAAGATACAATGGATAAGCTGCGGCTTTTTTCAATGGAGGGTGGAAGTTTGAAGGGGGTGGCCTTATAGAGGTTTAAAAAATAAAGGGGGGGCCATAGATAAGATGAATAGCAAAGGTCTTTTCCCTATGGTGGGGAAGTTCAAAACTAAGGGCCATATTTTTAAGGTGAGCGGAAATTTAAAAACGGAATGAGGGGAAACTGTTTTACAGAGACAGTTCATATGTGGAATGAACTGCCAGAGGATGTGGTGAATGCAGGTACAGTTGCAACATATGAAAGACATATGGATAAGTTCCTGAATAGGAAGGGTTGGAGCCAAATGCAGGTAAGCGGAACTAGTTTGATTTGGGAACATGGTAGCGTGGATGAGTTGGACTGAAGGGTCTGTTTCAATGTTGTATGACTATGACTTTATGAACCCATTTTCATTCTCCCTGCAATCTGGCAGATGGCATGTAATGCATTTCACGTTGCGATTGTTAGAAGTGAAATAGTTTAATCTGTTAAGATCATTGATCTTGAGACTTTGAACTGAACTGGTGTACAGAATAATATCCTACGATGGGAACACTACCACCTGCAAGTTCCTCTCCAAGCTAAGCACCATCCTGAGTTGGGTCAAAATCCTGGATTCCCCCCTTAATAGCATTGTGCATCTATGTACAGCAAATGGATTGCAGAGATCCAAGAAGACAACTCACCAGCATCTTCTCGAGGAGAACCATGAATGGGCATTGAGCTGCCCAGCCAGTGACAATCACATCCCAAGAGTAAACACAAATGAAAACAATTAGTGTGAACAATATAGACATCTTCATTACTCAAGGTCATAATCTGTGCTGTGTATTCTTAGTGACCTGCTGCGGAAGTATGATTTGATGCCAGGTGGATGACACGATTATACAGATAGTAGATGTATGATTAATGTCATTGTGTCTAGTAGGAGTTTCACAATCAACTAATTTTACTTCACTCCTAAGAAATAACTTACTCCACCCACTCTGCATGTATTGGCAGCCATGTTGAGTTCGGCAACTCAAAGACTGCAAGGTTTCAATTTCATTTCTTGTTTTTAATGGACCCCAACCCCAAGCTTGAGCTTCCCACTTTTCCCAGAACTCCATGGAATGCCCCATTCCTGATATGTTCCATGACCATAATTGACCAAGACCCCTGCCTCCCACCCCATCCCCAATAGTGATTTTGCAGGACAGTCCCAAATGAGAATGGCCCAGCCCTAGTCTGCTATCTCCACAACTCCTTGCCAATAACCTTGGACTGACTGAACCAGTGGTGTAGTCGGTTAGCAAGTTATATTTATATAAATATAGAGGCAGAAGCAGTGTTGAGGGCATGAGTTCAGGATTTATGGAGTAGCTTTAAGGGTTCTTGTGGTGCAGTGGTAGTGACTTCACCTCTGGGCCAGGAGGCCTGGGTTCAAATCCTGCCTGCTCCAGAGATATGTCATACTGTCTCTGAACATGTTGATTAGAAAATATCTATAATTCCTGGACTGACGACACTTGACCTGCAAGATTTGACTGTAACCCAATCTCCAAATGCAAGGATCAAGATCTCCAGACTAATAAGTCAAGAGCCTGACTATCTGTGGTCAAGCTCTTTGACTAGAGTAGGATGAGCTCCTTCACTGATTATAGCAGTATCCACTAACAAACAGGCCATAGTCCCGACTGATTACACTAAGGATTGGTTTCTTTATTTTTCAGACATGGCCATTCACTTCGAAGCGCATGCAGTGTGTTTGCCCTGCAGCTTGCTCACACACAGTGCAGGTATGGCATTGATGGAACACAATGTCATGCAACAAGTCCAGCCCTTGACTATTCAGTGATCTGAATGTGACAAGCTCCCTGATGGTCCCTCTATGTTAAATAGTATTGCAGGATACGAAGGGTGACAGTCTCAAAGTAAGTAAGCACTAAGGAATCAAGCTGAGCCATAAGATGCAACCTATGTGTCTCCTGTGCACTAAAGTGACCTGGCAGAAGCATGCAAGTTGTGGGTGTCCTTGAGCCCCAAAGTGAAGGACTGCAGCAGTTTGAAAGTTGGAGCACATGCTGATTATGACAAGACTAGTAGTTTGCCAGTGCCATGGTGGAGAAGGACAATGTCCATGGAGCAGATAGGAACATGGTGGTGAAGACAGAGTTGGTGAAGGCCCAGAGAAGCAAGTAGCAAACTGCTGTTGGCAGGTTGACTTTCCTATCAGGAATGCAGTCCATTTAGATCCTTAGGGAAGGAGAATTGACTGTTAGATATAGATAAGGTGAGCTGACCTAATAACGGTCTGCAAATATGTGGAAGTAAGGTGGGTACAGCTTAGCAGTGAGATTCTGAAGTCTCCTAAGATGCTGCTTGGCCTGCTGTGTTCATCCAGCTCCACACTTTGTTATCTCAGATTCTCCACCATCTGCAGTTCCCTGCTGCTGCAATTCTACCTCCCCCAATGTCTTCATCAAGTTCCAAGTAGTTGCAAAGTGATAATATATTTGTTACTATTTGCACAGAAGCTCTGGTTATATTCTGAAAAAGTTATAGATTCATCTGTATCTCAGGTAACCTGTGCCTCTGATGTGATATTTGGACTCTATTGATAATGACAGGGCAAATTTGGTAATGTGCTGAAATCCAATGGATTCCTTTAAAGATGATTTTCATTGATTTAATTTTGACTCTTTGAGGACCAGTATTCCAATCCAACTATTAAGATTCTCACCAAGCTGCGTTATCATGACTTTGATTTGAGATTTGAAACTAAGAGTCGATGGAAATATTTTCAACTACTAATACAAAATTCTTTATCTTTTCATAAGAAAATAACATCACAATAACAGAGATCAAATGAAGAAGCTGCACAATTCTGAATGTTATTGCTACTGATTTAGAAAGCATAATTACATTGGGATGCCAACATATAGGAGGGCACAGGTACAGAACATTGCAGCAAGCTTTAATGAGAGCGTGATTCAGTTTGTCAAATGGATTCTTCAAGGAGGTGGTCTTCCTGATAGTTGGCAAATTAACATTTGCTTTGTGTGGGAATATATAATATGTAATGCATAATACATAGTATATATTAGCCAGCACCGTGGCTCAGTGGTTAGCACTGCTGCCACACATCGCCAGGGACCTGGGTTTGATTCCAGCCCCAGGTGACTATGTGCAGTGTGTATATTGCCCCCGTGGCTGTATGAGTTTCTGACGCATGCTCCAGTTTCCTCCCACAGTCCAAAGGTGTGCAGGTTAGGTGGATTAACTATGGTAAATTTGAGGTAAGGGGGATAGGTTGGGTGAAATGCTTTTTGGAGAGCCAGTTCAGATACAATGGGCCAAATGGCCTCGTCCCACACTGTAGGAATACTTGTAGGCTGTGGTGTTCTCATGCAATGGTTGCCTTCATCCTTCTAGATGGTCATGGTTGTGGGTTTGGGAGGTGCTAAGTCGCACTAGTGAATTTTTGCAGTGCATTTTGTAGTTGGCATACATTGTTGCTACAAAGGGTCAGTGGTGGTGGAGGGAGTGAATACTTGTACATGTGGTGCAAAGCAAGTAACTACTTTGTCCTGGATAGTATCAAGCTTTGAAACCAATGGATTGTCCTTTGTCTGGTGCTGAGCAGGTGACTGGTCAACAGCATTCGTGTGTACTTCAGAGGCTTGTGGTATTTCTTCTTGATCGGCTACAGAGACATGCCAGTGAAATATTACCAAGTCTAATCTAGAAAGAGTACTCACCAAGGTGAAAGGCTCTGAGCTGGCAGAGGGTGCATGTTGGTAAATTAGACTTGCCAGCTTATCCTCTCTACCAAGAATTACTGGAAAGAAACACAGCAGCAGATTTTTCAAAAAGGTAAAAGAATTGTCCTAGAAATTACAAGCCAGTAAACTTGCCATCAGTCGATAGTAAAATATTACTTAACTCTATTTTCTCATGGGATATGAATGTATTTAGCAGGAATTGCATTTGTTGCCCATCTCTAATTTCCTGTAAATGGAGTGGCCTGTTAGCTTTATATTATGTATTATTTGAATTTAAGGCCCACATGACAGATGGTGCAATTTAGTCTCAGTCTGAGTCTCTTACTTGCTCAATGACATTACCACTCACTAGCTCCCCATATATTCCTCAGGACCTATGTCACAGAAAAAGGTCATTTGATCCAAGCAGTCAATGAGCAAGTTTCTCTCCAAATGAGGCTCTTCGCTTCTTTTCTCTTCAGAATCTCCCGTCACAATCATCTATTACCTCCTCTCCCAAACACCTGCAGTTTCACCTGAAATGCATTGATGTTATCTGCTCCAACCATTCTTGACAGTAGTGAGTTTCATATTCTTGCCACACTTATGGTAAATACTTTTCTAATTAACTTCCTATTAGATTTCTTGATGACCACATTATAGTGATGATGTCTGTATCCACTTCGACAAAACTTGTCAGAAGTTTGAAGATCTGTATCAGGTCACACTTTGGCCTTTTCTCTGGAGCTTAGCTTGTCAATCCCCTCCTACTATATACAAAACCACACATTTCTGGCATCATCCTGCAAACCTTTTCTGTGCCTTCCCAACTGCTTCTCTATTTTTTTTTAAACACAATCTATTCCCCTGGAACTAAAGTTCAATTTGTTTCTATTTGCAGGCTTGCTCATTTGTGCTGCAACTTTTAGTGATTTTATTGTTGCATTTATACTCCAAAATCACTTTGTTCCTCTATCCCCAAATGGGCTTGCACTTTCCAAGAGATGCGATTTTTCTAAATGCTTCGCATTTATGTGAATTTAATTTACCCGTTACAAGTTTATTAACATCGTTCTAAAATTTATTGCAGACTTTCTTAGTATTGACCATTGCCCCATTTGTTGTCCACGAATTTCAAAATTGTATTTTTGATTTCAAAATCCAAACCATTTAAATAAACTGAACAGAAGTAGTCCAGCACTGAACCTTGTGGAACACTATTCCCTACTTTCTGATACTCAGAATAATCACCCTTTACTTCTTCTTTGTCTTGAGGGCAACTAGAATCCATTCTGTCACTTATACCCTGATTTATGTTCTCTGACCTTGTTCTATTAATAGTGTCTTTTTTTTTCATTCAATCACAGGATTAAGATGTCACTGGCTAGGCAGCATTTATTGTCCATTCCAAATTATCCTGTGGACAACCAAAAGGCAACCACATTGCTGTAGGTCTGGAGTCACATGTAGGCCAGACCAGGTAAGGACGGCCGTTTCCTTCCCTAAAGGACATTAGTGAACCAGATGGGTTTTTTTTCTGACAAATTGGCTATGGATTCATGGTCATCATTAGTTCCAGATTTTTACTGAATTCTTCCACCATCTACCACGACAAGACTTGAACCCCGGTCTCCAGACACTGGAGCTCTAGGGTAACAGTCTAGCGATACTATCACTAGACCATTGCTCCTCTATATCAAAGGTCATTTGAAAATCCAGATAAATTGCTGTTACCAAGCTTACCTGTTTTCATACCTCCTCAAAAGATTGATCAAGCACAATGGTCCTTGTAAAATCCATGATGCCCATTCACTATGTTTCTAATTGCCAGATGCTCTTCCATTTATTTTTTAAGGAAGATTCCATTATTTTCCTACCATTAGTGTCAAGCTGACTGATCTATAATTCACTGGACACATTTTGTCCCATTTCTTTAAGTTAGGATTTACCGCTCCTCTGCTGCACCTTTTGCTATCAAAATATTGCATTGGAAAGCTTCTGCTACTGTTCTTTAAAACACATGGATGCAATCCACCCTGACAAAGGGCTTGATCATTCGAGTTTTGGTATTTAAAAAAAAATTAAATGTACTTACATCATTATTCAACATCAAGACTACTTGTTCTAATTCCCTGGCAATATTAGGGCAAAGTAATTCATCAATGTTTCTCCCACCTCTGTTGTTACCTGTGATATCATTCTGCTTACTCCTTAATGGGCTTCTGCTCAATACAGCTTTTCTTTTAATGATGTGATGTGCCCATAGAATATTTTACTTTTCTGTTTTAAATTTCTTGATAATTTCATAGCTTCTTTGCTTTCCTTAAAGTTTTTGATGTTACTCCATTTTGCACTCACTTGTATCATGCACTCTTCATTCTCTATTTATGCATCATTTTGAACCCTCAATTGTTCCCTTAGGTCATTGCACAGATATGGGGTTCCACTGATGTTTAGCTTGTTTCTTCCCTTCAGCTGAACACATTTTTGTTGCACTTTGTTGAACACGGTTTCAAATGTTGTCCTTCATCATTGTTTAGAGGCTGGTATGATGAGGAGCGTCATGAAACATCAAGATAAATAAAGTTATCAGGGAAAGTCACTATGGGTTTTAAGCACAGGGCAAATGGGCTCAACAATCTGTGTGAGATTGTTATCTTTAAAGTTACATTTCTTTGCTCTGAAAAGCAGAGTTCAGGGCATTTGATTTTCTGTTGGGACCTTCTGCTGCAAATGAGAGTTTACAGTATACACTGACTACACATGGGAGTCATCGAATATCTTATGAAATCTGCAGCTTAACAAATGTGATGTAGTTATTGGCATCAGCACAGCTCAAATTGGTAGCTTTCGTAAGATTATAGCTGTAAGTTCAACTCCAAGACAGATGAAAAACTGTATGATCAGAGATGATATTCTTCTAATGAGATGTTTACATCAGGTTTTAAAGTGATATTGAATGTAGCACCTTGGACATTCAGAGGTTTTTCACTGAAAATCTAACCAAACAGTAAACCTAGTGAATTAACAGGAAATTATTATAGGGATTTATTAAGCCAGGGGAGGTAATAGTCTAACGGCATCATCACTAGACTATTAGTTCAGAGACCGAGGTAATGTTCTGTTATGGCAGATGGTGGGAATTTGAATTTTAAAAAAATCCAGAATTATGAGTCCAATGATGATCATTAAACCATTGCCAATGGTTACCTACATGAGACTCCAGACCCAAAGCAATGTGGCTGACTTTTAGCTGCCCTCTGGGCAATTAGGGATTGGCAATAAATGTTAGCCGAGCCAGCAATGCCCCATATCCTGTAAATGAATTTAAAAAAACACTCAGAATTTCTGAGTTTCAGTATTCTGGGTGAGGCCAAGATATAGTGCCTTTGAGAATGTGGTGGTGAGAATTAGTCGGTGGGATGGGGTGCATACATACACTCTTGGGTCATTTCAGAGAGCACTTAAACATTAATCTCTAACCGTGTACATGGAGTCACATCTAGGCCAGACAAGGATAGCAGATTTCCTCCCCTAATAGACATTAGTGAACCAGTTGGCCTTTTAAAAACAATCGATGGTTTCATGGTCACAATTAGGCTAGTTTTTAACTTCCATATTTTTATTAATGGAATTTAAATACCACCAGTTATGGTGGACCTGAATAACATCCCTAGAAAATTTGCTTGACATCTAGATTACTAGACCAGGGACATTAAAATTAAGCACCATCTCCTCCCAAAGCCAAAATACTTGAGTGTAAAAATAATGGACAATTTAAAATAAATTATGTGATATGACGAGTACATAAATTTATTTTAGACCATGACATTTGGACTGGTCCAACAGCATTTATAATTATCAATCAAGTCACAAACAAAATGCATATATTAAATAATATGAACCCCCAAATAAATGGAGTCCGAGTAAGGGTGACAGTGTTTAATACTAATCTTGCAATGTGTTAGCATATCAATAACATGATAATGAAATTAGATGTGTGTCACAATAAGAGATCTAAGTCACTCAATGTTCATTTTATATGAACATTATCAAGTGCTGGAGGTGATGTAAGAAACAAACAAAAAAGGTGCAAATAGATTAGGAATATTTCATTTATGCAAACAAACCTCTACGTGCATGAACATGTATGGATTGTTATACCAATAGGATCTGCTCTGGATCAAATATATTGATATTTGCTTTGTACTTTCATTTTTGGTTATCAATACGCCTTCATATATCCTTCATATTTAATTGGAAGTATGACCTTACATGCACAGTGATAAATAGTGCTGTACAGGAAAGAAACATTTTCAATGCATAAATATTTCAAGTTGCTGTGCTGACCAAATGCCCAATCAATTGTTAGACAGCAGAAATGTCTGTTATCTGGTTATGACCGGTGCAGACTTTGCCGCTATTACACGTACAAACAGGGAATATTTTTCCAGAAATTTAAATAACACACAACTTGTGGATGTTAAAGAAATCTTGGAGACTAACTTTATTTGTAAAAATTGAACTGGTCTCCAGTTATTACACACTTAATTCAACGTAAAGACATCTTAGAGCTTTAATGTACATCCATTTTAAGGAGGTAGAAAAGGTTACATTATTCAGGAAGTGTCCATAGTGTGTACAACTTCCTCCATAATTTCAAGTTCCAATGGAGCGACTGTTTCCGTAAGGAATCTGGTTATCCCCCTCCTGTACTTGTAGTTTCCTTGCCTGGTGAGACAAAAATATGATGTAATATATACTAATTATCTACTGCAGAAAAACAAGAATATTCCTGTAATGAAACCATTAGACAAGTGCCTATTTGTAAATGGTTTTGCCAATTTGAAACTCTCAGCTTTCAAAGTTGATACCAAGATAAAAGGAAAATCTCTTGTCGGCACGACCATGCATTTTTTGGCATATACCTTCTTGGAAACAAGTGAATACAAAGAATTAGTTACTATCCACACGCCATTTTAAATAAATGTACATTATTGGTTTCAGTTGCTTCATACTCTGTAGTGAAGTATTTTCTCCCATGTACAAAATTCTTTGCAGAAAACAATACCGTGGCTTTGTAGAGTCTTCAAAGAAAAAGTCTGCTCCCTATTTCTGGCAAATGCTGACAGAAGAAATAACAGTTGCAAAAACTGCACTGTTAAACAGATGCAATAGATGCATTAAAATTCATTATAAAATAATCAATTCATGGAACAAGTGGAGTGCATAGATAAACCTTATAATTTAGTAAGCACTGTAGAATGCCAAACCAAATATTTTATTCTATTCGAGATTAACAAATTTGAAATTAGGATGAAATGCATTCAGACCAGGGAATTTTATTGAATTCAAAGTTAGCAAAAAAAGGTATCCAGGTACCCCCTAAACTGAGTGAGAAGAACAAAATTATTGACCAGTGCATCTTCCATCCATTTGTTTACAGCAAATCACGATGTTCATTAAGGAAGTTCTGACTATCATTTTCTTGGAGAGCTGCGCAAGTTATAGACATGAACTAGACCATCTTTTGCAAGATCCTCTTGAAACCTGAATCTGATTTATTTTGTACTTAAGATATATTTAAATTACAATGCAGCCGACATGTCAAAAAGAAGTATCCATCTTTGGATGAGATAATAAAAGCTAAGAACCGGTGTGGTTCAGGTGCTTGTTAGACATCTCAGCTTCAAAGAATAGGGAGCTCTGGGATTTTGACTTAATTTTCCCCCACAAATGTTAACACCCCTGACAACACATTGGTCATGGATCTCATTGTAGTTTCTGTGATCATTCCATAACAAAGTGGCTGTTTGTGCCTCCATTACAAGAAATGGAGAAGTAATACAGCGTACAAATTAACAAAACCAAGGAGAACATTTGATATGTCTTTGAATGAAAGAATGAGGAGAGGCAATTAAATGTGCACCATTTAAAAGTGTATACAGGAAGACAGAGATCTAGAGTTTCACACACATCAAACTCCGAAGGCATCAGGTCACGCTGACAAGGTTGTTGATAAAAGCATACAGTATGCTTAGTATTTCTAACTCCTCATCCTGAACTGGAAATATATCACTGTTCCTTCACTGTCACTGGGTCAAAATCATGAAATTTCCTCCCTATGGGAATTTTTGAGTCTATCTACAGCATGTGGACTGCAGAGATACACGGGAGCGGCTCACCACCATCTCCTCAAGGGCAGCAGTCCAAGATGCGGTGATGGAGTATTCCTGTCACTGTACTCCAGTACGTGACAATAAATCTAATTTCTAATTCTAAAACTAGGGATAGGCATTAGATCCTGGCCCAGCTAGCAAAACCCAAACAGCCACTTTGTTATGGAATGATCACAGAAACTACAATGAGATCCATGACCAATGTGTTGTCAAGGGTGTTAACATTTGTGGGGGAAAATTAAGTCAAAATCCCAGAGCTCCCTATTCTTTGACCTTATTTGGAATATCGAGGCCAATATTCTGGAACAGATTTTAGGATGGGTGCAATGGCTTCGGATAAAGTGCACAGAAGATTTACTATAACTGAATCAAGGAGGAGGGACTTTATTCATGTGAGAAGACAAAGGAAGCTAGAGGAGTTTTTCTTAGAGGCGATGGGAGAATGTAATAGAGGTGTGTACTATGGTACATCCAGATAAAACAATTTCACTAACAGACTGGTTACAAGGATATACAAATATAAGACAACTGTCAAAAGAACTGACAATAGGTTGCAAGGATAACGTTATTTATAGTTAGCAAGTTCTCAATCCGGAATGCGTTGTCTGAAAGGATGGCCGAAACAGACTCAATGGCAATATTTAAAAAGAAAATGGACATATACTTCTAAAGGACAATAGACAGGGGAATATAATTGGATATCTCATCCAAAGAGCTAGTAAAGGCTTAATGGAGTGAAGGGCATCCTTCAATGTAGTATGATTCTATGTGCAGCCAGAGATCAAATGCTACAAATGTAATGTTTCTTAGTCTGAGAGGTCGATTTACTGAGAGGAGATGGGGTTAGTGGTCTGGGTAGTAAGCTGTTGTCTCATTCAAGGCTTTCTTCAACGATAATTCTGGCAGATAAGTGGGAAGGGCAGATACCAGCAGCTCTTTGATATTTCAGAAATGGATCTTCTAATTTGGATTTCATAAATGAAATAAATTTCTGTGAAAATTGAGGTACAGTGGGGGCATGCTTGTAAGGTGTGTGGAGGATTAAAAGTATTATGTTGATACAAAAACACCATATGGGTTACCATATGATGAGTTGGAGACTCATGTGGGAAAGAGAGATCCCAGATCAAACAAGTTTGCTTGTGCTGTGGTAGTTGATCTCAGTTCGAGCAACAGTGAGGTTATTACAAGGGGGAGCAGCCCTGCTCAGAAGGCGAGAAGTCCTAATGGCTCTTCGCGATCATTTTTCAATGAGTCCATTGAAAAATGCATGTGAACGGACATGACTGATGTTTGCCACAGCCAGAACAAATCACTCTCATGAGAAAAACTCTCACTTAAAGTTGTTACTTTGGCAAGATCCTAGATTATGGAATTACGTTGAAATATGAATCAATGTCTTTGGGAGAGGTGGAACGGGAGAAGAAAACAGAGTGAAAATACTGTCATAAAAAAACCACATAAATCTTAAGCAATGACCTAAAATAGCGTAGTTAGTGATAACAATGTGTTTATTTACCTTTCATTATCACATAACTACACTTGCTGCTCTGTCTAGGTACAATGAAACAACTGGACAACTACTAAAAATGAAATTTATTTTCCCTCATTCCAAAGTACAAAGACAGTTGAACAAATGCTCATCAGTTCTGAGATACTTCTCTATAGCAACGAAATACTATGTTGCAATTCTTTTGAAGATCAAGGCCAGTGCTATTCCTTGACTGTTACTATCTAGTCAGGATCTACTCCGCTAGCTCATACTCAAAAAACATTTTCAAACACAAGACATGCTGAAGTAATGTGGCTCTGAAGTGGTCAATTCAGTTTGGGAGGGTGGGGGGGCGGTGGAGTCAGCAATCTGGACATAATCAGAATTATAAATGGGGGTGGGGCAAGAGTTTGGCCTCTGAAAGGGGCATCCCTGTCCTAGCTGCTAAATTTCCCAACTTCAACCCAAGAGAAATAAAGCAGAACCATTTATCTTCTCGCTGTTAGAATCTCCTGAACTGGAGGCCTTTAGGACCAAAATAGTTGCCAGCCTCTGACTGGCTAATAGTGAGGCATGACTTGATTATTAAAGGTAGATAATAATCCGAGACACTCTTAACAAGCTGATGTTTTCAAAACAAAACCATACTCGTACAATGTCGGCATTGCTGGCTAGGCCATTTATTGACTATCCCTAGTTGACCGTGGAAAGGTGGATGTGAGCTGCCTTCTTGAACTGCTGTAGTCCATTTGCTGTATGCAAACCCACAATGCCGTTAGGGAGAAAATGTCAGGATTCTGACCCCATGACAATGAAAGAATGATTAATATACTACAAATCAGGATGAGAGTGACTTGGAGTGAAACTTGCAGATGGCGTTCCTATGTACTTGCTGCCCTTGCCCATCTAGGTGGAAGCCGTCATGGGTTTGGAAGGTGCTGTCTAAACCTGTTTGGCAAATTTCTGCAGTGCATTTTGTAGATGGTACACACTGCTGCTACTGGGCTTTGATGCTGAGTGTTTGTGGATGTGGTGCCAATTAAGTAGGCTATTTTGTTCTGGATGCTGTCAAGCTTCTTGAGTGTTGTTGGAGCTGCACAGATCCAGGCAAGTGGGGAGTGTTCCATCACACTCCTGACAGGCTGCAGAGAGTCAGACAGTGAGTTAATCGCTGGAGTATTTATGGCTTGTGATGACTCGCAATCTTGTGAGACATTCCTCAGTGAGGTCATGGGAGCAAATCAGTTGCCACTGAATATGTCTACACCCAGATTTAGGCTGTAGGGATCATGGCTGTAGTTTCAAGCCAGAGATAACACCGTTCCTCTCCCACTTTCTAAAATTATGACGTTTTACTATGGCAATTGTTCTATGGGCAAAATTTAATCTTGCTGTAACTCAAAAAAAATCCCATTATTCAGGTTTTAATTACTGAATTCCAAAATGTTATTAAAAATTGAAGAGGGTGGGGTGGGGCGAAGGGGGACTGGAAGAAGTCTGAATGCATCACACAGGAGTCTTGATTTTTCCTTATCTCCACAAATGCAGAGATTAGATGTAAAACAACTTTTTTCAATTTACACTTCGACAACACAGTATAACTAGTATTCCTGCATCCATCTGACTTAGAAAAAACTAAATCAGTACAGGCTAGGGATTATATCTGAAAGTGTGTTCTGACAAAAGGTCACCGACCTGAACGTCAATGGTCTCTAGACGACACCAGACATCCCGAGTATTCTACATTTGTATAAAATCTGAAACCCTCTTGGCCGCTAAATTGCAGCTCTCTTAGTAATTGCTCAGGTTCTGTCTCCATTTCTTATAGCTATTGTAGATCAACCACTATAATTTTACAATTAGGTGGTTAATCCAGAAAAATCATACCAGAAGCAGTGTACTGTATTACTCGTGAATTACTTATATATTCCATGATCTGTTCTGAATTACCACAATTACAAACTGGAGAAGTATTTGCAATTTTCCATTTGGGTAGTAACTGTCAAACTGCCATCTTTCAGGCTGAATGCCTTGGTTAAAATGTCCTTCCTTCCCTTTTTTCCACTTAAATGAGACATAAAGGGAGCTTTACAAGAAGGTAATATTTATATTTACCGCCAAGGATCTGCCCATTAGATGCTCTACAAATCGTGTCTGTGCTTTAATAATTCTTCCCAACTTTACAAAACTAACTGCGTACAGAGTCCAATGAAGCCAACATCAGTATATCTCATCCTCTTTTGTAAGATTTCTGCACTTAAGCTTCTGACAAAGTCACACTTGGACTATTTACGTTTAGAAGACTGGCTACATCATTTCAATCAAAGTCTCTCTCTACTATGTTCCCCACTATCCATCCAGCTCTACTCTCACCAACACCCGAAAAACAAATGATTGGAGATCAATCTGAAACTCACCATACTAAGAATATTAGTCACTAGGTTTGCATCAGCACTATATAATTTGAAATTTCAGCATTTCTAATAAATATAGTGGCAAAAGATCAAAAGCTGCTTACCGTACGCCCTTTTTATTGGCAACATCAAAGGGTCTTAGGTAGTCCATCTTATTCTTCGTTATCACGCACAAATCAATATTACTTCCTGATCCTAGATCACTGAAAATACCTGCAGCAATTGCATCCCGTACAAGTTGCTTTGCCTCTTCTTCCTATTGGACAAGTTTTACAGAAATATTTTGTCAGATGGAGTTCAGATGAAAAGTTCAAATACTTTGGAAATAATTAAATATGAAAGTAAGTATCTATGCAAGTGTATGTTGGATTATAACTTACAGATAAAGAATTCTTTTCAAAGAATGATTTGCAGATGACATTTATTTTCACTTGTCATTGAAGGACAACTTGAAGCACTGCGAAAATCAACTGGATTTTTCCAGCAAACTATCCTCTCCATTTTGGGCTACCTTCTGCACTGTAAAATTCTTTGACTCGATGCCTTAGTGCAACGCTCAGCATTATATCTCACAATGAAAAAGCAAGGGCTCCCTCTGTTGAGAGAGCAATGCAAACAAGTTTCCTTCCACAACAAGCTTTCTCGTTACAACTGAGATAACAAGGTGCAGAGCTGGATGAACACAGCAGCCAAGCAGCATCAGAGGAGCAGGAAGGCTGACGTTTCGGGCCTAGACCCTCTTCAGAAATGTTTCTGAAGGGTCTAGGCCCGAAACGTCAGCCTTCCTGCCCCTTGAAGCTGCTTGGCCTGCTGTGTTCATTCAACTCTGCACCTTGTTATCTCAAGATTCTCCAGCATCTGCAGTTCCTACTACGCCTTCTCATTGCAACTGTTTTTGTTTGCATTTTAAGCAACCTTCAGAAATTTTGCCTATGAATTCGCATCAAATGTACCATATCTAGGACTGAGTGCACATGTTAAAGAAGGTGTATTGCAAAAAAAAACTTTGTTGCATATGAAGGGAATACATTAATTGTAAATTTAACACTTTACCACCTCTATGGCATGCTAAATGTTCTGCAAATGGGATGTCTGGAAGTGAGAGGAGGAACTCTTAAGAAAAAAATGTATAAAAATGGAAATTTAGTTAATTATCTGCTTATTCTCACAAATTCCTAGACAATGCTTTTTAATGTAGTTTGTAGTGCCATTTCTCTTACACCTACCTTCAAAAACTTAAAGGATAAAACCAGTTACAAGTTATATTTAATGGGTTTTAGCCAGTGATCTAGAAGAACGTTTCATACAAACTAACTTTACCAGTGTTACATCAATAAAACTGGATGTCAAACATGAATGAATAGTATGAAGTGCAGAAAGATCACTTAAAAGGTAATGCCAGCTGCAATATGCTCTCAACGAGTAAATCTGAAGAAAATCCTCAAGTCTCTCAACAATATTCAAGCATTTCCCCATGCATAACATGTATTCTCGTGAACCACACAATACAAGTGGTAGTTATTTAAAACATTCAGATTCTAATACTTTTATCTTTGAGAAGATTTGTTCAGGGGCACATACAGTAAATTATTAAACTTCCTGAATTTGCAGATTGATTTGCTTTTTCCTTTCATCAGCTCTTTTCCAAGACAACTAAAAATGTATCCAGCTAATCCAAAAGCACATACATTTATGTTAAATTGAATTAGATGTACATTTTCAACGAGACAGTTAGGAGATATAGCTCAGAGAAGGACATTCCAAAGGCAGACAGAAAACAAGATAATTATTGACCGCACGGCTCGATGAGGATAATTGGGAAAATGCTAGATGCCAAGAGAAAAACATTAACAGCTGAGCACTTAAGAGAACAGTGGCACAATCAAACAGTCAGTATAGACTAACAAAGGGCAAATCATGTTTGACAAATGTTGTGGAATTTGAGTTGATGAGAGGGAGCCACTGGATACGGTTTATTTAGACTTTCAGAAGATTTTCAAGTAAAGTCCCACATTAGTGCATAAAATTAAAGTATATGGAATTCGCAGGCAATATATCAAAATGAATAGAAAATTGATTAGGAGACAAAAAAAGTAGGAATTAAAAGGTGTTTTTCTGATTTGTGGGCAGTGACGAGTAAGGCACTGCATGGATCAGTGCTAGAACTCCAGCTATTCACAATATATATTGATTTAGATGAAGGAACTAAACGAAAAATCTGCAGATTTGCAGGTGACACAAAGCCAGGTGGGAGAGAGAGCTGAGAAGGATGCAGAGATGTTTCGGTGTGATGTGGACAGGCTGAGTAAATACACAAATGCATGGCAGATCTAGTACCATGTGGATACATAAAAAAAGTTATCCACTTTGGGAACAAAAACAGGAAGGCAGATTATCATTAGAATGGCTATTACCTGAATTGCTCAACAAAACTTCGGTGTCCTCATACACCAGTCACTGCACACATGCAGGTGGTAAAGCAGGCAAATAGTGTGATGACCTTCAGAGTGAGAGGATTCAAGTACGGGAGCAGGGAGATCTTGTTACAATTATTTAGGAGCTTGGTGAGACCACATCTGGAAATGTGTGTAGCTTTGGTCTCTTTATTGAGGAAGGATGTTTTTGCTGTATAGTGGGAGTGCAGCAAAAACCTATCAGACTGATTCCTAGGATGGCAAGACTAACAAGAGGACAGCATGGTGGCTCAGTGGTTAGCACAGCTGCGTCACAGTGTCAGGGACCCGGGTTCGATTCTAGCCTCAGGTGACTGTCTGTGTGGAGTTTGCACATTCTCTCAGTGTTTGCATGGGTTTCCTCCGGGTGCTCCAGTTTCCTCCCACAGTCCAAAGATGTGCAGGTTAGGTGGATTGGCCATGCTAAATTACCCATAGTGCCCAGGGATGTTTAGGTTAGTGGGGTTAGACAAGGGAAATGGGTCTGGGAGGAATGCTCTTCAAAGGGGTGGTGTGGACTTGTTGGGCTGAATGGCTTGTTTCCACACTGTAGGGATTCTATGAAGAGGTTGTATCAGTGATAATGGGAACTGCAGATGCTGGAGAATCCAAGATAACAAAGTGTGGAGCTGGATGAACACAGCAGGCCAAGCAGCATTGCAGGAGCACAAAAGCTGACATTTTGGGCCTAAACCCTTCATCAGAGAGGGGGATGGGGAGAGGGAACTGGAATAAATAGGGAGAGGGGGGGAGGCGGACCGAAGATGGAGAGAAAACAAGATAGGTAGAGCGGAGAGTATAGGTGAGGAGGTAGGGAGGGGATAGGTCAGTCCAGGGAATATGGACAGGTCAAGGAGGCGGGTTGAGGTGGTAGGTAGGAAATGAAGGTGCGGCTTGAGGTGGGAGGAAGGGATGGGTGAGAGGAAGAACAGGTTAGGGAAGCAGAGACAGGCTGGGCTGGTTTTGGGATGCAGTGGGGGGAGTAATGAGCTGGGCTGGTTTTGGGATGCAGTGGGGCAAAAGGGAGATTTCCAGCTAGAAACTGACGTCTATTTCAAGCCCACTGACTCCCACAGCTACCTAGAATACACCTCCTCCCACCCACCCTCCTGCAAAAATTCCTTCTCCTATTCCCAATTCCTCCACCTCATCTGCTCCCAGGATGAGGCATTCCACTCCCGCACATCCCAGATGTCCACGTTCTTCCAGGACTGCAACTTTCCCCCCCGCAGTAGTCGAGAACGACCTTGACCGCGTCTCCCGCATTTCCCGCAACACATCCCTCACACCCCACCCCCAGAGGATCCCCCCTCGTTCTCACATACCACCCCACCAACCTCCGGATACAATGTATCATCCTCCGACACTTGCGCCATCTACAATCCGACCCCACCACCCAAGCTATTTTTCCATCCCCACCCTTGCCTGCCTTCCAGAGAGACCACTCTCTCTGCGACTCCCTTTTCTGCTCCACATTCCCCTCCAACTCCTCCACACCCGGCACCTTCCCCTACAACCGCAGGAAGTGCTATACTTGCCCCCACACCACCTCCCTCACCCCCATCCCAGGCCCCAAGATGACCTTCCGTATCAAGCAGATGTTCACCTGCACCTCTGCCAATGTGGTATATTTGAAGCTTGTGAAGTCCACATTGATATCATTGGGCTGCAGGGTTCCCAAGCGAAATATGAGTTGCTGTTCCTGCAACCTTCAGGTGGCATCATTGTGGCACTGCAGGAGGCCCATGATGGATGTGTCGTCTGAGGAATGGGAGGGGGAGTTGAAATGGTTCGCGACTGGGAGGTGCAGTTGTTTGTTGCGAACCGAGCGGAGGTGTTCTGCAAAGCGGACCCAAGCCTCCGCTTGGTTTCCCCAATGTAGGGTGCAATGGATACAATATACCATATTGGCAGATGTGCAGGTGAACATCTGCTTGATACGGAAGGTCATCTTGGGGCCTGGGATGGGGGTGAGGGAGGTGGTGTGGGGGCAAGTATAGCACTTCCTGCGGTTGTAGGGGAAGGTGCCGGGTGTGGAGGAGTTGGAGGGGAATGTGGAGCAGAAAAGGGAGTCGCAGAGAGAGTGGTCTCTCTGGAAGGCAGGCAAGGGTGGGGATGGAAAAATAGCTTGGGTGGTGGGGTCGGATTGTAGATGGCGCAAGTGTCGGAGGATGATACATTGTATCCGGAGGTTGGTGGGGTGGTATGTGAGAACGAGGGGGATCCTCTGGGGGTGGGGTGTGAGGGATGTGTTGCGGGAAATGCGGGAGACGCGGTCAAGGGCGTTCTCGACTACTGTGGGGGGAAAGTTGCGGTCCTGGAAGAACGTGGACATCTGGGATGTGCGGGAGTGGAATGCCTCATCCTGGGAGCAGATGAGGTGGAGGAATTGGGAATAGGGGATGGAATTTTTGCAGGTGGGTGGGTGGGAGGAGGTGTATTCTAGGTAGCTGTGGGAGTCAGTGGGCTTGAAATAGACGTCAGTTTCTAGCTGGAAATCTCCCTTTTGCCCCACTGCATCCCAAAACCAGCCCAGCTCATTCCTCCCCCCACTGCATCCCAAAACCAGCCCAGCCTGTCTCTGCTTCCCTAACCTGTTCTTCCTCTCACCCATCCCTTCCTCCCACCTCAAGCCGCACCTCCATTTCCTACCTACCACCTCATCCCGCCTCCTTGACCTGTCCATCTTCCCTGAACTGACCTATCCCCTCCCTACCTCCCCACCTATACTCTCCTCTCTACCTATCTTCTTTTCTCTCCATCTTCGGTCCGCCTCCCCCTCTCTCCCTATTTATTCCAGTTCCCTCTCCCCATCCCCCACTCTGAAGGGTCTAGGCCCTAAACGTCAGCTTTTGTGCTCCTGCAATGCTGCTTGGCCTGCTGTGTTCATCCAGCTTTTGTTATCTATGAAGAGGTTGTATCAGTTAGGGATATATTCGCTGGAATTCAGAACAATGAGGGGGGAGTCTTCTAGATATCTATGAAGTTCTGACATAGTAGAAGCAGTAAAGATGTTCCCAATGACAGGGGAGTCCAGAACTGGGGTCACAGTCCGAGGATACAGGGTAAATCATTTGGGACTGAGATGAGGAAGTATTTCTTCAAGTGGCAAATCTGTGGAATTTTTTACCACAAGGTCGTCAAAGCCAGAACATTGTATAATTTCAAGGAGGTGGTCGATACAACACTTGGGGCTAAAGAGATCAAGGAATATTGTGGAAAGTTAGAATATTCTAAAAACTGACATTTAGCAGGGAACATACAGAAGAAATCAAAATGATGTAAGGCATCCATAAACTCAAGCTGTACTGACAGGTTATAGAATTTTGGACTGCCTTCTTCAGAAGGACTTGATTTCACCATGCCAATGAGGAAGTTCATTAAAATTAGGAAATAAAAGCAGAAAAGGGAATTTATTCCTCAGTTCAACATTAATCTACATCAGATCAAAATTAAAGGCCACGGACTTTCAACTCCAAATCAACAGTAGCTTACATCACTAACTCTACTGAAATTCTCACCATGGCTTTAACATTGCAAAGTTTAATTCTTTCAACATTCCCCTTACCAGTCTTCCAGTTCCATTTCACATGTAGAACTTTACAACCTTTATTTTAAAATGGGACATGACCACCATTGCCCAACTAAATGCTCTTGAGAAGATAGTGGTCTGCCATCACCTTGACTTGCTGAACTCCATGTGGTGGATCATACCTACTATGCTCACAGGAAAAGGACCTTCAAGAACAGGTTGCTCATCAGACGATATTAGCAAAGCACCCTTGATAAATTACTGAAATGCAGCTTATGAATGATTCACATTGTTACAACTATGCACTATAGTGAGAGGAATGAATGTTGAAGGTATTGGTTGGGGAGCCAAACAAAGAGTTTGCTTTGTCTTCACTTGAACTGTGTTGGGCTTCTTGAGTTTTGTTGAAATTGCTTGCGTGGTTTGTGTAGGCAGGCTGCACAGAGTCAGGTGAGTCATACCTCAGAATTCCCAGCTTTTGGCCAGCTCTTGTAGCTTCAGAGTTGGCAATATGGCTGATTCAGTTAAAATTCTGGTAACCTCTCAGATATTGATGGTAGAGCTTTCAGGGATAGAAATGTCACTGAATGTCAAAACAAATTGTTAAGTTCTCCCCTGTTGGAGATGATCACTGGAATTTGTTTGGTATAAATACTACTTACTATTTATCAGCCCAAACCTAAATGTTGCTAGGTCTTTTTGAACACTGGTACAAATAGTTTGAGGATATACAAACAGTACTGCATTCTAATTATTAGCAAGCATTCCACTTCTGTTCTCACTTTGGAAGGCAGGCAGTTGATGAAATGGTTTAAGATGGTTTGATGTAGGATGCTAACTTGAAGAACTGAGTTCCGAACAGTCATCTTCAAATCTCTCCAAGGTTTCAGTTCACGCAAGTCCAAACCTTCACTTAACATCCCTTTCAGCCAGCCTACTCTGGTATTGCAATTTAAGCCTATTGCATATGTTTATCTCTCAACTGCTTCACATTAGATTAATTTACACAGTCCTAAATGACAGTTGTAGGAATGTAGCATTTACAATTAAGCATCTATTTTATACTCAGTTCAGGAATAAATAGGAACAATTCAAGTTTACAACACTAAAGGTTGTGTATTGTACATTTTTATTGTGTTTTTTTTCAGCCTGCAAAATAAATAATGGTTGTGCACATAACTGTTTATTTTTTACACACACACACACACACACACACACACACACTTTCATGCATCAATTTTATTCGAATAAACATGGAAGCTTGGGAAGGGGTAGGGTTGGAAAAAACTAAAATTTGATTCAATAAAGATTTTTAAATTCTTGCAAATTCCAGGGCTTCATTACCAGTGAAGCAATAAAATATAAAAGTAGATGTCCTATGACATTGCTATAGGTACTTGGAGATTTGAAGTATGTTATTCCATAATGATTGCTTATATACAGCTGATGTCACCAGTTTGTTTCTCATTGTCACACAACTGTCTCTCAAGGGCTTCATTTATCCATCAGGGAAACAAAATTTTGGGCCTTGGGGTTGGAAGGCTGAGGCTGAATCTGTTGGTGCTGCTTGTAATGCACGATGTAACTTCTCGAAACAAATTTTTGAGAATCTAGGAGATTTTACCAGAACTATAGATTGCATGTTCATCTCATACTTGGTCAAATTAAAACTTTCCAGCTTCCTGGATGAGTTTGTGATTGTATTCATTTTTTCTAACTGGTCTCTTCATTAACTATTGTTGCTACTCACCATCTGAACTCCAAGTAGGATCTTTGAAGACAATTTCTCCTCAGAATGATCACATTTAAAAAAAATCTTTCATTTATTAACTTAAGAAATGCACATTGTAACAGGGAGGCAAGAGATAATATCGCTGCAGCTGAAAGAAAGTATTTTTTTACCGCAATCTTGACGGAGTTTAGTTGGGCCAACTGGCAATGTTACAGGCTTACCAAAAGCATTCAATATTTCAAAAGGTGCACAGAAGCAGGATTTTCATATAGAGATGGATATGTCTTTGAAGATGGTCAGTGAGAAATAAATAATGGCATAAATTTTGCAAGGGCAGTACTGTTCTATGATCCAAGTGCATAAACTATTTTACTTGGTCATTTGCTTTCCTAACTTAAATCATTTGTGAAAAAAATTCTCATCACTGCAGTACAGGCTGAACATTCAGTTTATTGGATCTAAATGGGAATATATAGTTGCAATGTCTTAAGATTCTTTGCAAAATGCCTGTGAATGTTATTTTCAAGACAAAAGATAACAAACTTATTCATCTTACAGAACAGGGATCAGGAATATATGAACAATTTACAAGATCAACTGTAAATTTTGGGAAATATTTGAGTTCTTTCAAATGACTATTAAAATCACTAACTTAACAGAGTGAAAACATACAACTTGTTTACAATAACTTACTCTAGGCATTCCAGCCTCTGGAGCTTAAGTGTTTACCTTAAGGAAACCTGCACAGAGTGATGCTCTACAACACAAGTCATCTGTGACAAGCTGCCTTTACAGCACTATCTGTTCACCTCCATCAGACCATCACAGAATGTGTCCCTGGGCTCTTATGTGCAGCTCGATTTATTGCCAGATGACAAATGAGCAGCACTTGCAGAAAGTGTGAAAAGGTCTACGCCAGACATGTAACGGTCACCTCAGCTGTATCACAATCCACAGCAAGCTTAAACAACACCAAAAGTCATTAAATTGACCACTAATGGCCACTTTCAGAAGGTACCAGAGGAATTAACATGGCATGAAATAAATAAAAATCTCAGCATGTACTGCTAATCAACAACTGTGTTTGATAAAATATTAATAACATTACCAATCTGCTGCATTTAATACAGGGAGGCACTCTAAGCATTGTCATTTTAAGAGAGTGATTTATATTTGCTGGAGTACTGAACTTCGTGTCTGCTTAGTTACTGGTCACACAACCTGAGATTATACAAATTAGTTTCTGACAGTTCTATACTGCATCAGAACTCACTACTGACAAATTGCACAACAGGAATTTGATTTTATTAAGGGATTAGTCTAGACATTAAAAAAAATCTGGAATTCCAAGCTTGGAAGCAATAAACTTGCATATAAACCTTGATTTTAAGCAACTATGACCAAGCAACAAAATTTACCACACTTTTCAAGATCGCATCTTCATATGAAAGTATGATTTTGAAACTTGGAAACATTTTTGTTGAAAAAAAAGTGAAACATTACTTTTCTCTTGCAACTGATTCTCCATTACAGATTTAAAAATTGTTTTACAAGGTTCTTAACAAGTTCTAAGATTTATATTAAAAATGTTTTCATTTAAAACCAAACTAAAGATCAAAAAATAAAACAGAGCAATTAAAGACAATTAAACGATAACTAAAAGAAACCTTGCATTTATATAGCACAGTTCACGGCTGCATTTGTCTCAAAGTGCTTTACAACCTTTGAATTGTAGTCACTTATGCAACATTGGAGTAAATTAGCTAAGTTAAAACAACCAGATAAACTATTCTGCAATGCAATTGTGGGAGAAATATTAGCTAAGAATCAGGGATGACTTCCGTGTTCTTCTTTCAAATAATGCCATGGGATCTTTTACATCTAGAGAGTAGATGGGGCTTCAACTTAGTGTGTTATCAAAGAGGCATCTCAAACAATGCAACATTCTCTCAATATTGCGTACGAGAGTCAACTATGAATAATTTGCTAAAGAAATTGGAATGCATCTTTTAAACAGGAATTTTGTAATCATTGATTAATCTGCAAAATAATTGGAAACATTCCTGTTGACTGTTTAACATTTACAGGCATTACATTCTGATGGTGGACATGGTGGATTACATTCTGATGGTGGATTAATTGGAGACATACCTGTAAACATAGAAAACTGGAGCAAAAATAAGCCAATCAGCCTTTACTGAATGGCCGAGCAGGCTCTATGATCATGGCAGTTCATTCAACTCAGTACCCTGTTCCTACTTCCTCCCCATACAACATTTAGCCCCTTCGCCTGCAGAACTATATCTAACTCCTTCTTGAAAACATTCAATGCTTAGGCCTCAACCAATTTCTGTAGCAGAGAAGTCAACAGGCTCATCACTCTCGTTGAAGCAATTTCTCCTCATGCGTATTCGAACAAGCTGTACATTCAGTCCAATGGATCTAAGTTTACTCAGACTAAGCTCTAGTTCCACTCTTCACTTAAAAGCCATTTGAATTTTAACAATTTTCCCAAATTCAAAATTAAATTCTAATTAATTGGCATCTTACACTTTGGTCAAATGCCAAACATTTTAGTAAGTAGAATTTATATACAGCAGATTCAGCAAAATCTTTTTCTGCCATGCCCAAAAGTTGTTCTAGTTAATATATTTTTGTTCATTTTCTCCCTGCTTCTATTGCCCTTGCTCTATTAGACTGAACACGAGGAAAAATAAGAAAATCTACAGATGCTGGTAATCAGAAACATGAACAGAAGATGCTGGAAAAAACTCAGTATGTCAGGAAACATCTTTAAAGGAAGAAGAATGCCTGAAAAGGAAACATAGTGCTTAATCAGTACTGCAAAAACTAGTTCTGATGATGGGTAGTGCCTAAAATTTCATTATTTCTTTTCTTTACAAACACTGTGCAACTTGCTGAATGTTTCCCACATGCAGAAGTAGTATTGATGTCAAATAGTTTAAAAGCAGACAATTCTTAATTGCTTATATAAACTATTTAATGACGTTATACTTTCACAATATAGTGGCAATTTATATTTTTATGCAAATTAAGAAGTAGGTAAATACACACATTTCAAGTGATCCAAAACACCATACAATATAGTTTCCCTGCTAAGCTTTGATAATGTAGTACATAGCAATGTATTGCTTTTGCCACTGTGTTTACTGAAAAGCGATGCGAAAAAGCTGGGCTCACTGTTATCCTTGATGATCAGCAATCCCTCAACAAATTTTATTTTTGACTAAGTACGTTGAATTTTTGTTGATTGTGAAACTTGGTTTTAATATTTATATGCTTAGTATTTATTTTATTAACATTTATAATTTGATATTTAAACTGTTCAAGCAGTTGCTAATACTTATTTTGAAATTGTTTTGTAGTAAAGTATGAATATTCTGTCATACCTGTCACAGAATTTGGGAAGATTGATTTTTGCAATTTTTTCAAAATGAATTTAGTTTATCAGAATATCTTATCAAAAAGCAAAATCAATAAAACCCTGAGCTCAAAGTTTTAAGGAAAAAGTCAAACACTACAATTAACAATGAAAATGATGGTCTAATAATTGTGTTTATGAATTTAAAATGCCTTTTTCTCGCTAATTGTTCTATATTAACAATGGTTACTTTTAATGCAAATTTAACATCTGCTGCCCCTAGAGCCTTTGGCTGCTTTCAAGATAGGTTTGATTAGTAAGTCAAGTTTAAATTAATTCATTAACAGAATATCTTTAAAAAGCACTGATTTTTTACAACCATTGAGAATTAATCTAGTACATTGTCATTGGCAATATCACGATTAACGTCGAATTCGTACAGAAATAACGCAGTTAACTTATGCCAAATACTAAAAATATGATGTGTCAATGTCTAGACATTGCAAATTCTTTACGCACAAAACATACTTGTATAAAGCTACTGAAAATAAACTAAACATATATAATGTATTCTGTAAGTGCGTTCCATGTTGCATAATTCAATACAGTTTTTTTTATTAAAAAGTACCCCCCATGGGAAAAGATAATTAATATATTCATAAGTCTTTTTGTAAAACGGCAATTGTATTTCCTTCAGGTTATACAGAGTAATTGTCCGAACAGTCAAGATGGAGACTAAAGCTACTGAAATAATGACACGACAGTCCAAGAGCTTCAAGACTTTTTTTTTTAGAAAACTGCTTTGTCAGAGTATTCACCACGACACTAATAGTCTTGCTTTATCTCCATTGCCTGCTGTCTTGATCTGGTAAGCAAACCTCACAGCAAGCGGTCACCTTCCTATGGAGTCATTAAAACTCAAAATGTCAGCTGGTGGTAGTAGCCTGCGGACTTCCACACCTGAGCCCTGTGGCAGGCACACACAGGCTGTTTGGATCACTGTCAGTAACAAACACTGAATTCATATGCAGCCTGTCATTACGCTGCTACTTTCCATTTGACAGATGTGATCTAAACGAGATTGATTAAAGTATGTAATTCAGAGGATAAAAGAAAAGTTTGCAGAGTTAATTTCTATCATGCTAACAGCAAAATTGCTTTTTGTAAGCTTTCCCTCAAGAATTTTAAAAAATATGTACAAAGGCCACTTCAGCCAACTTTCCATTGTGATGGAATTGCCACTGCGCGATCACAATGGTTAATAAAAGGGGAACATGCGGCCTTGGGGCAGTTTTGCTCATGGTGACTATGTATCACTACTGTTGCTAATGTTGCATTTTCTGCCGCAGTTTGGTGATAGGATAGCAAAGATTGAAACAACCTCTGGTGCCAGTGAGCTCTGAAATTCATGCTATTACTGTGGTAAATGGGAGCCGAATGATGTGATGTATTCAACCAAATCCCATTTGCTGCTATAAATAAGGCATCAAATGCAATACAATTCAATATAATTGGCCCATGACAGCCAGTGCTCATTTTATTTTGCTGTGGTGTTGAGGAATTTCTGGTGCCGCCAAGCATATGGTCTTCCAAAACAAAAATGTTATTTCTAGGGCATGAAGTAAATTAGTGGCTATAACTACCGCAAAGTGACACTGTAAATAAAACACACACACAACTGCAATCTTTAAAGAAAGCCATTTATAGCTCAACTACAGGTATTAGGACTGCCTCCACTCCTGATATTTATGTTCAAAAATTGCAACATTCAACGAGCAAGCCATGCTGTGAATGACGCGTATACGTTTATACTCATCCTACCGGTAGGATGGTAAAATGGTAAATGGTAGAAATTCTGACAAAAATGAAAACATATATTCCCTTTGAGATGGGTGTCCCTTTTACTGTCATCCATACAATAACTGAATGTAGATACTGTCCATGCTTTGATACTTCTTTTGGATATCAGAAAACTTTTAAGTTGAAATTTTCTGTTCAAGGTAATGAAGAATTACTATTTCTACAAACTCTAACGATCAATGCTGATGGGAGAGCACCGTGTCAATTCTTAAGGTTCTGATTATTTTCACCAGCATTACACAAATTCAATTTCTAGCTGAGCAACAGTTCCACTCTTTATTCTTAATTATACATCTAACTCTAAAATTAATCCATTTGATTAAATTCAAGAGTTTAAACAACATGAAGGGACAGTTAAAAGGTCTCTTTGAGCTCTGTCTTGTACTAAGTAAATTTCAGCACCTGGTTAGTTTCAGATTGCACAAATTAACACAGTGCAATTACTGACAGCTAAGTACTTAGTCATTGTAGGGATTTAGATTCTGAGACCAGAAATCAGCACTGTAGTTCTATTCAAGTGATTGTCAAGAGTTTGATAAATTCAAAGAAAAATTTCAAATATATTCCAGTAAGTTCAAACGCATAACAGTAAAACCATCCAGAAATCTTTAAGTTATTGATATTATCATTGAGACCGTAATGGTTAATGCTGTGGATCAAGAAGATCAGAGCTGTGTAATCATGAGCATACAAATTCATGCATTGCAGTACGTGAAGTATATATAGTTATTAAACTGTGGTCAGTTATTTAATCTTTTCAAGACTGAACTGGCTCATTGCGTAGTCAAATGTGCTCTTCTCGTGGGGTCACTAGATGTAGTCCACATGAGGAAGCCCGCCTGACTTTCATTTTGTTCTCTTTCACTCCCACAATAAGATTTTAAGAACACTGCATCTCCTCCCCAACAACTGAAGCAGGAAGTCACACCACTGATGTCATTATTGTGCAGCTGCATCAGACTGGAATTTGGTGCCTTTAATATGACTCTTGTGCACCTACTGGCGCTACTGTCCCTCACCACTCTGTTTTCTACTTTACTCACAGCTCTTGCTCACAGCCCTACTCACTGCTTTTCTCATGGAAGACCGTTTGTGAAAACTCCTCCGAGTCAATGGTTTTGCAATCAACGTCAGAGGCACTAGGCTGCCACACTACATAAAATTAAGTATTAACTCAGTGTAACATGAAACTGCTTATGTATGACAGTCTCTTGCATCTAAATGCTAAAACTTACTGGTACAAGCATTGGAAAATTGGGTTGTGCAAGCCACCACGCAAATCTTGGCAGAAATGTTCCACGCATTGTGACAGTGTGGTAGTTCGTCCAAATGTAGCTGTAGTTGCAAACACAACCTTTTTAAACATAAATTAAGGAGCCATTTAAAAGGAGCAGATTCAGAGCTCTTAAACTTGATTGGAACTGGATTCATAGAAAAATGCTTTTTTTTTGAGACATAGCTGCCTCTGTTTAAATCACTCCTGGCTAATTCATGAGATATTCGATCATCCCAGCCACTCAAAATTAGAACTCTCTGATTTCAAAGAATTATAAACTGAGGTGGCTCAGCATTTACTGTAAGGACAGGAATCTGAGAAGTACAGAAGGTGACAGACAAGAATACTGATGTTATTCCATTTCACAGCAACAGCTGTCAAAGTGAGAAAATGAAATGAAATAAGAGAAAGGATTTCAAAGAAGTCAGAAACTACAATGAAGTTAACTTAAAAATATATTATCATCTTGGTGTACAGAACTGAAAATCTAAAATGAAGTGGAGAAATATATGTTTCATTTTCGTTCTTCATTATGCAAGTAAAATCAAAAGGTAAGAAGCAGAGGCATGGGTCAGTTTGATGGAGGATAATAAAGTAAGCATTCATTCCTACCCCATTTGTGTCCTCATATTCAATTAATTTTACTACTACAACAGAAAATATTGTAACTCCATCCAACTACAACAGCAATATGCACATTATAGTTCATTAAAGTACTGTATTATAAGTTCTTTATAAGTTGAACTGCTTTAGTTGTTTGAGCTAGATCCATACCTGCCCAAATGACAAATTAATATTGTTCTATAGTAGTTGTTTGGTGCTTGGCATCACGGTTCTGAAGCCTATGGGCCCATCAGGGCTCAAACTGCTCAGATCTTCAGCAATCCATAAGTGTCCCTCTAGGGGCCAGTACTTGCATCAGTATAAAATATGATACCATAAATCAGGTCGCAGAAGTGACACTTGTGCACGTCACCATCCATCTCACCACTCATCTCTGAAGGGTCATGGGTAGAGCTTATCTCTCAGCATTGCAACAAGGGACCAGACAATCAAGTTACTGGCATTGACAAAGCATTTGCTGCTTACATCAGAAGACTACAACGCAGAGCCTGCGAAGAAAACAGCTCCTTCTAGTATGATATTGCCTCGGGCACTGGCAGAACTGGCAGTGGCACATCTTCAAAAGGCAGTGAGCCCACGTGCAAGCAATCCACACAAACTGAGTAAGCCTTCAGTTTCTATTCTTCACACTGGAGTATCTTCAAAGCATAGAAATATGACTGTAGGGCTCAACAGCTGCCATCACAAATCTGATATGGCTCCAGTTTTGAGTACTGCTCAAGTTTCATGCAAAAGAATATTTCAAGTTGCCATTATTGCCTGTCATAGATTTATAAATATTGCTCAGCGTCTGCCATGGTGAGCTACTCAAGGGACTTTACTGCATGACACCACAAGAGAAAAACTAGCCTATTTGCTCATTTCTAAAAAGTATCACTTTAATTTTGCCTACATTTTATTCATTCACTGATTACATCTGACAAAGAATTATATTTAGTGCTCAGGTTTTTTTTTATTTCCAATGGATTTCAATTGTTGAAACAATTATACTGATTTCATTGCTTTTCAAATGCATATTCACAAATCCAAATCAAGGGTTTCAGGGCATTTGCTTTTGCATTGTAGCCCTGGGAAATGTTGTTATATACAAATCCTTCAGCTACTCTGGTCCTGCAAAGGCACTTGACAGTTTGAATGAAGGACAATTTGCATATGGCACATGTAAAACTGAGAGAAAATACTGAAAAGGGCAATACTTATTTTGTTCTCTCCTTTACACATCCACAACCATAAAGACATAAAAATACTCCACTTTAACACCAAATGTGTCATTTTTCAAGTTGCCTTGTTCTTTTTTTCCATTTAAGAATGCTGACCTCTCAAATACAGCATGTAAAGTGATCAATTTTATCAATTCCTACCCCATGGCTGGTTGGTCATTGAGCAGGTTTCTCTCTGTTCAACAGAGCAAAAAAAAAGAGAAATTATAATAACTTAGCCAGCCACAAATAACTTGAGAATCAAATAAAAGGCGCCCCAGTAGTTCAGTGTATTTGTGCACTGCCCAAGTAGACCTGAGACCAGAACACAGCGATCAGAAAGGTCACCACTCTGTTCTGATAGGAACACAACTGAGCACAATGCTCCAAACAGAAGAAGAACAGGGAAGGAAAATCAGTCCAACATTTCAAATGCAGAGGTGTATTCAGATATGTAGTTGAGCTATATCCTAAAGTTTGAATTGCATGCTAGCTTTCACCAAGTGTTCACATTAAGGCGAGAAGAACTGAAAGGAAAAAGGAAAAGTTAAAAGAAAATAGATGGATACAAAAACTTAAATTTATTGCTTCATAGATATGTACCAACAGTTGGCACAAATTGATTCATACTAGAAAGCAGAAAACAGGACTTGGAAGAACAGTCATTTCACCACTGAGAAATGCTTAAATCCTTTTGTGTCACTAGAGGTCAACATTGTAGTTCACACTAAAAAGCACTTACAGTTGAAAGGAACAGGTTACTTAATTGACAAAGTAACATTAAAATCATAAGACTGAAATGCAAAAGCCTTTGCACAATGCTCTGTCCAAACGGGATTAAGGCAAGGGATAAAGGAGAGAGACAGAGAGAACAAGACAACACGAGTGTGCATAAAAATCACGAAATTTTGGCTTTGGCAAGAATGGGAAAACAGCCCTTTCACTTATTTACCCAGCCAATAATTATGTACAGAAATTTTTGCACTCAGTTCCTGATTATTTTTATTCTACAGATAGGTAGTACTTAAAACAAATAAATGGGCAGTGTTCTTTAAAACTATTTATTAGTAAAACTTCCTAGTCAGGGACTAGTTAAACAGCTGGGAGATGATACTGTAATAGTATGTCATTGGTTAGTAATCATGACGCCTGGGCTAATGCTCTGGGGACATGGGTTCAAATCCCAACAGAGCACTAGCAGAATTTAAATTCGGTTAATAATAAATATGCAGCAAAAAGCTAGCCTCAGTTATTCTGAAAACTATCATCGATTGTTGTTAAAAACTAGTCTGGGTCACCAATCGTTGAATTCCTACAGTGTTGTTCTTTAAAGAAGGAAATCAGCCATCCTTACCTGGTCTGGCTTGATGCAATATTCCTCAGTGACGGAGGAAATGCCTAGCCTCAGCTTGCTATCAGTCCACACAGCACAACAATAAACACAAACCGAGTAGGGTTCTGTCTCCAACCTTTAACCGCCCACTATGTGGTGCTGTATCTGCAATGCTTGTACACTGATGTTCTTCAGGGAAAAAATGTGAAGCCCTCACCTGCTCTGGCTTACACATGATTTCATACCCCCAGTGATGTAGTTGATTCTCAACTGCCACTCTAGCAAGCCACTCTGTTGCATTGGACCCTTCATTAAAGTCAAATGGACCATAGCAGTTCAGGAAATTTGCTCTCCATCACCTTCTTATGCAATTAGGAACCGGCAATAGAACTTGGTCTTGCTAGCACCATGTACACCTCAAGAACAAAGATATGTTAAAAGATATTTTCTTTTGTGGTGACCATTTATTAAGAATATCTGCAAGAAAAACATTGAAAGAAGTATCCTGCCCAAGTTACGAACTGTAGTCAAAACAGCTGCACTAGCACTTCAAGTGGAAAACATGTAGCTGTTATAAAATGTCCAAACTGTGACCACTGCTTGAAAAAAATTGGCTGATATTTTTATTCACTCACTGGGTGTGGCTAGCTGGGCCAGCAGTTATTGCCCATCCTCAGTTGCCCTCAAGAAGGTGCTGGTGAGCTGCCTTCTTGAACCACTGCAATCCATGCCATCCATCATTTTTTTTAAAAGTTCATTCATTAGAGGAAGTTGGCAATGGCTAGGCCAGCATTTATTTTCCATCCCTAATTGCCCAGAAGGTAGTTAAGAGTCAACCACATCGTTGTGGGTTTGGAGTCAAATAAGGATGGCAGTTTTGTTTCCTAAAGGACATTAGTGAATCAGATGTGTTCTTCTGACACTTGACAATAACGTACATTATACAGAAAATTCAGTTCAAGACCCTAATTTTGATGCCCCACTGCAATGTAACATATTAAATTATGAGAGATTTACCAATCTTATGGTCTTTATTAAAACTGTTCAACAGGGAGAGGCATAAAATGGGAAGTATTAATAACTTAAAGGTTAAGATTAATAAACAAACAGGACAGGCATCTAGAAAAGTCCATTTAGCCCACTCCTTCTAACAAACCACATTTTCACAAAAGGTACCTTTATGGATACTTACTCTCCTCAAAAGACAACATACATATTCTTCAAATCTCAATATATTTAAATAAGCACCAACTCTACATCCTGCAATATGTCGCCACCTCTCCCAAGTCAGTTTTGGTTGCATCCTTTCTCTCAGCTACATTACTTTCAAACTCTACTTCCACAAGACTTTCCATTTGATAAGACTGCTCCTATGAGACTTAGGAAAAATGAGTATGAATGAAATTGGAAGCAATCCATTGCTTTGGATGGGGAACTGTTTTGGATTAAAACATGGAATAGGTCAGTGCCAATTTGAGTACATCCCATTTAAAACAAGTCATAAATGCGATTGAAGGATTTGACAAGATGGACTGAAACTATAGGTGAATTTCAACTCTCAAAAAAGAAGAGGTAGGATATTAAGTGATAACACTCTGACCCCACACAGTAACACAGCAAGGATGGGGTCAAACATCAGCCCACTTGCAGGAGGTAAGTTGATCATTTGAACACTATGATGAGGCTGCGGCTTTAGAAACAATTTTAAGCTTTTCTGAAGAAGGGTCCAGGACTGAAACATCAGCCTTCCTGTTCCTCTGATGCTGTTTGGCCTGTTGTGTTCATCCAGCTCTACACCTTGCTACTTCTTTAAGCTTGGCGAACCACATTTCTCAAACCTCACAAAACCAGATGCTAGGTAGTGGTGAATACACCAGAAGGGAAATATCTTTCTACCTATCTGCAGAATTGAGTTAACCAGCATTTTTTACTCCCAGTAATCTGACAACTCTAATCCTTTTATCTCCCCATCATTCCTCTTCAACATGTCCAACTTCCTGTCAGCTAAAAAATCCAACACCACAACTTGCCCCTTTGTCTCACCAAACCTGATGTTCTGGACAGTAGGAACTGCAGACGCTGGAGAATCTGAGATACCAAGGTGTAGAGGTGAATGAACACGGCAGGCCAAGCAGCATCAGAGGAGCAGGAAGACTGATATTTCTGAAGAAGGGTCTGGGCCCGAAACGTCAGCCTTCCTGCTCCTCTGATGCTGCTTGGCCTGCTGTGCTCATTCAGCTCTACACTTTGATAAACCTGATGTTCTCTCAGCTTTATATCCTATCTTCCCCTGATCTGTGGTTCCAATTTGTGACTTCCATTCTCGCTGTCCCTCTCCATATTGCTAAAGAAATAAGTTGAAATCCTATTTCCTTTAGTGGGATGTACACAGAAAGAGAATTGAGACGAGATAGTTCAGAAGTAATATCACAAAGAACTTCCTCTTTCAAAAAGTTGTGGAAATCAGGAATGTCACAAACCCCCCACTATCCATCCCAGATAATAATGATGCACGTGAATAAAGATAAATATTTATGAATGACGTTTAATTTTGAAAATAAAAACCACATGCCAACTTTTCATTATTAATTCTTATGTTAGTGACAAGCTTGTTGACTGTGTTGCTGTTTGACCAGGAGGCGCTTTACAGGCCATTCCTGGATCCAGCATTATCAGCTGACATTGGATTCCATTAACGAAAATGATTCACTAACCATGAAATCAAATGTGATTTTCTTACATGCCACTGGCACACTGGATTCCAATTACACTCACGTGGAAAAATGCAGAGGGAGATTACAGAGAAGTGGTGCAGTTCTGGTACTGATATTGGGAACGGCACACTGTTGACAAAATTTTAGCGAGAGATTCACCTCTCTGTCCACCTCCTCGTCTTTGCAGTAATAGTACAAACAAAAGGCATTTAACACGTTCCTTGCAGTATGTCTGCACATGGGGTGCAGAGGGGCCTAGGCCAAAGGTCTGGAGGCTTAGTAGAGCTCAGGAATGTCTGAGGAATCAGGTATGTTGGACATCATAAATAAGTGAAAAGACAATTTGCTCTTCGATCCAGCACCAACTTTCCTTTAATTGTTGAATTTTCAGAGCTTCTGGAAACTGGCTGAGTGGAGTTAAATTTGAAGTTATAGAAAAATGGATGACACACCCTTTCTTCTGAGAGTGGATTGGTTGCAATACGTCACGCTGTCCCAACCTATCTAATCACCACTATCTCTTAAAACTAGAAGGGACAGGTTTGGAGTGGGGTAGGGGTCAGTATTCTTATTTTTAATAAGAACCTCCCATCCAACCTAAACTGACACATATTTGGTGCGAAAACTCCCCTACAATGGCTCCTTCTTTGCTGTACTGTAGTACGATATAGAATATTTAATTTTCTTTAATTTTAAAAATGTCTCCAACTCACTGGGTAAAGAGAAAAGCTACTCTAATGAATGCGAAGCTGGTACAACATTATGAACTTCTCATGCTAAAATTTTCTGCTTTCTGCATGCGAAATGAAATATGCTGACTCAAACTCATCAACTGCTTTCTTCTGTTCTCAGAAATGCTAGCATAGTTTTATTACAGTAGTGGTCTCTCATTCGACATGCACACTAGTCCACTGTTCAAAAACGAAAATGCACCTTGGAAATTAATGTCTTTAAACACTGACACTTGGGTCAACAGTCATAGTCATGCTGGCAGAAACTTTCAAAGACTTTTAACGTGGCTATTTTTTTTCCACGCTAGAAATATCCATCACTTCAGGATGTGATCTAGTTTGGTAACCCGGCCTGTTAACAGATGGAAATGTTAAAGAATTTTTGCTGAGATAGCAGGATTTGGAGGATTACTTTCCTCAACTCAGATCTACAAACTTGCTATTATTTGGGTAAGCAGAAGATGTGAAGTATTTTTTAAAAACAAACTTAAAAGGTACATATGCTGAGATCGGGTCGGAAACTGTAGACCTTTTTTTAAAATCAAGAGTTTATGCAAGATCAATCTACACATTCTCCTCCCTCGTAAGTGTGGCTACAATTACTTTGGTTAATGAAAAAATTCATATTCTTTCGGACATTCATGTTCAGCAATGAATCAACAAATAATTTTCAAATTTGATTAATTCTCATTAATATTATGCATCTTGCTGTCCTTTACCATGATTCCTTCTTTCCTTTGGTATGAAAGTTCAGTGAACTTTGCTGTCCTCTAGCCAGACTCACTTCCCCAATCATAGTTACCCATTTCGGTTCTTCGAAAGAGTGCAATCCACTTTCAGGCCTTATCTGTTTGTTGACACAAACTTTAGGGGCTACCTATTGTTTCTTCTTTCTTTCTTCTACTCAATTTAAAGAAAAGGAGGACAAAACTCTTTCATCAAACTCTATTAGGGATCAACACAATATTAGGGACCATTTATGCAACTATTTTGTAAGTTTACTACTTTATAGGTGAAAAACATTTTCTCCATTCGCAAATGAGATGTGCCAAATTTATAATTATAACTCTGATCTGAAATCAAACTTAAATAGTTTTTTTTTCCTGATATGGACCATGTTTGTCAACGTTTTTGAAGGCGCACTCCATCTCTATCTTATTTTCTTGATTAAATATAATTCTTCCATAATCTAATATATATTAAGAATTTGCAAAAAATCCTGTTACTTTCAGAACTTTATTAGTTATTGTATCATTCCTTGAAGTATTCTAATTTGACTATTCCTTGCTAAACTTTTCAATAAATTTAACATTTATCAAAATTTATATTTTTAAAGTTTCATACTTTATTCAAATCCAGAATTTCTCCATTACATAAACTTTACTCTTGGGAGTCTAACTTTCAAAATGCACTTTTTGGTTTTACCAGCATCAAACCTAAAAATAATCACAATGCACATTAGACTTGAAACAATTTTTGTTAGTCATTTCTTCTGATAAGGGGTAGGGATAAGAGAGTAAAAAGTAAATCTAGTGTGGTATCAACGTTCATATGTAATGGCATTAAAGCCAAACTAATTGGTCTCTTTCAGAAATAAACATAGAACTACAGAGAAACTCAGCAGGTCTTGCACTATCTGAATGACAGAAACAGAGTTGATGTTTCATTTCTAAAGAAGGGTCTTACCAATCTTAAAATATTTACCCCAATTTTCTCTTCACAGATGCTACCAGACCTATTGAGTTTCTCCAGCATGTTTTCTGGTTGTTTCAGATTTTCAACATCTGCAACATTCTGCCTTTATACAAGTGGTCTCCTCCTTCAGCTGCTATTAAAGTCTGGTTTTCTAACCCGTACAGACATTCACTCTTTTGGGAAACAAAATTTGAAGTATGAAAATTATGATTTGGATTTTTCTTTCTTTTCATATTATGAAAGAGAAAACAGGATTACCTGCACATCAGTTATTGTTTACAATGACCACATTCTCACCTCCATATCTTGCTTGTAGCGATCTTCAAATACTGCCATTGCAGCCAAAGATCCAGAACCTGTTAAAGGGTTAAAAATAAAATATTTGTAAAGCTTAACACAGAACACATTATTAGTTATAAATGCAAGTACTGTAGTTAATATTGCATTGTTAAAGATCATTGGTACACAGGTTGGATGAATTGAAGGCAGATAACACAACTTGTCTTCCCTCCCTCGGCTCCCTGCTAAATAATAATGCAACCTCAAATTTTTGTATCTACATTTTGCCAAATTCTTTGGGAAATTGACTTTCAAATCAAATTAATTCCAGTTCTTCTAACTACTGTCCAGTCAGTTGGAGAAGCAAGTCTGTTGTGTTGGCTACCATACATTGCCTTGAAAATAAAATCATTCCGAAGGCTAGTGGGAATGCACCTCTCTGATAACACACTAGCCCTTTCAGGCATAAAATCTAGGTACAGTATTGGAAGAATGTGTGTGTTTAGAAGATTATTGAGAACAAAGCAAAGCATAGGAACATTTTATCAATGGTTCAATTCTATAAAATTATTCAGGAGCAAACAGAACATTTCAAGAAAGAAAGCCAAGGCCAGGATTAAGATAGTTCTGATGCTGGACTAGAATGACTAAAAGAATGACTTTCAATCAAACTATTTAAATCTCCAAGTCAGAACATTACTGATTTAGACCTGTCTCAGAAATTGGTCACATAATCTAGACTACTATATCAATGCAATACTTAAAGATGCTGCATTAGTCCAGGTATCTTTTGAATGAGTAGGCAAACAGTGTTCTTTCACCCATTCAGATGTATGTAAAGATTCCACATTCAGTGAAACAGGCCAACATTCCTCCTCGACTATCATGTCCAATACAGTTATATCTCATCATCCTTCTCATGTTTTGCTTGTATGAGCATAGTGTGTTGAAGGTCATGGCCACATTTGCCACTGTAACAACGATTACACTTACAGCAACTGAAAGGTTGAGAAGTGCTTTGGAACAGCTGAGGACATGACAAGGCATTATACAGATAGAAGTTTTTTGATTTTTGTGTTAAAATTGATATACAATACAACCTCTCATTTCTTTTCTTATCAGGCAACCCATTCACACAGTTAGTGACCAGTCATTACGGAAGTAATCTGAATTAGGCCTTTTGTACGTGAGGATGCATCTCACAAAAAAAACCACGATTGTAAAGTCAATGTACGTGGCCATCTCGCAACATCATGTTTGATCGAACTGTGGAAAAAAATATACTGTGCCTGTATGTCCAAGCCAGGCTATACACTTATTCCCTTCAGAGTACCTGTCTCAATCATTATTTACACTAAGCAAACTCTGGATTGCAAGTTTGTTAACAATTTATATTTATCTATCATCTTCAGCATAAACGCTTGTGTATACGAGAAATGGGACTTGCTAGAAGTTAAGGCACAAGCAGAACTTCGGCTGGCTTTCAATTTACAGAGAGTTGAACATGAAAGAGTTGACAGTGAAATAGACAAGTCTAGAAGTAATAAAAGCATGGGGTCAGCAAATTAGCCAGAAAGGGTGATGTTAAGTGATGATGCTGAGGTCACTGTCAAGAATAGTTCACTGGACAAATTGCATCCTGCTCTATTCATCTGTTGCACAGTATTTTATAAACCTGCATAGATTTTAAAATGCCCTTCTTAAAGATCTTTCACTGATATCTGTTGGATCGACATTTTATAAGCTAAACCATTGCCACCACCTAAGCACCCCCGCCCTTCCATTTGGGCTGCCATAGATAAGGAAAAGGTCATTAAACTCTTCAAATTGATTGCAACATTTTAAAATGGTACAAAAATAGGTTATTTGTCAATTTCAAAAGGTCAATGAATATCCAATGAGATGGGACAACAACTACATGTGGTATAATCTTACCCACATCTAATGCTTCCATACAACATCTATGTAACAGCTTCCATATTAGGCATTAGAAGCAATTCAGCATCATTTTGAAAATGAGAAATGTTAACAATTTGTGCCACACAGAGCAAAGCATGGGGCTTTAAAACACATCATTCCATCTGCTATATAGTTACTAAATGGTTTAGAAACTTCTATTTCTGCTGAAAAATGCATTTGGTGCCTATTTTTCAATCCAATTAAAATAACTTTTTGGCATTTATTACTGTTTTAAGTAACTCTACATACTACTTCTCATTTAGCAGGCCTGCACAAGGAACAACATTTCCCATTTAAAGTGATTTGTGAACACTAGCCGACCTCCACAATGGATTTGAATTGAAAAGAGGTAGCGATTAAAGGCTTTTGAATGAGATGTCCTGCTGACTTTATCAATTCTGGTGAATATGTAATGGCATAATACAACTTGACAGTTATAATGTTGAGAAAAAAATACTGACTTTCTCATCAGCAACATTTAAGCAGTCCGATTATAGATCAAATACAATGCCTAGAAGCACCAGATTTACAAGAAATAAATTGATCAGTCTGCTGAATAGTCATATTCAATCTGACAGATAACCCTTGGATAAAATATCTTTACATTCAGGACGATTAGAATGGAGCAATTTTCTGTGACAAAGTATATTGCTAGAAGCAGCAGGAAACCGAAAAGGGTATGTAATAAGCAACAACTACCTACTGGAGGTTTAAAGCATGTACCAAAACACAATTTTCTGGGCACATACCTAAAGGAATGCAATAAAAGGAAACAGGTATCAGCTTAGCTCAGTTGGCAAAAAATCTTACCCAAGTCAAAAAGTAACGAATTCAACCATGTTATGAATATGAACAAATGCTCTAGGTTTGAAATTCAGTAACATGTTTAAGGAAGTGCTGCATTGCCATCTTCCGGATGAGATATTAAATTCCTGCTTACCTAGGTAAACTCAGATGGTGACACTGCCAACATTCATACCTGAAATAGTACCACGAGGCAGAGATTATATCGTAATTTATGAATCTGCTTTGTGGACAATGGCTGCTGCATTTTCTTCTCTTAAAATGATGACTGTCTTTCTTAAAAGAAAGTGTTTACGAGTTATGACTAACTCTGAGATATCTTGAAAACGTGATAACACAGTGCATACATAATTCCTCCCCTCCTGGCAATACCTCAAGCTGATATTTGGTGTTCACCACTCTTTGGAAATAACCACTTAGAGCTGTGATACCTGATGATATTACCAAATGTATGTTACAGTCTGACTTGGGGCTAGTTTTTTCTTTAAAAGTAGTCAAAAGCTTGAAATCCGAGGTACTGACCAACAGAATAACCGCAAAAGATTTAATTTAGTTTCATAAAGTCTTTACTGTACAAACTCAAACTCAGAGATCTAATCTTGACACTCTTCACCACAGTCTACCCCAGCGATAGCCTGCTTTAGCATAATTCAAGGTCTTCACCAGGACTGCACTCCAGTACCTACTCTCAGGCACAATTCCGGCTCTTTTGCTGAGAGTTGCAGTCACCTGACAATTGTACAAATTCTTCACAGCAGTGTACCAAAACTGCCCAGATCATTTGATTCTAAACCTCCAGGGTAGATCACTACCTAGGGTAGTGATTCATAACTGACACTTATATCTTGGGTGAAGACATAAGCAAATCAATAGGCAACTGCAGATCCAATAATCCTCAATGGATCTTTTGAGGAATAACATAACAACAGGCTTATATTCCATCTAGACTTGGTTCATATTGGACATTGGTTTACAACAATGAACTACCCAGGTCAATACAAACCACAGATATTGGAAATCTTAAATAAAAGCAGCAAATGTTGGATGTATTTATGTCTGGCAGGATCTACAGATAGAGAAACAGAGGGTGAAATCTGAACATCGTGGGCAACGGCGGGTCATTGGTAAGATATGGTGAGAACGATCCTCAATGTTGGAAAAAAAATCCAATATTCCACTGGAAGCTTTAACAGTGAAACAAGAACCTTGCTAGTATGCAGCAACAGGCCTATTGCATGTATTAACTTCTCATCATTAACAATCTCACTTCATTTATATGCAGCTTGCTGTTTACCTGGGCTGTGGAGAGAAACTATACAATATCAATTTCCAACATAACACTGAGTGGATACCTGGTGGTTCCAGCTCACAACTTGCTCCTCCAGATTTCTGGCTTGGACAGCATCTCCCAACACCTCAATGATCCTTGGGTAGTGGCTACTAGCATTCTTTGCTAAAGACAGCAATGTTGGACATGCACCAGCCTCACCCATCACAATGGCACATCTCTGACTCACTTAAAATACAGATCATCACTTCAATATCACACCTTGAAACTCACCAATTTTCATTTAAATGATGCTGCCAGACCACTTTGCATACAGACATAGGACCCATTCACGCATCGAACAACTGCTTCTCAGAGCTCTCTGATGAAGGGTCTAGGTCCAAAACATCAGCTTTTGCGCTCCTGAGATGCTGCTTGGCCTGCTGTGTTCATCCAGCTCCACACTTTGTTATCTTGCTTCTCAGAGCACTTGGCTTGACTTCTTAGTGTTTATTCACACTGCATCAACCTGAAAGCTCACAGCATCTCCAACTTGCATTGCCCGGCAGCACAGATATAAAGTCAGGCAGCTGGTCATGGCTGCCAGCAGTGATCAGTTAAGGATGTGGCCATGTAGATATATAGTCAGTGTCACAACTGCAATGTGTGCCAGCCGCAAACACACAGTGCTTTCAACCAAATCATCATATCTCAAAGTCTAATGGCGTTTTCCTCAATTAAGTCAAGTGGGTCAGTTGTCAGTCAAGGACATCATCCAATCTCAGTTCAAGGTCTTGGGCATTCAGAGTCAGGGGGTCTGCGTTATTACAGTTCACGGAGTGAGCCACAGTCCATCTTGCAGATCCAGTGAAACCAGTCCATGGATTAGCAGTCATGAAGTTGCAGAAATCAAAAGGCTGGTCACTCAAGTCAGAACTGTGGTCCCAATTTAGTTGGGGTGGGGAAGGGCTCTGTTCAGTCCTGGAGGTCTGTTCACTAAAAGTCAAGGGGATTTAAAGGGACTACTGCTGCAGTAGGCAGGTTGGCGAAGTCAATTAGGGATATCACAGGTAGCATTTTGGATTGGGAGGGTTGATCTAGAGCCTGCAAGCCTCTTTGCAAAATGCTGTGTCACCCACGATCGCCTCAATTGGAAATTCACAATGGAACGAAAAAATGGCTGCCACTGCGCCCAGAGTGGAGTGAATTTTTTTTAACACTCGTGAGAAAGTGGACTCTATTTGTGAGTGATGTGAAGTCCTTCAAAGGGCAACTGTATTAACCTGGCATCGACACAGTATAGTTTTAAGACATCTACAATCATAGAATCCTGCATGAAATGCCAGCAGTGGCTAACTATATCAAATTCAAATCCTGGCAACAGGCAATCTTGACCACATCGCTGATCTATACAATTGACCAATGAACAGAATGATCTCTGTGAAGAAGAAATAATCACAGACAACCTTAAAAGTATCACTTGGCAACCATAATTCACAAAACAATCCCAAGTTTCAACAGCTGCACAAGAGAGTGCAGCTGATTTCCTCTTGCTTTCTATTTGTAGTATTTGATATTCAATGCTCATCATCATTGTGGCCAAGGTACAAGAAAGGCACAATGAAATTGAGGAGAAACAAATGCTTCAGCAATCCCAGGGCGAGCAGGAACCACAATCAGCTGCTGAATGACCTCATCATCAAGAGGGTTGAAGGGACCTTTAGCTGCAGAGTGTGGTAGTGGTACGTGAGGCCCAGAATCCATGGTTCTCAATGCCATTTCCGCTCCAGACTGAGGATGCCCCTACTCACCATCATAGAATTGCACTATGCCCTGGAGTAGAAGTTAAGAAGGGGAAGGTGGCATCCAGGTGACTGCTGTGCTAAATTTTTATGCTACCGTCTAAGGATCTATGTGCAGTCTCTCAATTCTCAATGCATGACTGTATGACATCTATTATTAAGAAAACTTGTACATCATACTTCAGCTAATTTCTCCATAACAATGTCAGTGCTGAAGTCAGGCAGCTGGATTCAACTACCTATATTCTAGATGACTTCTGAATGTAGTGCCCTACACCTGGAGAACACACATGTCGAGGGTGCCATTTCTAGTGACAGACTTTATAAAAAGATTCCAGGATCCTTCGTGATCATCAGTAGCACATCTTAGAGATCTGCTTCACGAACTCTGGAAGCTGTCCATGCCTTTGATAACTTTCTGCTTCAAGGGCCAGGTGTCTTACAAAGATTGCTATCTGGGAGACAAGGGCTACCCTCTGCAACCATGGTTGATGACTCTGTTAAACAATACCCTGCCTGATACACTGCAGCTCATTCTTCCAACATGATACTTGTGCAGCAGACAATGGGGCTCCTGAAAGTGAGGTTTTGATGCTTAGATCAGTCTGTGGGAGGCAGCATGTGCCATGCAATCTTAGCATGCTGCGCATAACTAGGGCATGCAGACAGGGATTTTGATGGATGCTGAAGAGTTCATACAGCAGCAGCAATCTTTCAAGGCAGATGATTAGGTCATAGAATGTTCCTCCTCTTCATTTACCACAAGAGTACTGGGTGCAACAAGCCAGACAGAACTAAATTGATACTGGTTTCCAACGAATGAGAGTTGCGTAAAGTAATCTTTCATTATCTGTAAATTTGCTCTTCATTGAAAAACAAACATCACATTTATTCCAAGGAGGAAATGGAGACTTCTCATTTGTTGCTTCTTTGCTCTGTTTTCCAATAAAAATTAGCATTAACAATTATGTGAAGGCTTTCCAACAATGTGATGCCCCCACACACTGAGCTACGAACGAGTGTTACACAATGTTGGGCATTCAGGAAAATACAGCACTCCTTCAGACAGGACTCTAGCATGGTACAGCACTAAGGTCAGGTAACTTGCAGAGCTTCATTCTTATAGTTGTAGCTATTACGACAGTTGATCAGTCAAGTGATGCACTGTGTTTAGAAATATAAGATTCTATTTCAAATCAAGTATCATCCGTGCCCACCTACATGCCCCCAGAAAGCTTTTTTTAAATGAAACAGTTGGAAGAAGGGTCTAGGCCCAAAACGTCAGCTTTCCTGCTCCTCTGATACTGCTTGGTCTGCTGTATTCATCCAGCTCTACACCTTGTTATCTAAGACTTAATAAAATTTCCCTTCCACTGTGAATGTTATTCCTAGCTGGCAACTTCTGACATGGTACACAAATATGACGCTTGTAGCACAATACCCAAAAAGGTCCCAGCAGTGCCACTAGCGAGCACACGTGTCATGCGTGCATGACACAACAGGTCACGGTACATACATTTTGAGGTGAGCAGAGAATTGTACACTACTAGAAGCTCTCCGTGGAACTCTCCTAAATTGATACTTTTCCAACTTTTGTTAATTTTCAATAATTGATACATTTGCAGTAAATTTCAATTTTGGCAAAATTCAGCGCTTTCACCAGACTATTTAAAAAGGAATGAGAGATTTTCCTATGACAAACAACTTTGCCAAAAGTAGAATATCTACTCAATCTCAACTGCTGTTTGTGATGCCTTGATATGCACCAATGGATTGCTATTTTTACTTACATAACATTAACAGCACTTCAGACATTCTGAAACGATGTTTAACACTGTTTGTTATACAGATGCAAATTCCGGATCAGCAACATATTATTGCATTTCCTATTATATATGTTCCACATGTATATATTAATAAAGAAGCTCCTGAATCATAGTAAAGAGGCAAAATGTTGATTATTTACAAGTATTCCACCCTCCAGCCTCCCACTTTTCTTCCACAGTTTTGGGAAAACACAGTGCACACACAGTTTAATACAGCCTTACTAAATTACAATACACAAGTCAAGGTACCAATTTCTAACATCTAGCAACAACTGCATGGAAATATTGTCATCCTGAAAACATTGCAGTTTACAGTATTAAAAAGAAAGAAGTTTCTATTTTAGAAAATTACAAAACAGAATTTCAGTTTTGGAAAGACTAACTTCCTATAATAAACTAACATCCTTTCCTAAAGATAGTCAGTAACAAATTTGTTAACTGCATAATGTATATTCTATAATTACAATTTAAATTTGATTGCAATTTATTAAGAGTAAAATATTTATATCTATTATTTTTGGAACAATAGTGTAAAACTGTCAGAAGTGTTTAGTAACTTAAAATTGCTATCTATTAAAAAGGCAATTTTACGGTAACGGTTGACAAAAGACAAAAAAAAATTTAACTTTTGGCAAAATTCTCATTTTCTCACTCCCTCCTCCCAAATTACACCAGCTTGGCCACCCGGAAACTCCGACCAATTTGGTAAAGTTCATCTCTTTGCAAGCATTTAGCTTTAAACACAAGTAGAAAACAAGAAATACACGGAATAAAGTAATGAGACTGGTGTCAATCAACTTTTATGTGAACATACTGAAGGACACAACTACATCTAAGAGTATTAAAGAAATTATTGCTGCATCTGAATCTGACAAACTAAAAAGCAAAACTTAGGTTATAAATAATGATGTATAAAATTGAGTTTTAAGTTTAAAATATTTTGCTACTGTATACACTGGGGCGACGGTCGCTCTCATTTAAAAGTGGACTCCCAACTTTTGGACAAAAAAGTAATTCATGTATCTCATGTCTAAGGTAACCCTGGTTTTTGGCCAATCAATTCAAATTCTTATTTTCCAACCACTCATTACTGAAGTAAAACTCATCCTGGGATGAGCCTACCAACTGAGAAGCAGCTGCATTTATTGTATCTGTGTCAAATAGTAAAATTAATGCTTGGCTCCTTTGCACAAGTCTCTGACTTTGTAACTCTGCAATTAGCTGACATACCACTGCACAGTAGTGAGACAAGAGGACAGCGTAGGTTTGAACCCTTGAAAATTTTATTTGTACACAAGTCAACCCCTTTTGGCTAAAAGCTTGGTATCAGATATTCAATTTTTACATTAACTTAGATTTTCCTGAATGTAAGGGGCAGAGAAGCTTTTTAAAATCTTAATTTGTGATCTACAAAGGATGTCAACAGATTACTATTAAATCAGATAACACTTCAAAGTGTCAATCTTATTAGTTCCATATAACAAATCAATTGGCAGAAACAAAAGCTTTATTTCTTTTCATAAGGAACTTTAGTTCAGTAGTATTATTTCCTCCATCTCTTCAATAACTAAATTTTATTGTATAAAATCATATGACAAGTTGTAGATGGTGATGCATTCGTCGAGCTGGGGGATTTGATAGCAGACCCCTTATTAAGTGACAAATTCAGTGCTGTGGAGCCTCCCGTATAGCGCTGTTGTCTTGTGCCGGTTCGAACTTGTGGGGTCTGGGTTTTGCTGCTTCTGGTAGGTGTCAGCTCTGGAGGTGCATTGCGATGGTCAGTATATCAGGTCTAATTTAATGTATTTGTTGATGGAGTCTGTGGACGCATGCCAAGCCTCCAAGAATTCCCTGGCTGACCTCTGTTTGACTTGTCCAATGAGAGTAGTCTTGTCCCAGATGAAACTTGGTTTTTCTCATCTGTGAGTATTGAAACCAAGGACATCTGGTCGTGTTGTTTAGTCACTAGCTGGTGTTCCTGGATGTGGTTTACTAGTTTAAAAAAAAATGAAAACGCTGCGGATGCTGTAAACTAGGAAACACACTCCATTACAAACTCACTGAATCCCACAGATACCTGGACTATACATCCTCATACACCAATTCCAGTAAAACTCCATCCCATTCTCTCAGTTCCTCTGTCTCCTTCATATATGTTTAGATAAGGCCAACTTCGACAAGGGAGCATGTCCACCTTCTTCCTCAACTGAGGATTCCCCAGCTGCGTGGTCAATGGGCCCTCAACTGGGTCCAACCCATCTCCCACACACCCGCCCTCCCCCCTTCTCTCCCTCCAGCAACAGCGATGGGGGTCCCCTTGTCTTTATGTATCATCCCACCAGCATCCACTTCCAGAAGATCATCAGACACCATTTCCGCCACCTCCAGCAAGATGCCACTGACAGGCACATATTTCCCTCCCCTCCCCCGTCTGCCTTCCACAGGGACTGTTCCCTCTGGGACACCCTGGTCCACACTTCCTTCACCCCCAACACCTCCCCCATACAGCCCTACGGCACCTTCCCCTGTAACCGGCGAAGGTGCAACACCTGCCCATTTACCTCCTCCCTCCCAAGTAACCAAGGGCCCAAACATACCTTCCAGGTGAAGCAACACTTTACCTGCACTTCCCAGAATCTAGTCCACTGCATTCGCTGCTCACAGCGTGGTCTCCTCTACATTGGGGAAAACCAAGCGTAGACTAGGTGATTACTTCGCAGAACATCTACGTTCTGCTCGCAAAAAAAAGACTCTGAACTACCCATTACCTGCCACTTTAATGCACCTCCCTGTTCCCTGACCAACATGTGTTTCTAGCAATGCTCAACACAAGCTGAAAGAACACCTAACCCTAACCCATTTTCCATTTGGGGACCCTTCAGCCCTCCGAACTCAATATTGAGTTCAATAATTTTAGGGTCTAAACTCTCCCATGTCCCAGGCCCCTATCACACAGACTAGGCCCTGTTACCATTACACACTGTTATTAGTCACTAGTAGTCCCCATTAACAACTATTCACCTTCCCAACCTGATCATTATCAACTCTGTCCAACCAGTCCTCTCTCTCTCTTTAGGATCTACCCTACCATTTACTCCTTACTCCATCCCCCTCCCCACTTTTCTCTGCACGTAAACTGACGTTTTCCCAGCCACCATCGGTTCTGAGGAAGGGTCACCGGACCCGAAACATTAACTTTGTTCTTCCCTTCACAGATGCTGCCAGACTTGCTGAGCTTTTGCAGCATTTGCTAGTTGTCTGCCTACTGGAAGCAGCAAAAACCAGACCATATAAATTCAAACTGGCACAAGACTTCACAGGAGGCTCCACAAGACTGAAGATGTCATCTAGTGTGGGGACGTTGACTGCTATCAAACCTCCCAGCTTGGCGAACACACCAACATCTACAACTAGCACCCGAGCTACAAATCTTCACTCAAACCCTGAACATATGACAAGTTACTGGAATCTAACTTTTCCATCATGTGAAACTATGCATATACACACTGTCCTTTCTAACAATGAGCATTAATATACAGGTATTTGTTCAATAAATATCTACAACATTATCTCAGTAATAGAAAATGCGAGTGCAATAAAACCAAGTACGATGAACTTGTGCTCCTAATTCAAAGTGTGAGGGATAAAAGGAGGAAATAAATTAGTATCTGCAAGTTACTTTAAGTTAGAGGAACATTGCATAGCGAGTTTTGAGAAGATTTGTAGCTCAGATTGAGGTTCTGGGTGTGAGTTTGCTCGCTGAGCTGGAAGGTTCGTTTTCAGATGTTTCGTCACCATTCTAGGTAACTTCATCAGTGAGCCTCCTAAGTGCTGGTGTTATGTCCCGCTTTCTATTTATCTGGTTAGGTTTCCTTGGGTTAGTGATGTCATATCCTGCGTTGGCGATGTTATTTCCTGTTCGTTTTCTCAGGGGGTGGTAGATTGGCTCCAAATCAACGTGTTTATTGATGGAGTTCTGGTTGGAATGCCATGCTTCTCGGAATTCTCGTGCGTGTCTCTGTTTGGCTTGTCCTAGGATGGATGTGTTGTCCCAATCAAAGTGGTGTCCTTCCTCATCTGTATGTAAGGATACGAGTGATAGTGGGTCATGTCGTTTTGCGGCTAGTTGATGTTCATGTATCCTGGTGGCTAGCTTTCTGCCAGTTTGTCCAATGTAGTGTTTGTCACAGTTCTTGCAAGGTATTTTGTAGATGACGTTTTTTTATTCACATAACATTGCATCTAATTTGGCAAGCGATCTACCTTTCTTCCAGAGCTATATTCCACAGATAATCTTCTGAAAATAACTGATATTACACATAATGGTAGTCAGGGCTACTAAGGACCCACTGCACGAGCTAAGAAAAATCTACAAAACTGTGCACTGTGCAGCTATAGCCAGCAGCAAGGTTTGGTGGTGGTTTTCCGATATGACCATCCTATATTCCACGTGCTGTAACATGACTTTACTCAGTGTATACATTTACTACTCTCCATTTTGAATGAATCTGCCTTTGTTCAAAATGGGTTTGCGGTTCGAGGTTATATCAATGAGTGATGGAACAGTACTTAGAACATAGAGCAGAACAGGCCCTTTGGCCTACAATGTTGTGCCAACCTATTAAAAGTATTTGAAAATATTTTAAAGATACTTGGGGGAAAAAAAGTCCTTTTCTTCATTATGGCCCAATTAAGCAATTAAAATATGTTTTCTTTGGACCTGACTTTCTATAATTCCTCAGAAATCTGTTTTCCCTACTTTAAACAAATTGTGTTCTTTTTTTGCCAAGGGTCAACTGTTAATCCCAAAACCATTTTCTTCTTTACGCTTCTCTTCGTCTTTCTGCACCCTACAATATCAGCCAAGAAAGCAACCTACTTTCAAGCCTGCACTGTTGCAATTTTAAAACTCATTGTCAGGAGTGACACAATGGGGACTTGCAATAACACTTCCTCTTATATTCCTCTCCTGTGAGGAGCCTACGGACCTCCTAGCAATTTCACCTCAATTTTGTACAAACAGATACCGAGATCTCAGGTTCAAAATGAGAGAACTTCTACAACTCCTCTTCCACTCCATCATACAGTACATTGCTATCAAAAGCAACAAAATGGTAGTTTCCTCAAAAAGGTTGTGGCAAATGAGGGAAGAAATTGTGGGGCTCCTAACAGAGATATTTGTATCAGGTGCCTAAGAACTGATGGGGCACTAACGTAGTACCTTTAAGAAAGGCTGTAAGGAGAAGCCTGGGAACTAAAGACCTGTGAGTCTGATACTGCTGATGGGTAAGTCGTCAGTGGTAATTTTGAAAGATAGTATTTACATGCATCTGGAGAAGCAAAGGCTGATTAAAGATAGTCAGTATGGCTTTGTGCATGGGAAATCTTGTCTCTCAAACGTAAGTGAATTTTTTGAGGAACCAAAAAGATAGATGAAGGCAGAGTGGTAGATGTTACCTATGTGGGCTTTAGCAAAGCTTTTGACGAGGTTCCACATAGTAGACTAATTAGTAGAGTTAGATCACATGGGAGTCAGGGAGAGTTTACCAATTGGATACAAAATTGGCTTAATAGTACAAGATAGAGGGTGGTGAAGAGGGTTGTTTTTCTGATTAGAGGCCTGTGACTAGCCATGTTCCACAGGGATTTGTACTGGGTCCACTTTTGTTTGTCATTTACGTAAATGATTTGGATGGGGATTTAGGAGGCATGGTTATAAGGTTTGTGTAAGATACCAAAACTGGTGGTATAGTGGACAGTGAAGATGGTTATCTAAGATTACAGACAGATCCTAATCAAATGAGTCAATGAACTGAGGAGTGGCAGATGGAGTTTAATATGGATAAATGTAAGGTATTGTATTTTGGTAAAACAAACAGGGGCAGGACTAGTACAATGAATGGTAGGGCCCTGGGTAGTATTGCAGAACAGAGAGCTAGGGGCTCAGGAACATAGTTCTTTGAAATTTACATCTCATGTAGACAGGGTGGTTAAGAAGTCGTTTAGCACGCTTGCCTTCATTGCTCAGACCTTTGAGAATAGAAATTGGGAAGTCAGGTTGTATAGAACATTGGTAAGGCCTCTTCTGGAGTACTGTGTACAGTTCTAGTCATCCTACTATAGGAAGGATATTATTAAATTGGAGAAGGCTCAGAAAAGCTTTACTAGGATGTTGCTGGGAATGGAGCATCTGAGTCATTAAAATAGGCGGGAACATTTTCTACTGGAGCATAGGAGGTCGAGTGGTGGCCTTACACATGTTTATAAAATCATGAGGGACATAGCTAAACTCAACGGCAATGGTCCTCTCCCAAAGGTTGTGTGTTCAAAATCAGGGTGCACATTTTTACGGTGGGCAGTGAAAGAATTAAATAGGACATGAGGGGCAACTATTTTACGTGGAGAGTGGTTCGTATGTGGCATGAACTGCCAGAGGAAGTCATAGATGCAGGTACAGTTAGAACATTTAAAAGACATTTGGATAAATACATCAAAAAGAAAGGTTTGGAGGGATATGGGCTAAATGCACGCAAGTGGGATGAGTTTGGTTTGGGAACAGGGTTGGCATGGACTAGTTGGACCGAAGGGTCAATTTCCATGCTTTTTTACTCTATGGCTCTAAGTTCGGAAAGCTTAAGGAACATTTCAAGTTTGCTTTAAAATGAAATTTTACTGAATGCCTTATAGTCGACTTCAACAATTAAAGTACAAATATAGACACATACTGCTTTATTCTTTCTTCCTAAAGCCTAACAATGATGGGCATAAAATTAGTTTTGTAAAACATGGCAGCAAAGAAGATTTTTACTGTGATGGACGAACTTGGCATCAAAGTTACACTGGCTGTTGAAAATGGTGTAATGTTTGAACGAGTATGACAGAAGTGACATGCTTGATCAGTGACACAAGTTATGCTGCAAGCCAACATTCTGAAGTCTGACCTTTAAAGACCCTTGCATTTTGAATATTTAAGACATTTAGCTTTTTAAAATGTACAAGCTAGCCTCATAAGTAGACTTTCAAGATGACTTGAAGAATTTCTATTTTCTCTATACACCTGCAAGTTCATGTATTAAATTTAAACAGTAGCAGAAGGTCTTGGGGTTATGAGAGTCTCGCTGTTTGAAATGCTGTCACCTTTTCAAGAACATTATAATTAGTTCCTTTAAACAGGATTTCTCATTTTTCCTAAATGCCTTTTGTGGCATTCTCCTAACCCTGCAGTAATGCTACACAGCAGTCCATTTTAAGTACCGAAGGCCCCATTTGCCACTTCAGCCTGTTCCTTATTCTGAAGCCTGCCACAGTACAGGATCTGTGCAGCGGCGAAAGTACAACATTTAGGACCTTCTCATCCATCAGTGTCAGAATGGTGTGACAGAGTGCTTATTCACACTTACTCATTGTTATTCAATTTGCTGCTTGTTCTGTGTAAAAATTTGGTGCACTCCGCAGCCCCATCAATTGTGATCATTTTTCACCCAGGTTCCTGGCTGAGAGGCCTAGTCTCTAGGTGGTAATGCTTGCTCCGCAGGCCGACATTGCCAATGCACAAAAAGCTGATTTATGAATATGAAACAACTTCAGTGTCAGGGGAGTAAGTTTATCCACAAGAGATTGAAGAAGATCTCTACTTGCCTTCCTATAGCTGAACTGCTGATCGCCTGCAACACTTTAATTTTATGCAAACGCTCCACATTTCATTACAAGTGTCTGCCAAGAGCATCCCTGGACAAGCAGAGCAATCAAACTATCTTGCACCGTTTGCTGAAAACCAAATTTATCTTTTGTCAGCACAAACAGTTTAATTTGATGATTTCACTCCTGAGTAAGCAGAGCATTTTTAATCTTCTGAGAGGCTGGGGTCTCAATTTCTAATGCAGTTTTTTTTCCAATAGGGAAACTTTAAGAAAGGTATTACGTACAAGCCTACATAGTACAGCCACAGAAGGACTCAAAATAATAACTCAGACAATCCATGTTTCCAACAATCCAAAATGGAAAAATTAAAATGCATATTACTAACTTCAGTTATTTCGCTTTAAAGACGAACACTAAATAAAATGTTTCACAATATCTATTAAGTAGAACTGAGTGAGTTGCATATAATTCATTTTTGAGAACTATCATACAGAAAACCTTTCAACAGTGACACCACAAAGGCAGGTATCACCTACCTTGTGAAATACCAATGTAAAAGGTGTCAATATGTATTTACAGATCACGTTGAAACAGCAGGGTGTTTTGGGCATTTAAAGCAATAAACAAATAATTCAGACTAAACCAAATGAATTATCTTCCAAGTGAATTTGTTGTGCTCCGTAACTTTACAAAGACACCCAAAATGGATCATATTTAAGGCTGCTATTCGTTCTTTTACTTTTCCTGATCCTGACTATATCCGGGTGTAAAATTGCACAAAATTAGTCTGATAAGTAGCTGATTATTACAGGTTTAGACTATCAAAACTGCATTTGAATGTTCCAATGCCCTGTAATTTATATTACTGACTGCTTTCAACTAATAGTACCTTTAAATAAACAGGCCATTCAAACAGCAATAGCGAACTGGCTCAAAGCAACGACTACAGCAGCAGAGTTTAAAAAAATAAACTCCTTTATTAATTCTGAAATAAGTAGACTCTGGTAAGATGGTAGAAAAAGAAACATGCACATCTTTAACACAGAATAACATCCAAGTCACAGAGAAAAGCAAGGCAAGTGAACATGGATTCAAAAGGAGGAACGATTACAGGAGACGACAAAAAGCTCATACAAAGTGGTGTTTTTACTCAGATACGATAGGGAGAGAGTGTAAATCAGCAAGAGCGGGCATGCAGGATAATATGATCTTCATAAAATAGGATGTCTACAGAAATGTGTGGATGAGCAGAGGTTTACAAAGAGAGTTAAATGCTAATAACATTGTATTGGAGGGTTCACCAAATAATCTGTTTAATCCTCAACTGAAAAAGATATCAACTACACCAAAGTTAACATGTTTATTGTGTTAACCAACTACCTTTAAGGGACAGATTGCGCAATATTCAGGATGATTTCTTAATATTGACTGTACAAATTACCAGAATCATCTAACAATTAAAATTATCTGTTAAAAGATTGTTAGTTAAGAACTAAAATTACATAAGGAAAGTTTGAAAATAGAATTATCAGTTTAAGATACTCTTTCTGATGTTCATTCAACAATGTCACCCATATCCTCTCTAAAACACTGTCAGTCGAGGTCAGTTTTCCATTCCAGTAACAAATAAAAGGGAATTAAAAGAATAATTTTTCCCCATACCACATCCCTCTCACCAAAATGACAACAGCACTTCCACAAGTTTAATTCAAGAATATCAGCATCTCAAAATCAAAAACCCAATTTATTTCAAGATTTTTGCAAAGACAACAATTTTGAGAAATATACAATTGATTTCTAAGAGAAACTGAGCCGGTACAAGTTTTGAATATTAATGGAATGATCTTTATTGTTCTCTATTCTCTGAACAGAAAAATGTGAAGGTACTTGGCTGAAATTTTCTTTTAATGTTGTTGAACTGAATAAGCATAATAAATAGCCATATACAAGCAAATTGCTGGTTACTTTTTGCTATCTTAACATTTGTGCAATCAATTGATTTGGGAAAAGATCATAGTAAGGAACCGAGCTAAGTAATTATTTAATTTGATGGTGATTCTGAAGTTTTTGCCTGTCCTTTTGCTCCATTCACCACGCCATAGTCGTTATCAAGATTTTCAGCAGGGCCACAGCTCTGGCAACCTTATTGCATCAGGAATTTGTTTATGAAAGCATTATGGCTCTTAGGTTTGCACTTTTGCATATTGTGGAGCATGATTTTAAATCAATTGTAAACAACTAAAGAACCCAGTTTAGAAAAATCAAGTTGTGCAAGGTAATTTTTTAAAAAAATGTCACTTCTAAACTATAAACCATTTTTCATTAGCTCTAACAAGGACATTTAGTGCAGAAATGGAAGGAAACGTGGCATGAAGAATCAGGAACTGACTCAGTAACAGGACACAAAGGGTAGAAATAGAAGGCTGTTTGAGTGATTGGAGGCCAGTATATTACATGGATCAGTACTGGAACCCTTACTGTTTGTTATATACATAAATGATATAGATGAAATTGTAGTGGGGGGGAATATTAAGCAAATTTTCAGAAGGCACCAACGTGTGCAGTGAAGATAGTTGTTGAAAAGGGAAGATGATGGTTGTAGATTACAAGAAGATGCACATGGTTCGGTCAGCTGAGAAGACCAGTGGCTGATATTATTTAGCCCTGATAAGTCAGGTGAGGTGCTTTGGAAGCAAAAATGAGATGAGGGAGTATTTAATGAATGGCAGGACACTGGGTAACTTACAGGAACAGAGGGGTCTTGGGGTTTTACCCTGAAGTCAGCAGAGCATGTGAATAAGATAGTTAATAAGGCATATGGGACACGTGCTTTCATCAGTCATGGCACAGACTGTAAGGGCAAGGGTGGCATGGTGGCTCAGTGGTCGACACTGCCACCTCACAGCGCCAGGGGCCCAGGTTCAATTCCACCCGCGGGCGAATGTCTGTGTGGAGTTTGCACATTCTCCCTCTGTCTGTATGGGTTTCCCTGGGTGCTCTGGTTTCCTCCCACAGTCCAAAGATGTGCAAGTGAGGTGGATTGGCCATGCTAAATTTCCCCACAGTGTTCAGGGATGTGTAGATTAGGATCGGTTATAGGGGGATGAGCCTGGGTGGGATGTTCCAAGGGTCAATGTGGACCTGTTGGGCTGAAGGGCCTGTTTCCACACTGTAGGGATTCTATGATTCTTGTACAGAGCATTGGTCAGGCCACAGCTGAAGGACTGTATGCAGTTCTGTTCACCTCACTACAAGAAGAATGTGACAGCACTAAAGTGGATACAAAGAAGGTTCACCAGCATGTTGCTTAGGATGGTGAAATTGAGCTAAAAAGGGGAGACACTCTAGGCTTGGATTGTTTTCTTTACAGCAAGACAGCTGGGGAGGGTGGGAGGAGAGACATGGTTGAGGGTATTAAGATTGAAGGGTATGGGCAGGATGAATAGATGGCAACTGTTGCCTTTGGTTGAGGGGTCAGTCATGAGAGGGCATAGTATTAGGGCAAGCGGTTGAAGACTCAGAGGGGATGTGGGAAAAAACTTTTTCAGTCAGCAGCATGTGAGAATCTGGCAAGGAAGTGGAGGCTGGAAATCTTACGTTCTTTGAAAAATATGTGGATGAGCACTTCAAATATAACATTCAAGGATATGGGATAAGTGCAGGAAATTGGGATTAATGATTAATTTTAGCGGTAATTGTATCAGCGCAGACTCCATGGGCCAAAGGACCTTTTCCACACTGTTTGAATCTAATGAAAAAGCGGTAATCCCTGAATTTTAATGAAAATGAAATATTCCAAAAGACACAAACATTTAAAAGTGAGGTGAAGAATGGAGACATACTGAATGATTAGAAAAAAAGCATTATTTTGACATCTAGAGAGACATAACGTTAGAAACTCGTTTACTGAGAGGAGTCTACTATGACCAGCTGCAGCAATGAGGAAGGCTAATTAAAACTTGATATTTTGGTGGCGGAGCAGCACCTGTACCAGGAAAGTCTGCACTGAACATGCCTGGCAGGTGTGCTGGAGGCAGTCTAATTTCTCAGAGACACAGCAGCGGATTCAATACAGTACTTCAGGAACCACTTAGGACACAAGGAAATCATCTATGACTACTATGGCACCCCAGGTTTCTCAAGTATCCTTGCGTCACCCTGCAAAAATGGCCACCTTCATTCCCACATTTTATTCAAAAACTGGACAAAACCAAACAGCCATCTCATCAAGTTATCAGGTGGATATTTTCTATTGGAAAGCTGACCTCAACTGGTTGTTGTAGTGCATCATTCTTGCCTTTGGATGGCACCACAACAAATACTATACATACTGCGCGCAGCAGTCAATTTAACAGGACTAGTGTAATCAGCATTACTTTGCAGTGACTGAGGTTGTTGCTGTCATGGAAAGAGACAATATAAATCCTTCATAATAAAACAAAAAGGGACGGCACAGTGGCACTGTGGTTAGCACTGCTGCCTCACAGCACCAGTGATCAATTCCAGTCTCCAGTGACTGTCTGTGCCGAGTCTGCACATTCTCCCTGTGCCTGCGCGGGTCTCCTCCCACAGTCCAATGATGGGCAGGTTAGGTGGATTGGTCATGCTAAATTGCCCATAGTGTTTAGGGTGGTATGGGTTAGGTGGGTTAGAGGTGGATGGGGTCTGGGTGGGATGCTCTGTGGATTGGTGTGGACTTGTTGGGCCAAAACGGCCTGTTTCCACACTGTAGGGATTCTATGAAATGCTTTATGAAAAGGCTGCAAATGATCTGAAACAAAAACAGAAACTACTATAGAAACTCTATAGGTCTGGCAGCATCAGTGCATCTGCACCGAAGAAATCACTGGAATCAAAACATTAATTCTGCTCTCCTCCCACAGACACTGCCAGACCTGCTGAATTTCATCAGTAATTTTTGATTGTGTTTTGGTACAACTTCTTTATTGGACTACAAACCAACTTCAGCAAACAGCAGTAATAGACGCCTGACAGATAGCATCTTAGGCTTTATTGTATGACTCTAAAGTATGACTGCAACACATTGCTGAGCCTGGTTTAGCAAATAATTAGTGGTCTTTCTGGATCTTCTGGACACTCATGAAATTAAAGCAAAGCAGACTTAAATATCAGCTTTCACTCACACACTTGAATCTTGAAACTGAGCTCTGAACATGCATGTAAACCAGAGCTCTCTCCTACTTCACACCTAGTAGCATTAAAAAAGATACTGCCAACTGCAAATCAATATTGTACCCGCTGATCCAAAATCATGCAATATAGCTTAAGTGAATGGAAACTTAACAATTACTCATACCCAGCAAGAATCTGGCTTACAGATAAAGGATTTTCCAATAGGGAAAAGAATAATTAACAAAATATTGGGGGAGTATAAATAATCAAATAACACTTGGCAAAGGAGGCAAAAGTCAGAAAAAACTAATCTCAATATGTAAAAGGCAGCAGAAATGCATTAAGCTCAAACAAAATAAAAACCTGTATTACATTAAAGATGACCTTTCTTTGCACATTAGTCCTTGAGAAGTAATACAAAACATATTTTAAATAAAAACTTCAGTTGCAATCATCTTGCAAACTCAGCTATTATTTTGTAACTGGTATTACAACATGCATCTTTACCATTAAAAATAGCAGGATTAACAGAAGTTAACAAACTGAGAAGACAGAATGATAGGGATAGCCTGATATGAATGACCTCTATTATACTGATGTGGGGATCAGGATTTTATTTCACTCAGTTTGAAAACTGTATCAATCTCCGCAACATACGTTGACAGAATCAGTTAAACACCAGTCACTGACATACATATACATTTCTCTCAAACAATTTTATTGTGGTGAAAAGTAACATTTTTAACTAGTTGATGCCTTTACCATTATTGAGAATGATCATTAGGTAGTTCTCTCCGAACATCTTCTTTGCTCAAGTTGGACTTGGTTATGAGTTGAACATTTTTAACTAAGCAACATTAGAATTTAGAAAACCTCATAACTGTATGATGGCTGCCTTTCAAGCTAAGATTTTCTTTTGCAAAACTCTCACGTGATTGACAATGGGAACTGCAAAAGACAAATAGCTCACAAGTTGCAATAAAGCATGGACAATGAGAAATCATGGTGATTACAGTTTTAAAATATTTTCAAAAGCATACCAGCATACAAAGTTTACTTTACTCCCCTCTCGTCCAACATGGGCTTTTGCCATACAAGAATATTACTGCAATAGTGAATAGAGTAGGAATGTGTTTTACAGGGCGTCAGTCAACAATAGATGTATAAAGCGGCTGACAGGACACTCAACTGCCATCAGACCTGACCTATTTAAAATTCAAGAGCAATGCGCTTTACATTTTCAGAATTTTAAAATGTACTTGACCAGAATTTTAAAATACAATGCTTAAGAAGCAACTTTAACTTCTAGATCGCAAATTACATTTAAACAGTTACATATACAACTTTCAATTCCATTATTTTGTTTCTTTTTAAGAAGCCATATCATGCACAATGTTACAGCTCAGTGTAATGACACCACCTACTGGCTTCTAAAGCACTCTACCACTTTCTGAATTGCATTTTAAAAGCAGAGCAGAAAATAATTAAGACATTGCAGTTTGTAGTATGCTGCTGCAGTATCCTATTACATTTATGCAAAGGAATATAAACCTGGGATATGCAGTCAGATTTTGTTCATTTTTATTAACAGTTACCAGCTGTAAGGGGGCTATAAAATGCACAGCAGTGGAGCAAATAAATAAATTATGCCACATAAGAATCAACTTCCTTCAATATTAAAACACTTATTGCGCGACACCATAAGTTCATGCTTTTTTTTGGGAACAATGTGACGTATCTGATGTTCTTGTACTTAGGGGATGAATGTGTAGAAACATAATTGTGTTTGCAGATTCAAACCTGAGTAAAAGAACATCTCATCTCAAACCCAAATGGCTAAATGTGTGATTCTCAATAAGTGAAATTAATTTCTCAGCACAACTTAATTTAGCCTCTCAAGAATTTCTATTGCTGTACTGAAATTGCCTCTAATTTCTAATTTCAAGATAATATTGGCCTCATAGGACAATAAACTCAATCCAGGAATCAGTCTAGTGAATTTTTATTCCACTCATCTAAGGAAAGCATACCCCTTTCACATAAGGACGGCAAAACTGCTCACAGCACTCCGAGCTGTGACTGCATCAAAACTCATGCAGTTATATTAAGATACCTTTACTTGAGTACTCCAAATCCTTTGTGATGAAATTAATTGCTTTCTGTACTTGCATGTTAACTTGTTTGATGTGTGAAAAGTCATGCAGATTCAGCTAAATATCAACACATCCCAATCTCTCAATTTACAAAAAACATTCTCCTTGTCATTTTCCAATCAAAGCAGATAATTTCACATCTCTCTGTAATATCGCACCATACGATAGCTAACTGAATATCCAAATGCTATATCCACTGCTATTCCTTTAAATGTATTGCAAGTTAAAAGTCTCAAAAACTCAAATGTAGCTTCTTTTAAGAAGTCAATTCTGACTCGACCTAGTCATACAAGTTTGCAAGTACTGTTACCCATACCAAATAATACAGCTGGCATCCACTTTACTGCTGATATTAACTGACTGCAATTTTGCACCCTGCTTCTTTCTTGCTCCTATCTTCAAATGCAAGGTTTCATTTGCTAGTTTTCAATCTGCAGGGATCATTCTAAAATCTACAGAATTCTGAAAAATCAAAACCAATACCTCTACCTCAAAATAAATACGCCCATGAACCCATTTAAATTTTGAGCTCAATGAACAATTTAGTCTAAAATGTTGGCAGACATTATCCCAACACAATAATTTTCTGTTCCCTTTTTATTTCTTTTAGTAAAGAATGTTGAGTAGCTTTAAAAATAAATCACTCACCCATAGTTACATATGGTAACATGTCAGTGGATCCATGCGGATAAATGCTATACAGATGAGAGCCTGTACAGTCTACTCCACCAAGTACAAGTGCTGCACCAATGTATCCTTGATATCTAGTTTAGGAAAAAGTAACAGATGCTTTATTTAACCGTAGAGATACAGTTACATGCATATTGTTAATGAAATGAATTCTACCTCATTTCTTTCTTGGAGTAGAAAAAAGGTTCTAAACAAATACAGTTGAAAATCTTAATTCAATATTACTATGATTTTCAAATTTTTGTTTCATTAAAATTATATACATAATACTCAATAATAAAAGACAAGGCATTTAATCACAGGCTTTCAATTCTTCTTTGACAGGGTCCTTCTTGAAGACACATATGTTTTGACAAGCTTTCTCAATCAGCAGGGCAGGTGTCTTAGGTTTGCTGCATTATCCAAGATCAGGAATCAAACTATACCTCTCAATAGCAGTATGTAAGAATAATTCATATGTACAACTGATCATCAGGTTCAGTTTGTAGCAGAATTAGCATAAAGATTCAGAAATATGCATCGCGTCCAGGCTCCACTACTGATTCAACATGCAACATATTTTATATGTAGTGCAGCATATCTTTCAAAACCACCAACAACATTTTGATTTAGCATGGTGAAGAAGAACTCATGAATCTCACACATACCTCCCTCATCTAAAAACTAATCAAAAATTACATATCGGACAGGTTCAGTCTATGCCATTGAAAAGCAAAACATTGTAGAATATAGGAAATTTGAAACAAAAGCACGCAGAAAACACTCAGTAGGTCACACAGCATCTACAAAGAGAAAATCAGTAATAGCATTTCCAAAATGCTATCTTAAATTTCTCTAGCCACAGCTTCTGGTTTTCCTGTCGGTATTTCTAATATTGCTTGCCCCGAAACCAAAGTTGCCGCATTCAAATGAGCTGATGGCACAGAATGTGAAGCTGGATGAACAGAGCAGGCCAAGCAGCATCAGAGGAGCAGGAAAGCTTGACGTTTCAGGTCGGGACCCTTCTTATCTCACCGTGTTATCTCAGATTCTCCAGCATCGGCAGTTCCTACTCTCTCAGATGGTACAGAATGTTTAGGCACAAAGTTCCTTTTTTGTGTTTGTTCAATGTATGGCTTTGAGTATGAAAATAAATGTAGCTAGACGAGGTGACTGCACTGAATCAAAAGCTATTAGGCCTGTTCCACAATAAAAGGAAGGTAAAATATTGGGATAAAACAAGAATTTGCAATGGACGAGCTTGCTAATTAAATATAAAATTTCAGTCACATAACACTTTAATTGATCGTGATTCTTAAAGTCCAATGAATTGGAATACATTTGAAAGTGAAATGATGAGTGACGATGAAAGCTCTAGACAAGTTGGACAGAAATGGAGTTAAGATGGCTAAAACCCTTGCAAATTTTAAGAAAGCTAGGATAACAGGAAATATTAAAACCGAATCAGGATCATGTTCTTTGATTGCATCCAGGGCTGTCTATTTAATCGATATTTAGCAAGTCCTTTAAAAGAAGCTAAGTCAAAAACTGATTGAGATAAACTATGCCAATACAATGCCAATGTTCAACAACAAAGTTGCTGAAAAAGTTCAGCAGGTCTGGCAGCATCTGTGAAGGCAAAAAAAAGAGTTAACATTTTGGGTCCTGTGACCCTTCCTCAGAACTGTTACTGGATTAGGAATCCAGGGTCTCAATAATCTAGAAATGGTGAGTTCAAATCCTACCATGAAGATGGAGAATTTAAATTCAGTTTGTTAAATAAACTAGTAATGAATACAGGTTTTAGAATAGCGCTTCTGATTAAAAAAAAATTGTGACTGAAAAGTTAACTCCACTGCTTTCTCCACAAATCCTGGCTATCTTAATATTTTGATTTTAGTTCAGAGTTCCACAACCTGCAGTACCTTGCTTTTGCACATGAAAAAAGGCTTTAGTACTTAGCTCCAGCCTACTTTCTCACATATCAATAATGAGCTGCAACCCCAAAGAAATGTCACATAATTCCTGTTCCTTTCCTTCCCTGAGTACTGCCATGTACAATGTGCAAAGGAAGTAGCCAGGCCAGTCTTGGGATGCTATAAACAAATGGATATTAGCTGGACTATTAATTGTGGTATTAATTCCAACAAAGTTTTTGGCCAATGAAGTAGGAGTGTGTGTAAAATGAGCTACTGATTCACCATTACTCATTTTGCAATGAATTAATACCCCAACTTAAGTTGATAGATTTAACCTTATAGTTAAGTGGTTATAGATGCTTATGTGGAACAGATTCAGAAAAACAAAATTAGAAACACCCCTGTAAAAGTTTATACTATTGACTTAACTCCAAAAGCCAATTTTTGTCTAATGACATCTTTGAATTATAGATCAGTAACAAGAAACAAGCCTGCAATATTGCCTCAGGATTCCAGTGTCTAAACTATCCCACTTCCAATGCACTGTGGATTCCACAGTAATATTTCATGGATTACAACACATACAGGCTAATGATCATAAAACCACATCCTGGCCTACATGACCAGTCAGTGACTTTCAGCGTATTGGCTAGTAGACAACAGGGCTAAATGTTCCTCCAGCAACAACATATGTATTGCTTCCAGGGTAGCCATTGCATCTGTAAGTACCATGAAAACCACTGCTAACGAGGTACAGGAGCCCCCAGAGGCAGCAGCTCACATTCGTATCACATTTGCTGCAGAAGTTGAGACTGCCAATTAGCAACCAAAGTAGAAGGTGAATGCTGCACAAATCCTGATGGAATTACTGAAACCATCAGCCAGTTAGAAATCTGAATTATAAGTTAGGATAAAATTGGGCAAGTTAAACATTACTTGTAATTTCACTAGGTTTTATTCACCTGAAAAGCATTTGTTTCAGCATGCGATTTGCAGTGGCTACACGTGCAAGGCGTCCAGTGGATAAAGCATGTAGCTCCAGATTAGATGAGATCAGTTGAGTAGTCATCTCCGTGTCTGCAGCAGTACCAGCACCACAGCAACTAAACAGAAGAACAGAAATCTTAGCCAGTTGCTATTCTGAAATGATACAAAATTCCATGACTTTAAGTACAACTAGCAATTGCTTGTGGCATTGCTCATGGTCAGAAAATTAATAAGTTTTTTCCTGAAAGAGTGGGTAGTGTCAGCGAGAGAGGATTTCCAAAAACTCATCACATTGAGCCACTAAATAAACAAAACTGAGAAAAAAAGAGAGAGAAAATCAATACTGGAAGACAAAAAAATTAAGGAAGGAACTTACATGTCTATACCTCAAATTTCACAACCTGAAGACATTCTGAAACAATTTACAGAACGTGCAGTTGTTTAGAAGGGTAGATATCGTTGTAATACAAGAAACATGCACACAGAAAGGTCCCACAAGTACAGAAAGATTAAGGTGGGATAATCTATTTCAGTGATATTATCGACTGAGACACCAAAGATAATTTCTTGTCTTCCTCAAATAGCGCCATGCAGTATTTTTGTCTCACTTGAGGGGGCAGTCAAAGCCTTTGGCATATCATAACGCTGGGGCCAAAAAGATCACTCAGCTCATCAAATCAGCTCCAACATTTAATGAGATCATAGCTGATCCGATTATCCTCAACTCCCACTTTCCTGCCTTTTCCCAATAACCCTCGATTCCCTCACTGATTAATAAACCTGTCTATCTCAGCCTTGAGAATGCACATCCAACAGTGCGATTCCACTGAATTATGTCCAGATCTCTGGAGTAGAACTTGAACTCATAGCCTACTGACTCTGATGAGAATACTATCACCCTACCCCCCCAACGAGGTTGGATGTGAAGCATCAAGACTAAATGAAAAAGGGTTACAAACTGCTGGATAATTGGACACATTAATATTTGCAGATATAATTCAGTTCCTCTAAGTCAACAATACTGACTGAATCTTAATTTTCTCAAAATATGCTATATTGACCTGTTGTTTTCCCCATCTGGAGCATAGGCCACAAACCCAAAATAAAGAGTTGATCATTTAGGGCAGAAACTAGAAAAAAGTCTTTATTCAGCCTGTATGAAACTGTGGAACCACCTATCCCAAAGATTGCAAATGCTCCATTACTGACTATAGTCAAGTCAGAGCTCCACAGAATTTTGATCTCTCAGGGAATCAAGGGATATGGGGGTGCCAAAGTTGAGCTAAGGGAGAAGGTCAATCACGATCATAGCAAACAGTGCAGCAGACTCCAGGAGAAAACATTCTACTGTCTTTTTATTCCTTATGTATAAATCTATAATGGAAACTAATCATGAAAAACAGCTTGAACAAAAATACAGCAGATAACATCAAAAAGTCATGATTTTTCAGTGTCTGACACTTCTTCATAACCAGAAATGGTACATAAGCAAAGCATTACAACTTTTATTCTTTCTACTTCCTGCTGTGCATTTCCTTAACAAAGATTTTAAAATTTGCTAAGATAATATAACTTGGAAAGAGTATCACATTTTTTTCTGAGAAATTCAATGTGATAACTTAGTTTAAGTTCTAGCTAGTCATCAGGCTTTGTGGCATGTAAAGTACAGGATACAAAATATAGAAGTGATCACATAAGCCATTTTTTTCTTTCATATAGTTTTAGTAGATTTATTACTTACTAAATATTAGGAGCAATGTAGTGAATCTTGGAGCAGTTTTTATCAGCAACAATCATGCCTTCTGTTGCTCTTGTATCAGCACCAAGGACTACTCCATCCTTAAGAATAAACAAAACTGTTTGATCAGATCAGGATATTCTAAGAGCACACATGAAAGTACTTCATTTGTGCTGTGTAATCAAGCTACTTTTCACTCATCAAATTTCTGATGTTTTTTAAGCACGAGGCTTGAAAAGCACGAAGCATATTCAGTATTGTTTAAATTGATTATTGGTAGCTCAGTTTTAATTTCTGGAAACTTTAAACTAACACAGGACTGGCATGAATAGACTGCTTCAACAACAGATTGCTTTCGCTTCCATCAAAAACAGCAGTAAATTAATAACCTTCAATTCAAGAGAGACACGACGCAATAATTTGCAAATCATCGACTTAAAGATGCTACACTGCAACTTAAAACAAGTCTTTTCATTTCTTTGATCTTTGAAGTGAATCTGTAAAGTTGAGATGGTTTTCTCACATCTTCAAGTGACTTCGTCAATTTGCAAATAACGTTTGCACACTGACATGGAATCTATCCATTTAAATTACACACCTCAAGAAAGATCTCTATTTGTAAAACAAACACCTGTAAAATTAGTAGGTGTCATTTATCTGACATTTCTACAACATTAATTGATATGCTATCACAGTTAAACTATTATCTACACCATCCTCCTGTGACTTTGATCATGTGAGGGGCAGCATAGCGGCACAGTGGTTAGCACTGCTGCCTCAGTGCCAGGGACCCGGGTTCGGTTCCACCCTCGGGCAACTGTCTGTGAGAGTTTGCACATTCTCCCTGTGTCTGTGTGGGTTTCCCCCCGGATGCTGCGAATAAGCATCCAGCAAATGCAATTTGGAGCATTCATCATCAAATGGATTAGGCACAACTATGAAGCATTCTGTGCACGCTAGATGGATTGGCCATGCTAAATTGCCCATAGTGTTCAGGGTGGTGTAGGTTAGGTGGGTTATAGGGGGGTGGGATGCTCTGAGGGTTGGTGTGAACTTGTTGGACGCAAGGGCCTATTTCCACACTGTGGGGATTCTATGATTATATCTTGACATTCTGACAGTTACAATTGTAACTCTGGGAAAATCAATCAGACTGTGCTTTCATTGAACCAAATTTTTGAACTCTCTTAAAAGGGTTCAAAGTCTAACAATGTTTTAGAAAACTTTTATACTAAACTATCAGTGTTAATACTAAGCAGCATGGAGATACTCCTGTTAAAACAAAACATGGGAGCAAAAAGCAAATCTATCTGCAATATTTGTCTTTCACTAGTCCAGCCTGACTGAACTTGATTGACAATAAAAACATTTTTCTGTCCTGCAAGCAGATATTCCATTCTAAAATTATGATCATAAAAGAGAAAAAAAAAATCAGTCCTGATATGTAAACAGCCAATTGAAACCACAAGGAAGAAAATACCCAAAATTCAATTGGAAAACATACCATCAGAGGAACACTATCAAGTCCTTAATTCCATGTCAAATGCTTAAGGCTGTCAGATATGCATGTGCAGCACAACAAATTGTGCCCAACAAATTAGAGAAAATTACAGGTAGAAACTTAAAAATGGTGATGAAAAAGACTTAAAAATTATATTGTAAAAGTTGGTATAAGAATGCCCATTCATTTGACTGAAGTTATTTTGCTGTGGAATGGCAAACATAAACCTGTTGGTAACACAAAAAACTGTGGATGGTGGAAATCTGAAATAAAAAAGAAATTTCTGGAGAGAGGCAGGTGGTCTGGCAGTAGCCATGGTGAAAAAACAGAATTAGCATTTTGAGTCAGAGTCAAATGAAGAAGGGTCACTAAGTCATAACTACCAACCTGTTGGTACCTATCATCCAGAAATTTCAAAGAAATGTACTTAGTTGTACGGCAATATCACTTGGTTAATTTCTAGGATATGATTGTGGCTTCTCCTGAACAAAACACTTACAATTAGTTTCATACTAGTTGTTGTTTTGAATATGACTCGGGTATTAAAGGTTTTAAATGTCTCAAATTAGACAATATAGCATAAAAGAAATTAGATTTGTCAGTAAATCAATTTTGTTTTAAACATTGGCACCATCACTTTCTTGGTAAGTTTCAAACACAAGTAGCTGTGCATGACTGCTACACAAATTTCTTTTTAATGGCACACCAGAAGTTGTAGTTTAATACAACAGTTTGTGGATGTGAGTTTGCTCGCTGAGCTGGAAGGTTCGTTTTCAGATGTTTCGTCAGTGAGCCTCTGACAAAGGGCTTCGTCGGAGGCTCACTGATGATGTTACCTAGAATGGTGACGAAACGTCTGAAAACGAACCTTCCAGCTCAGCGAGCAAACTCACATCCAGAACCTCAACCTGAGCTACAAATCTTCTCAAAACTCGCTAACAACAGTTTGTATCACAAGATGAAGATTCAATACATCATTCAAATTTGTTTAATAATTTGTACTGAGAAGTCACCATTTTCACTGATTCATGATTTGTGTTGCACTGAAAAGCAATGTTTGTTTTAACATTTACTAATTCAAGCATTTGAAACATGTTACCTTGAATACAACTCCAGCAATAGTGGTGCCAGTTTTTCTGGCTTCAAGAACTTTTAAACCTTGCTTTGTAAGTTCGGCTTCAATAAATGCATTCCTATAATAAACAAAGCTCATATTACTGAAGATCCACAATGTTTATAAATACAAGACTCATTTATTCAACTAACAGTTTTCAATTTCAGCTTGAAACCAGCTTAAAAAAAATAAATTCGACTTTTTACACACATATACATGCAGTAATGTAAAATAACTTAATAATACAACAAAGTATCTCTTAGATGCTGTACTACATCGCACTGACACAAAGTAGTTGTAAAACAGCACTCTCTGAAGTTTGCATTTTAAGCCCATCCCAGCGAGGCACCGGGACAGAAAAGACCTACATATCCTATCCGATTACCTGAGACAGTAACAGCAGACAAATCTAAAGCCCAACAATGCCCTCACAGCATGTCATTCACATTTCCTGATGAGGAATAACCACAAACCTTCTCACATAGTACATGTACTGAATTGTAAAAAAATGTACTTTAACTGCGCAAGGCTGAAATCCTGTGTAACTTTTAAAGTGCTCTATATTCTAGTATAGAAAATATCTAAGTTTTTACACAACTCAGCAATAAAAGGGGGAGTAGAAAGATTTCTCTTAACAACCAATTACATAACATTGCTTGATTATTTAAAGAAAAATATAATGGGTTTCTAATTGTATTTAACATGCGTGAAACTAATCACTTGAAATGTTACTGCACAACAGTGACTCACATCCATCTACAATAATTAAATATGGTGTTAAGTGATTCTCTCGATGCCCCAGTTATCGATTTAACAATACAAGATTCCAAATTCAATTCTTGTTTTGTTCTGAGCTCGCTGATAATAAATGAAGATAAAATTTTTTCTTAGTACCCTCAATAAAGTGGGGGGAAAAAATTATCCAGAGTGCCTGCTGCGAATAAGCATCGAGTAAATGCAATTCGGAGCATTCACCATCAAATGGATTAGACACAACTATGAAGCATTCGGTACTTAAAGACAACATACATTGAAGCTTACAGCTAAATATTGGCCAACAAAGTGATGAATTGAAGGGAATCTCATGGATGCGCAGATTCCCTGCACAGAGAAAAGCAAGCAAATAATTTTTAAAGAATAATTGAGTATTTTTAAATCAAGATGGGAAAGATTTTAAACAGCAAATCTGTCATGGCTTTGCTCTGAGTAAATGACACGATTTTATAAGAAATTATTCAATATGCTTAGAACTTCGATCCAACCATTTGGTGTTGGAGTTTACTCTCTGCACAAATAGAAGTCATAAATTTCATGTCTGTCTTATTTCTTCAAGCTTGTGCACATCAATGACATCTGTTCTTTAAATCTCAGCTTCAATCAATAACCCTGACATCCACATCACATATAAGAAAACAAAAATGAAATTCTAATGATCAACTTCTCTGTTCTCCTGATTGAATGTGACTCATGAGATTTTCAAGCAGTTTTTATTAATTTGTTCTGATATCTAGCATGTGTAGTTTGTCGCTTGGTCAGTTCAGTTACATGAAAATTAAAGTGGACATTTAAAACATTATGTTAAAGGAGCTCATTAGAATAGCTGAATTATTCCAGCAGTTATGCAATATCACATCACTATACCCAATTATAAAGCATTACATCAGTTTGTCATGGCACAACATCTAAGTTTTACTAGAAGCTTTAGGTCGCCATAAAATAAACTGCAATTACAAGTAAACTACTGAAGGAATTTCTACTTCAAATCCTTAAAATCCGTTCACACTTAAACAAAAGGAATTGTTGGTAAAAGCAAAATGAGACAGCTGAGAAAAATCAAAATTCCACAAGTCAGTAATGTCACAAAATATGATAGTTAGTTAAGTTCATTTCTTTAAAATACTAGATTGTCAAGTACCTGGGACGGTTTGTTAGCGAACGCTTCAATTAAATATATTAAAGAAAAATCAACGTCCATTCAAAAACATAATAAAACAAAATTAAGCACAAATCATCATTTCGATTTATTTTGAACGCTTATACTTCATTCGTACATTGTACACAAACGAATTCACTAAAATTATTAATGTTCTTTACATAACATTAACTTTTAAAAGTTAAAAATACATAAACCTGGAAAAATGACTCAGCCAGATCAGGTCAATGTGTTAAGTCATCCTCGCCTGGAGACGAAGTCCAAATACCCGCAGAAACGATTTTTTTCAATAAAACTGAGTGCAGATGCAGGGAGTCAGAGAGAGTGAAATAACAGATCAATGGTGAAGCTGGAATTTAGAGCAGGGCTCACCTTCGACAATTCTCGAAACTGAAACCACCAACAGGCTCCTGGCACATTCTCAGCGACGCCATCTTCAGCTCCGCGCTTCCCGGAAGTGGTTCCTCTGCCCCCGGGGGCGGGGGGCGTGGGGCGGTCAGGGTTTCCGGGAGGGAGGGAATGTTGTACACGGGGAAGGTGTGGGTCGGAGGCTAGGATAGACAGAGAGAGAGAGAGAGAGAGAGATGGAGGATCTACAGTAGAGAGATAGATGGGAGGGGTAGTGTAGAAAGAAAGAGATGGGGGTGCACTGTATAGAGAGAGTTGGAGGTGGACTTGGGTAGAGAGAGCACAAGAGAAGGCATGGGGCTGAGGCAAATGGGGTGATGGTGGGGGGCTGAGGCAAATAGGGTGATGGTGGGGGGCTGAGGCAAATTGGGTGATGGTGGGGGGCTGAGGCAAATTGGGTGATGGTGGGGTGCAAGGCAAATGGGGGAAGGTGATGAGAAAGACAATGGGAGAGAGAGGTTGGGGGTGGTGGGAAGGAGGAGGATGGTGTATCATGGGAGAGAGAGTTTGGGGGTGGTGGGAAGGAGGGAGATGGTGTATCATGGGGGAGAGATGTTGGGGGTGGTGGGAAGGAGGGAGATGGTGTATCATGGGGGAGAGAGAGCTTGGGGGTGGTGGGAAGGAGGGAGATGGTGTATCATGGGGGAGAGAGAGCTTGGGGGTGGTGGGAAGGAGGGAGATGGTGTATCATGGGGGAGAGAGAGCTTGGGGGTGGTGGGAAGGAGGGAGATGGTGTATCATGGGAGAGAGAGGTTGGGGGTGGTGGGAAGGAGGAGGATGGTGTATCATGGGGGAGAGAGAGCTTGGGGGTGGTGGGAAGGAGGGAGATGGTGTATCATGGGAGAGAGAGGTTGGGGGTGGTGGGAAGGAGGAGGATGGTGTATCATGGGGGAGAGAGAGCTTGGGGGTGGTGGGAAGGAGGGAGATGGTGTATCATGGGAGAGAGAGTTTGGGGGTGGTGGGAAGGAGGGAGATGGTGTATCATGGGGGAGAGATGTTGGGGGTGGTGGGAAGGAGGGAGATGGTGTATCATGGGGGAGAGAGAGCTTGGGGGTGGTGGGAAGGAGGGAGATGGTGTATCATGGGGGAGAGAGAGCTTGGGGGTGGTGGGAAGGAGGGAGATGGTGTATCATGGGAGAGAGAGGTTGGGGGTGGTGGGAAGGAGGAGGATGGTGTATCATGGGGGAGAGAGAGCTTGGGGGTGGTGGGAAGGAGGGAGATGGTGTATCATGGGAGAGAGAGGTTGGGGGTGGTGGGAAGGAGGAGGATGGTGTATCATGGGGGAGAGAGAGCTTGGGGGTGGTGGGAAGGAGGGAGATGGTGTATCATGGGGGAGAGAGAGCTTGCGGGTGGTGGGAAGGAGGGAGATGGTGTATCATGGGGGAGAGAGAGGTTGGGGGTGGTGGGAAGGAGGGAGATGGTGTATCATGGGGGAGAGAGAGGTTGGGGGTGGTGGGAAGGAGGGAGATGGTGTATCATGGGGGAGAGAGGTTGGGGGTGGTGGGAAGGAGAGGGATGGTGTATCATGGGGGAGAGAGGTTGGGGGTGGTGGGAAGGAGAGGGATGGTGTATTGTGGGTGGGAGAATTGGGCAAGGGCAAGACAGAGATTGGGGGAATTGGGGAGAGGGAGGGAGCAAGAAGGGATGAGAGGGAGGAAGTGAGATTGGGGGCAAGAGGGGAGACGGAGGGAACAGGGATGGGGGCTAGAAAGAGAGCAAGATTGGAGGGAAGGGGAAGAGAGATGGGGGAAGGCAGAGAGAGAGAGAAAAATGAGGGGGGGGGTTGCATGGTAATTACCACTTGCCCTCCCCCCAATCTCGCCCCCTCCCCTCAATCTCTCGCCCTCCCCCCCGTCTCTCGCACTCGATGCCCCCGTCTCTCGCCTTTGCCCTCCCCCCCCACCACCGTCTCTCTCTCTCGCCCTCCCCCCAGTCTGTCTCTCTCTCTCTCTCTCGCCCTCACCCCGTCTCTCTCTCTCGCCTTCGCCCTCGCCCCATCTCTTGCTCTTGCCCTCGACCCGTCTCTCGCCCTCGGTCCCTCTCTCACCCTCGCCCCGTCTCTCGCCCTCGGTCCCTCTCTCGCCCTCGCTCCCTCTCTCGCCCTCGCCCCGTCTCTCGCTCTCGCCCTCGCCCCTGCCCTGTCTCTCGCCCTAACCTCCGCCCCGTCTGTCGCCCTCTCTCCCGCCCCCTCTCACGCCCTCGCCCCGTCTCTCGTCCTCGCCCCGTCTCTTGCCCTCGCCCACACCCCATCTCCCGCCCCCGCCCTCGCCCTCGCCCTGGCTCTCTCTCTCGCTTTCGCCCTCGCCCCATCTCTCGCTCTCGCCCTCGGTCCCTCTCTCGCCCTCGACCTCGCTCCCTCTCTCGCCCTCGCCCCGTCTCTCACCCTCGCCCCATCTCTCTCTCTCACTTTCGCCCTCGCCCCATCTCTCGCCCTTGTTCCCTCTCTCGCCCTCGCCCCGTCTCTCGCCCTCGCCCCGTCTCTCGCCCTCGCTCCCTCTCTCGCCCTTGCCCCGTCTCTCACTCTCGCCCTCGCCCCGTCTCTCGCTCTTGCCCTCGCCCCGTCTCTCGCCCCCTCCCTGCCCCTCGCCCCTGCCCCGTCTCTCGCCCTCTCCCCGCCCCGTCTCTCGCCCTCGCCCTCGCCCTCGCCCCGTCTCTCGACCTCGCCCCGTCTCTCGCTCTCGCTCTCGCCCTCGCTCCCTCTCTCGCTCTCGCCCCGTCTCTCGCTCTTGCCCCGGCTCTCGCCCTCGCCCTCGCCCACGCCCCCACCCCGCCTCTCGCCCTCTCCCCGCCCCGTCTCTCGCCCCCGCCCCGTCTCACGCCCTCGCCCCCTCTCTCGCCCCATCCCTCGCCCTTGCCCACACCCTGTCCCTCGCCCTCGCCCTGTCTCTCGCCCTTGCCCCGACTCACCCTGGCCCCGACTCTCACCCTCGCCCCGTCTCTCGCCCTCGCTCCCTCTCTCGCCCTCGCTCCCTCTCTCGCCCTCGCTCCCTCTCTCGCCCTCGCCCCGTCCCTCGCCCTCGCCCCATCTCTCGCTTTCGCTCTCGCTCTCGCTCTCGCCCCCGCCCCGTCTCTCGCCCCCGCCCCGTCTCTCGCTCTCGCCCCGTCTCTCGCCCTCGCCCTCGGCCCGACTCTCGCCCTTGCCCCGGCCCCGACTCTCGCCTTCGCCCCGTCTCTCGCTCTCGCCCTCGCCCTGACTCTCGCCCTCGCCCCGTCTCTCACCCTCGCTTTCGCCCTCGCCCCGTCTCTCTCTCTCTTGCTTTCGCCCTCGCCCCGTCTCAGTCTCACACTTGCCCTCGCACTGTCTCTCGACCCCGCCCTCGCCCCGTCTCTCGCCCTCGCTCTGTCTCTCGCTCTCGCCCCATCCCTCGCCCTCGCCCACACCCCGTCTCTCTCCCTCGTCCCATCCATCGCCCTCGCCCCGTCTCTCGCCCTCGCCCCGACACTCGCCCTCGCCCTGTCTCTCGCTCTTGCCCCGGCACTCGCCCACGCCCACGCCCAGTCTCTCGCCCTCGCCACCGCCCCGCCTCTCGCCCTCGCCCCCGCCCCGTCTCACGCCCTCGCCCCGTCTCTCGCTTTCGCCCCATCCCTCGCCCTTGCCCACACCCGTCCCTCGCCCTCGCCCCGTCCCTCGCCCTCGCCCCGTCCCTCGCCCTCGCCCCATCTCTCGCCCTCGCCCCGTCCCTCGCCCTCGCCCCATCTCTCGCCCTCGCCCCGACTCTCGCCCTCGCCCCATATCTCGCTCTCGCTCCCTCTCTCGCCCTTGCCCTGTCCCTCGCCCTCGCCCCGTCTCTCGCCCTCGCCTCCGCCCCGTCTCTCGCCCTCGCCACGTCTCTCACTCTTGCCCCATCCCTCGCCCTTGCCCACACCCCGTCTCTCGCCCTCGCCCTCGCCCCGACTCTCGCTCTCACCCGGCCCCGACTCTCGCTCTCGCCCTCGCCCCGGCTCTCGCTCTCGCCCTCGCCCCGGCTCTCGCTCTCGCCCTCGCCCCGTCTCTCGCTCTCGCTTTCGCCCTCGCCCCGTCTCTCACTCCCGCCCCGTCACTCGCTCTCGTCCTCGCCCGGTCTCTCGCCCTCGCCCCGACTCCCGCCATCGCCCCGACTCTCGGTCTCGCCCTCGCCCTGCCCCATCTCGCCCTCGCTCTCGCCCCGTCACTCGCACTCGCCCTCGCCCCGTCCCTCGCCCCATCTCTCGCCCATGCCCCATTTCTCGCCCTCGCCCTGACTCCCGCCATCGCCCCGTCTCTCGCTCTCGCCCCGTCTCTCTCTCGCTTTTGCCCTCGCCCCGTCTCTCTCTCGCGCTTTTGTCCTCGCCCCATCTCTCGCTCTCGCCCTCGACCCGTCTCTTGCCCTCGCTCCCTCTCTCGCCCTCGCATCGTCTCTCGCCCTCGCTCCCTCCCGCCCTCGCTCCCTCCCTCGCCCTCACCCTCGCTCTCGCCCCTTCTCTCGCTCTCGCCCCCGCCCCATCTCTCACACTCACCCTCGCCCCGTCTCTCTCTCTCTCTCACTCGCCCTCGCCCCATCTCGCACTCGCCCTCACCGCGTCTCTCTCTCTTTCACGCTAGCCCCGTCTCTCTCTCTCGCTCTCGCCCGGTCTCTCTCTCTCGCCCTCGCCCCGTCTCTCGCACTCGCCCTCGCCCCGACTCTATCCCTTGCCCCATCTCTCGCCCTCGCCCCGTCCCTCGCCCTCGCCCCGTCCCTCGCCCTCGCCCCATCTCTCGCTTTCGCTCTCGCTCTCGCTCTCGCCCCCGCCCCGTCTCTCGCCCCCGCCCCGTCTCTCGCCCCCGCCCCGTCTCTCGCCCCCGCCCCGTCTCTCGCTCTCGCCCCGTCTCTCGCCCTCGCCCTCGGCCCGACTCTCGCCCTTGCCCCGGCCCCGACTCTCGCCTTCGCCCCGTCTCTCGCTCTCGCCCTCGCCCTGACTCTCGCCCTCGCCCCGTCTCTCACCCTCGCTTTCGCCCTCGCCCCGTCTCTCTCTCTCTTGCTTTCGCCCTCGCCCCGTCTCAGTCTCACACTTGCCCTCGCACTGTCTCTCGACCCCGCCCTCCCCCCGTCTCTCGCACTCGATGCCCCCGTCTCTCGCCTTTGCCCTCCCCCCCCACCACCGTCTCTCTCTCTCGCCCTCCCCCCAGTCTGTCTCTCTCTCTCTCTCTCGCCCTCACCCCGTCTCTCTCTCTCGCCTTCGCCCTCGCCCCATCTCTTGCTCTTGCCCTCGACCCGTCTCTCGCCCTCGGTCCCTCTCTCACCCTCGCCCCGTCTCTCGCCCTCGGTCCCTCTCTCGCCCTCGCTCCCTCTCTCGCCCTCGCCCCGTCTCTCGCTCTCGCCCTCGCCCCTGCCCTGTCTCTCGCCCTAACCTCCGCCCCGCCTCTCGCCCTCGCCCCCGCCCCGTCTCACGCCCTCGCCCCGTCTCTCGCTTTCGCCCCATCCCTCGCCCTTGCCCACACTCGTCCCTCGCCCTCGCCCCGTCCCTCGCCCTCGCCCCGTCCCTCGCCCTCGCCCCATCTCTCGCCCTCGCCCCGTCCCTCGCCCTCGCCCCATCTCTCGCCCTCGCCCCGACTCTCGCCCTCGCCCCATATCTCGCTCTCGCTCCCTCTCTCGCCCTTGCCCTGTCCCTCGCCCTCGCCCCGTCTCTCGCCCTCGCCTCCGCCCCGTCTCTCGCCCTCGCCACGTCTCTCACTCTTGCCCCATCCCTCGCCCTTGCCCACACCCCGTCTCTCGCCCTCGCCCCGACTCTCGCTCTCACCCGGCCCCGACTCTCGCTCTCGCCCTCGCCCCGGCTCTCGCTCTCGCCCTCGCCCCGGCTCTCGCTCTCGCCCTCGCCCCGTCTCTCGCTCTCGCTTTCGCCCTCGCCCCGTCTCTCACTCCCGCCCCGTCACTCGCTCTCGTCCTCGCCCGGTCTCTCGCCCTCGCCCCGACTCCCGCCATCGCCCCGACTCTCGGTCTCGCCCTCGCCCTGCCCCATCTCGCCCTCGCTCTCGCCCCGTCACTCGCACTCGCCCTCGCCCCGTCCCTCGCCCCATCTCTCGCCCATGCCCCATTTCTCGCCCTCGCCCTGACTCCCGCCATCGCCCCGTCTCTCGCTCTCGCCCCGTCTCTCTCTCGCTTTTGCCCTCGCCCCGTCTCTCTCTCGCGCTTTTGTCCTCGCCCCATCTCTCGCTCTCGCCCTCGACCCGTCTCTTGCCCTCGCTCCCTCTCTCGCCCTCGCATCGTCTCTCGCCCTCGCTCCCTCCCTCGCCCTCACCCTCGCTCTCGCCCCTTCTCTCGCTCTCGCCCCCGCCCCATCTCTCACACTCACCCTCGCCCCGTCTCTCTCTCTCTCTCACTCGCCCTCGCCCCATCTCGCACTCGCCCTCACCGCGTCTCTCTCTCTTTCGCTCTAGCCCCGTCTCTCTCTCTCGCTCTCGCCCGGTCTCTCTCTCTCGCCCTCGCCCCGTCTCTCGCACTCGCCCTCGCCCCGACTCTATCCCTTGCCCCATCTCTCGCCCTCGCCCCGTCCCTCGCCCTCGCCCCGTCCCTCGCCCTCGCCCCATCTCTCGCTTTCGCTCTCGCTCTCGCTCTCGCCCCCGCCCCGTCTCTCGCCCCCGCCCCGTCTCTCGCCCCCGCCCTGTCTCTCGCCCCCCGCCCCGTCTCTCGCTCTCGCCCCGTCTCTCGCCCTCGCCCTCGGCCCGACTCTCGCCCTTGCCCCGGCCCCGACTCTCGCCTTCGCCCCGTCTCTCGCTCTCGCCCTCGCCCTGACTCTCGCCCTCGCCCCGTCTCTCACCCTCGCTTTCGCCCTCGCCCCGTCTCTCTCTCTCTTGCTTTCGCCCTCGCCCCGTCTCAGTCTCACACTTGCCCTCGCACTGTCTCTCGACCCCGCCCTCCCCCCCGTCTCTCGCACTCGATGCCCCCGTCTCTCGCCTTTGCCCTCCCCCCCCACCACCGTCTCTCTCTCTCGCCCTCCCCCCAGTCTGTCTCTCTCTCTCTCTCTCGCCCTCACCCCGTCTCTCTCTCTCGCCTTCGCCCTCGCCCCATCTCTTGCTCTTGCCCTCGACCCGTCTCTCGCCCTCGGTCCCTCTCTCACCCTCGCCCCGTCTCTCGCCCTCGGTCCCTCTCTCGCCCTCGCTCCCTCTCTCGCCCTCGCCCCGTCTCTCGCTCTCGCCCTCGCCCCTGCCCTGTCTCTCGCCCTAACCTCCGCCCCGTCTGTCGCCCTCTCTCCCGCCCCCTCTCACGCCCTCGCCCCGTCTCTCGTCCTCGCCCCGTCTCTTGCCCTCGCCCACACCCCATCTCCCGCCCCCGCCCTCGCCCTCGCCCCGGCTCTCTCTCTCGCTTTCGCCCTCGCCCCATCTCTCGCTCTCGCCCTCGGTCCCTCTCTCGCCCTCGACCTCGCTCCCTCTCTCGCCCTCGCCCCGTCTCTCACCCTCGCCCCATCTCTCTCTCTCACTTTCGCCCTCGCCCCATCTCTCGCCCTTGTTCCCTCTCTCGCCCTCGCCCCGTCTCTCGCCCTCGCCCCGTCTCTCGCCCTCGCCCCGTCTCTCGCCCTCGCTCCCTCTCTCGCCCTTGCCCCGTCTCTCACTCTCGCCCTCGCCCCGTCTTTCGCTCTTGCCCTCGCCCCGTCTCTCGCCCCCTCCCTGCCCCTCGCCCCTGCCCACGCCCCTGCCCCGTCTCTCGCCCTCTCCCCGCCCCGTCTCTCGCCCTCGCCCTCGCCCTCGCCCCGTCTCTCGACCTCGCCCCGTCTCTCGCTCTCGCCCTCGCTCCCTCTCTCGCTCTCGCCCCGTCTCTCGCTCTTGCCCCGGCTCTCGCCCTCGCCCTCGCCCACGCCCCCACCCCGCCTCTCGCCCTCTCCCCGCCCCGTCTCTCGCCCCCGCCCCGTCTCACGCCCTCGCCCCCTCTCTCGCCCCATCCCTCGCCCTTGCCCACACCCTGTCCCTCGCCCTCGCCCTGTCTCTCGCCCTTGCCCCGACTCACCCCGGCCCCGACTCTCACCCTCGCCCCGTCTCTCGCCCTCGCTCCCTCTCTCGCCCTCGCTCCCTCTCTCGCCCTCGCCCCGTCCCTCGCCCTCGCCCCGTCCCTCGCCCTCGCCCCATCTCTCGCTTTCGCTCTCGCTCTCGCTCTCGCCCCCGCCCCGTCTCTCGCCCCCGCCCCGTCTCTCGCTCCCGCCCCGTCTCTCGCTCTCGCCCCGTCTCTCGCCCTCGCCCTCGGCCCGACTCTCGCCCTTGCCCCGGCCCCGACTCTCGCCTTCGCCCCGTCTCTCGCTCTCGCCCTCGCCCTGACTCTCGCCCTCGCCCCGTCTCTCACCCTCGCTTTCGCCCTCGCCCCGTCTCTCTCTCTCTTGCTTTCGCCCTCGCCCCGTCTCAGTCTCACACTTGCCCTCGCACTGTCTCTCGACCCCGCCCTCGCCCCGTCTCTCGCCCTCGCTCTGTCTCTCGCTCTCGCCCCATCCCTCGCCCTCGCCCACACCCCGTCTCTCTCCCTCGTCCCATCCATCGCCCTCGCCCCGTCTCTCGCCCTCGCCCCGACACTCGCCCTCGCCCTGTCTCTCGCTCTTGCCCCGGCACTCGCCCACGCCCACGCCCAGTCTCTCGCCCTCGCCACCGCCCCGCCTCTCGCCCTCGCCCCCGCCCCGTCTCACGCCCTCGCCCCGTCTCTCGCTTTCGCCCCATCCCTCGCCCTTGCCCACACCCGTCCCTCGCCCTCGCCCCGTCCCTCGCCCTCGCCCCGTCCCTCGCCCTCGCCCCATCTCTCGCCCTCGCCCCGTCCCTCGCCCTCGCCCCATCTCTCGCCCTCGCCCCGACTCTCGCCCTCGCCCCATATCTCGCTCTCGCTCCCTCTCTCGCCCTTGCCCTGTCCCTCGCCCTCGCCCCGTCTCTCGCCCTCGCCTCCGCCCCGTCTCTCGCCCTCGCCACGTCTCTCACTCTTGCCCCATCCCTCGCCCTTGCCCACACCCCGTCTCTCGCCCTCGCCCCGACTCTCGCTCTCACCCGGCCCCGACTCTCGCTCTCGCCCTCGCCCCGGCTCTCGCTCTCGCCCTCGCCCCGTCTCTCGCTCTCGCTTTCGCCCTCGCCCCGTCTCTCACTCCCGCCCCGTCACTCGCTCTTGTCCTCGCCCGGTCTCTCGCCCTCGCCCCGACTCCCGCCATCGCCCCGACTCTCGGTCTCGCCCTCGCCCTGCCCCATCTCGCCCTCGCTCTCGCCCCGTCACTCGCACTCGCCCTCGCCCCGTCCCTCGCCCCATCTCTCGCCCATGCCCCATTTCTCGCCCTCGCCCTGACTCCCGCCATCGCCCCGTCTCTCGCTCTCGCCCCGTCTCTCTCTCGCTTTTGCCCTCGCCCCGTCTCTCTCTCGCGCTTTTGTCCTCGCCCCATCTCTCGCTCTCGCCCTCGACCCGTCTCTTGCCCTCGCTCCCTCTCTCGCCCTCGCATCGTCTCTCGCCCTCGCTCCCTCCCTCGCCCTCACCCTCGCTCTCGCCCCTTCTCTCGCTCTCGCCCCCGCCCCATCTCTCACACTCACCCTCGCCCCGTCTCTCTCTCTCTCTCACTCGCCCTCGCCCCATCTCGCACTCGCCCTCACCGCGTCTCTCTCTCTTTCGCTCTAGCCCCGTCTCTCTCTCTCGCTCTCGCCCGGTCTCTCTCTCTCGCCCTCGCCCCGTCTCTCGCACTCGCCCTCGCCCCGACTCTATCCCTTGCCCCATCTCTCGCTCTCGCCCTCGCCCCGTCTCTCACTCCCGCCCCATCACTCGCTCTCGCCCTCGCCCGGTCTCTCGCCCTCGCCCCGACTCCCGCCATCGCCCCGACTCTCGGTCTCGCCCTCGCCCTCGCCCCGTCACTCGCACTCGCCCTCGCCCCGACACTCGCCCTCGCCCCGTCTCTCGCCCTTGCCCTCGCCCCATCTCTCGCCCTTGCCCCATCTCTCTCTCGCTTTTGCCCTCGCCCCGTCTCTCTCTCGCGCTTTTGCCCTCGCCCCATCTCTCGCCATCGCCCTCGCCCCGACTCTCGCTCTCGCCCGGCCCCGACTCTCGCTCTCGCCCTCGCCCCGGCTCTCGCTCTCGCCCTCGCCCCGGCTCTCGCTCTCGCCCTCGCCCCGGCTCTCGCCCTCGTCCTCGCCCCATCTCTCTCCCTCGCCCCGTCTCTCGCTCTCGCCCTCGCTCCCTCTCTCGCCCTCGCCCTTCTCTCTCTCTCGCCCTCGCCCCGTCTCTCGCCCTTGCCCCGGCACTCGCCCTCGCCACCGCCCCGTCTCACGCCCTCGCCCCATCCCTCACCCTTGCCCTCGCCCCGTCCCTCGCCCTCGCCCTCGCCCCGTCCCTCGCCCTCGCCCCGACTCTCGCCCTCGCTCCCTCTCTCGCCCTTGCCCCGTCCCTCGCCCCGTCTCTCGCTCTTGCCCTCGCCCCGTCTCTCGCTCTTGCCCTCGCCCCGTCTCTCGCTCTTGCCCTCGCCCCGTCTCTGCCACTCGCCCTCGCTCCGTCTCTTGCCCTCGCCCCTCTTCTCGCCCCCGCCCCATCTCTCGCTCTCGCCCTGTCTCTTGCTCTCGCCACCGCCCCGTCTCACGCCCTCGCCCCGTCTGTCGCTTTCGCCCCATCCCTCGCCCTTGCCCACACCCCATCTCTCGCCCTTGCCCTCGCCTCGTCCCTCGCCCTCGCCCCGTCCTCGCCCCGTCTCTCGCTATCGCCCTCGCTCCCTCTCTCGCCCTCGCCCTTCTCTCTCTCTCGCCCTCGCCCCGTCTCTCGCTCTTGCCCCAGTTCTCGCCCTCGCCCTTGCCCCGGCACTCGCCCTCGCCACCGCCCCGTCTCACGCCCTCGCCCCATCCCTCTCCCTTGCCCTCGCCCCGTCCCTCGCCCTCGCCCCGTCCCTCGCCCTCGCCCCGACTCTCGCCCTCGCTCCCTCTCTCGCCCTTGCCCCGTCCCTCGCCCCGTCTCTCGCTCTTGCCCTCGCCCCGTCTCTCGCTCTTGCCCCTCTACTCGCCCCCGCCCCATCTCTCGCTCTCGCCCTGTCTCTTGCTCTCGCCACCGCCCCGTCTCACGCCCTCGCCCCGTCTGTCGCTTTCGCCCCATCCCTCGCCCTTGCCCACACCCCATCTCTCGCCCTTGCCCTCGCCTCGTCCCTTGCCCTCGCCCCGTCCCTCGCCCCGACTCTCGCTCTCGCCCTCGCTCCCTCTCTCGCCCTTGCCCCGTCCCTCGCCCCGTCTCTCGCTCTTGCCCTCGCCCCGTCTCTGCCACTCGCCCTCGCTCCGTCTCTTGCCCTCGCCCCTCTTCTCGCCCCCGCCCCATCTCTCGCTCTCGCCCTGTCTCTTGCTCTCGCTCTCGCCCTGTCTGTTGCTCTCGCCCTCGGCCCGTCTCTCGCTCTTGCCCTCGGCCCGACTCTCGCCCTTGCCCCGGCCCCGACTCTCGCCCTCGCCCCGGCTCTCTCTCTCGCCCTCGCCCCGGCTGTCTCTCTCGCCCTCGCCCGGACTCTCTCTCTCGCCCTCGCCCCGTCTCTCGCCCTCGCTCTCGCCCTTGCCCCGTCTCTCACTCTCGCCCTCGCCCTGACTCTCGCCCTCGCCCTGTCTCTCACTCTCACCCTCGACCCGTCTCACGCCCTCGCTTTCGCCTTCGCCCCGTCTCTCTCTCTTGCTTTCGCCCTCGCCCCGTCTCTCACTCTCACACTCGCCCTCACCCCGTATCTCGCTATCATCCTCGCACCGTCTCTCGCTCTCGCCCTCGCCCCATCTCTCTCTCGCTTTCGCCCTCGCCCCGTCCCTCGCTCTCGCCTCGTCTCTCGCCCTCGCTCCCTTTCTTGCCCTCGCCCCGTCTCTCGCGCTCGCTCCCTTTCTCGCCCTTGCCCCATCTCTCGCTCTCGCCCTCGCCCCGACACTCGCCCTCGCCCCGTCTCTCGCCCTTGCCCTCGCCCCATCTCTCGCCCTTGCCCCATCTCTCTCTCGCTTTTGCCCTCGCCCCGTCTCTCTCTCGCGCTTTTGCCCTCGCCCCATCTCTCGCCATCGCCCTCGCCCCGACTCTCGCTCTCGCCCGGCCCCGACTCTCGCTCTCGCCCTCGCCCCGGCTCTCGCTCTCGCCCTCGCCCCGGCTCTCGCTCTCGCCCTCGCCCCGTCTCTCGCCCTCGTCCTCGCCCCATCTCTCTCCCTCGCCCCGTCTCTCGCTCTCGCCCTCGCTCCCTCTCTCGCCCTCGCCCTTCTCTCTCTCTCGCCCTCGCCCCGTCTCTCGCCCTTGCCCCGGCACTCGCCCTCGCCCCGACTCTCGCCCTCGCTCCCTCTCTCACCCTTGCCCCGTCCCTCGCCCCGTCTCTCGCTCTTGCCCTCGCCCCGTCTCTCGCTCTTGCCCTCGCCCCGTCTCTCGCTCTTGCCCTCGCCCCGTCTCTGCCACTCGCCCTCGCTCCGTCTCTTGCCCTCGCCCCTCTTCTCGCCCCCGCCCCATCTCTCGCTCTCGCCCTGTCTCTTGCTCTCGCCACCGCCCCGTCTCACGCCCTCGCCCCGTCTGTCGCTTTCGCCCCATCCCTCGCCCTTGCCCACACCCCATCTCTCGCCCTTGCCCTCGCCTCGTCCCTCGCCCTCGCCCCGTCTCTCGCTATCGCCCTCGCTCCCTCTCTCGCCCTCGCCCTTCTCTCTCTCTCGCCCTCGCCCCGTCTCTCGCTCTTGCCCCAGTTCTCGCCCTCGCCCTTGCCCCGGCACTCGCCCTCGCCACCGCCCCGTCTCACGCCCTCGCCCCATCCCTCACCCTTGCCCCAGTTCTCGCCCTCGCCCTTGCCCCGGCACTCGCCCTCGCCACCGCCCCGACTCTATCCCTCGCCCCGTCTCTCGCTCTTGCCCTCGCCCTGACTCTCGCCCTTGCTCCATCTCGCCCTCGCCCGCGCCCCGTCTCTCGCCCTCGCTCGCGCCCCGTCTCTCGCCCTCGCCCGCGCCCCGTCTCTCGCCCTCGCCCGCGCCCCGTCTCTCGTCCTCGCCCGCGCCCCGTCTCTCGCCCTCGCCCGCGCCCCGTCTCTCGCCCTCGCCCGCGCCCCGTCTCTCGCCCTCGCCCGCGCCACGTCTCTCGCCCTCGCCCACGCCTCGTCTCTCGCACTCGCCCTCACCCCGACTCTATCCCTCGCCCCGTCTCTCTCTCTCGCTTTCGCCCTCGCTCCCTCTCTCGCCCTCGCTCCCTCTCTCGCCCTCGCTCCCTCTCTCGCCCTCGCTCCCTCTCTCGCCCTCGCCCCGTCTCTCTCACTCGCCCTGTCTCTCTCCCTCTCTCTCTCGCCCTTGCCCCATCTCGCTCTCGCTCTCGCCCTCGCCCCGTCTCTCTCTCTCGCTCTCGCCCCGTCTCTCTCTCTCTCTCTCTCGCCCTCGCCCCATCTCGGCCTCGCCCTCGCCCCGTCTCTCGCTCTCGCCCTCGCTTCGTCACTCGCTCTCGCTTTCGCCCTCGCCCCGTCTCTCGCTCTCGCTTTTGCCCTCGCCCCGTCTCTCTCTCTCTCTCTCTCGCCCTCGCCCTCACCTCGTCTCTTGCCCTCACTCCCTCTCTCGTCCATGCCTCCTCTCTCTCCCTCGCCCCGGCTCTCGCCCTCGCCCCATCTCTGGCCCTCGCTCTCGCCCTCGCCCCGTCTCTCGCTCTCGCCCCGTCTCTCACTCCCGCCCCGTCACTCACTCTCGCCCTCGCCCCGGCTCTCGCTCTCGCCCTTCCCCCAGCTCTTGCACTCGCCCCGACTCTATGCCTCGCCCCGTCTCTCGCTCTCGCCCTCGCCCCGTCTCTCGCTCTCGCCCTCGGCCCGGCTCTCGCTCTCGCCCTCCCTCCAGCTCTCGCCCTCGCCCTCGCCCCATCTCTCGCCCTCGCCCCTCTCTCGCCCTCGCCCAGACTCCCGCCATCTCCCCGACTCTCGGCCTCGCCCTGACTCTCGCCATCGCCCCGGCTCTCGGTCTCGCCCTCACCCCGACTCTATCCCTCGCCCCGTCTCTCGCTCTCGCCCCGTCACTCGCTCTTGCCCTCGCCCTGACTCTCGCCCTTGCCCCATCTCGCCCTCGCCCCGTCTCTCGCCCTCGCCCACGCCCCGTCTCTCGCCCTCGCCCACGCCCCGTCTCTCGCACTCGCCCTCACCCCGACTCTATCCCTCGCCCCGTCTCTCGCTCTCGCCCCGTCACTCGCTCTTGCCCTCGCCCTGACACTCGCCCTTGCCCCATCTCGCCCTCGCCTGCGCCCCGTCTCTCGCCCTCGCCCTCGCCCCGTCTCTCGCCCTCGCCCTCGCCCCGTCTCTCGCCCTCGCCCCGTCTCTCGCTCTCGCCCTCGCCCCGTCTCTCGCTCTCGCCCTCGCCCCGTATCTCGCTCTCCGCCCTCGCCCCGTCTCTCGCTCTCGCCCTCGCCCCGTTGCTGGCTCTCGCTCTCACCCACGCCCTGTCTCTCGCTCTCGCCCGTGCCCCGTCTCTCGCTCTCGCCCTCGCCCCGTCTCTCGTCCTCACCCTGCCCCGTCTCGCCCTCGCACTCGCCCCGTCTCTCGCCCTCGCCTTGTCTCTTGCCCTCGCCTGCGCCCCGTCTCTCACCCTTGCCCCATCTCTCGCTCTCCGCCCTTGCCCCGTCTCTCGCTCTCGACCTCGCCCCGTCTCGCGCTCTCGCTCTCGCCCTCGCCCCGTCTCTCGCTCTCGCCCTCGCCCCGTCTCTCGCTCTTGCCCTCGCCCCAGCTCTCGCACTCGCCCTCGCCCCGACCCTATACCTTGCCCCGTCTCTCGCTCTCGCCCCGTCATTCGCTCTCGCCCTCCCCCCGACTCTTGCCCTCGCCCTCGCCCCGTCTCTCGCCCTCGCCCCGACTCCCGCCATCGCCCCGACACTCGCTCTCTTCCTCGCCCCGTCTCTCGCTCTCTTCCTCGCCCCGACACTCGCTCACTTCCTCGCCCCGTCTCTCGCTCACTTCCTCGCCCCGTCTCTCGCTCACTTCCTCGCCCCGTCTCTCGCTCTCGCCCTCGCCCCGTCTCTCGCTCTCGCCCTCGCCCCGTCTCTCGCTCTCGCCCTCGCCCCGTCTCTCGCTCTCGCCCTCGCCCCGACTCTATCCCTCGCCCCATCACTCGCTCTCGCCCTCGCCCCAGCTCTCGCTCTCGCCATTCCCCCAGCTCTCGCACTCGCCCTCGCCCCGTCTCTTGCTCTCGCCCTCACACTCGCCCCGTCTCTCGCCCTTGCCCCGACTCCCGCCATCGCCCCGACTCTCGGTCTCTGTCTCGCCCTCGACCCGGCCCTCGCCCCGTCTCTCGCTCTCGCCCTCGCCTCGTCTCTCGCACTCGCCCTCACCCCGACTCTATCCCTCGCCCCGTCACTCGCTCTTGCCCTCGCCCTGACTCTCGCCCTTGCCCCATCTCGCCCTCGCCCGCGCCCCGTCTCTCGCCCGCGCCCCGTCTCTCGCCCGCGCCCCGTCTCTCGCCCGCGCCCCGTCTCTCGCCCGCGCCCCGTCTCTCGCTCTCGCCCTCGCCCCGTCTTTCGCTCTCACCCTCGCCCCGTCTGTCGCTCTCGCCCTCGCCCCGACTCTATCCCTTGCCCCGTCTCTTGCTCTCGCTCTCACCCTCGCCCCGTCTCTCGCTCTCCGCCCCATCACTCGCTCTCGCCCTCCCCCCGACTCTTGCCCTCGCCCTCGCCCCGTCTCTCGCCCTCGCCCCGACTCCCGCCATCGCCCCAACACTCGCTCTCTTCCTCGCCCCGTCTCTCGCTCTCTTCCTCGCCCCGACACTCGCTCTCTTCCTCGCCCCGTCTCTCGCTCACTTCCTCGCCCCGTCTCTCGCTCACTTCCTCGCCCCGTCTCTCGCTCTCGCCCTCGCCCCGTCTCTCGCTCTCGCCCTCGCCCCGACTCTATCCCTCGCCCCGTCACTCGCTCTCGCCCTCGCCCCAGCTCTCGCTCTCGCCATTCCCCCAGCTCTCGCACTCGCCCTCGCCCCGTCTCTCGCTCTCGCCCTCACACTCGCCCCGTCTCTCGCCCTTGCCCCAACTCCCGCCATCGCCCCGACTCTCGGTCTCGGTCTCGCCCTCGCCCCGACTCTCACCCTCGCCCCGGCCCTCGCCCTCGCCCCGTCTCTCGCTCTCGCCCTCGCCCCGTCTCTCGCCCTCACCCTGCCCCGTCTCGCCTTCGCACTCGCCCCGTCTCTCGCCCTCGCCCCGGCTCTCGCTCTTGCCCTTCCCCCAGCTCTCGCACTCGCCCTCGCCGCGGCTCTATCCCTCGCCCCGACTCTATCCCTCGCCCCGACTCTATCCCTCGCCCCGACTCTATCCCTCGCCCCGACTCTATCCCTCGCCCCGACTCTATCCCTCGCCCCCTCTCTCGCCCTCGCCCCGTCTCTCGCCCTCGCCCCGTCTCTCGCCCTCGCCCCGTCTCTCGCACTCGCCCTCACCCCGACTCTATCCCTCGCCCCGTCTCTCGCTCTCGCCCCGTCACTCACCCGCGCCGCGTCTCTCGCCCTCGCCCGTGCCTCGTCTCTCGCACTCGCCCTCACCCCGACTCTATCCCTCGCCCCGTCACTCGCTCTTGCCCTCGCCCTGACTCTCGCCCTTGCCCCAACTCGCCCTCGCTCTCGCTCTCGCCCCGTCTCTCGCCCTCCCTCTCGCCCTCGCCCCGTCTCTCGCTCTCGCCCTCGCCCCGTCTCTCGCTCTCGCCCTCGCCCCAGCTCTCGCGCTCGCCCTCGCCCCGACCCTATACCTTGCCCCGTCTCTCGCTCTCGCCCCGTCATTCGCTCTCGCCCTCCCCCCGACTCTTGCCCTCGCCCTCGCCCCGTCTCTCGCCCTCGCCCCGACTCCCGCCATCGCCCCGACACTCGCTCTCTTCCTCGCCCCGTCTCTCGCTCTCTTCCTCGCCCCGTCTCTCGCTGACTTCCTCGCCCCGTCTCTCGCTCTCGCCCTCGCCCCGTCTCTCGCTCTCGCCCTCGCCCCGACTCTATCCCTCGCCCCATCACTCGCTCTCGCCCTCGCCCCAGCTCTCACTCTCGCCATTCCCCCAGCTCTCGCACTCGCCCTCGCCCCGTCTCTCGCTCTCGCCCTCACACTCGCCCCGTCTCTCGCCCTTGCCCCGACTCCCGCCATCGCCCCGACTCTAGTCTCGGTCTCGCCCTCGCCCAGACTCTCACCCTCGCCCCGGCCCTCGCCCTCGCCCCGTCGCTCGCTCTCGCCCTCGCCTCGTCTCTCGCACTCGCCCTCACCCCGACTCTATCCCTCGCCCCGTCACTCGCTCTTGCCCTCGCCCTGACTCTCGCCCTTGCCCCATCTCGCCCTCGCCCGCGCCCCGTCTCTCGCCCTCGCCCCGTCTCTCGCCCTCGCCCCGTCTCTCGCCCTCGCCCCGTCTCTCGCTCTCGCCCTCGCCCCGTCTCTCGCTCTCGCCCTCGCCCCGACTCTATCCCTTGCCCCGTCTCTTGCTCTCGCTCTCACCCTCGCCCCGTCTCTCGCTCTCGCCCCGTCACTCGCTCTCGCCCTCCCCCCAACGCTTGCCCTCGCCCCGTCTCTCGCCCTTGCCCCGACTCCCGCCATCGCCCCGTCTCTCGCTCTCGCCCTCGCCCCGTCTCTCGCTCTCGCCCTCGCCCCGTCTCTCGCTCTCGCCCTCGCCCCGTCTCTCGCTCTCGCCCTCGCCCCGGCTCTCGCTCTCGCCCTCGCCCCGGCTCTCACTCTCGCCCTTCCCCCAGCTCTCGCACTTGCCCTCGCCCCGACTCTGTACATCACGTCACTCGCTCTCGCCCTCGCACCTGCTCTCGCTCTCGCCCTCGCACCTGCTCTCGCTCTCGCCCTCGCCCCGTCTCTCGCGCTCGCCCTCGCCCCGGCTCTCGCTCTCGCCCTTCCCCCAGCTCTTGCACTCGCCCCGACTCGATGCCTCGCCCCGTCACTCGCTCTCGCCCTCGGCCCGTCTCTCGCTCTCGCCCTCGGCCTGGCTCTCACTCTCGCCCTCGCCCCGGCTCTCGCTCTCGCCCTCCCTCCAGCTCTAACCCTCGCCCCTCTCTCGCCCTCGCCCCGACTCCCGCCATCTCCCCGACTCTCGGCCTCGCCCTCGCCCTGACTCTCGCCATCGCCCCGGCTCTCGGTCTCGCCCTGTCTCTTGCCCTCGCCCTCGCCCCGTCTCTCGCTCTCGCCCTCGCCCTGGCTCTCGCCCTTCCCCCAGCTCTCACACTCGCCCTTGCCCCGACTCTCGCCCTTGCCCCGACTCTCGCCCTTGCCCCGACTCTCGCCCTTGCCCCGTCTCTCGCCCTCGCCCCATCTCTCGCACTCGCCCTCACCCCGACTCTATCCCTCGCCCCGTCTCTCGCTCTCGCCCCGTCTCTCGCTCTCGCCCCGTCACTTGCTCTTGCCCTCGCCCTGACTCTCGCCCTTGCCCCATCTCGCCCTCGCCCGCGCCCCGTCTCTCGCCCTCGCCCCGTCTCTCGCCCTCGCCCACGCCTCGTCTCTCGCACTCGCCCTCACCCCGACTCTATCCCTCGCCCCGTCTCTCGCTCTCGCCCCATCACTCGCTCTTGCCCTCGCCCTGACTCTCGCCCTTGCCCCATCTCGCCCTCGCCCGCGCCCCGTCTCTCGCCCTCGCCCGCGCCCCGTCTCTCGCCCTCGCCCGCGCCCCGTCTCTCGCCCTCGCCCTCGCCCCGTCTCTCGCCCTCGCCCTCGCCCCGTCTCTCGCCCTCGCCCTCGCCCCGTCTCGCGCTCTCGCTTTCGCCCTCGCCCCGTCCCTCGCTCTCGCCCTCGCCCCGTCAATGGCTCTCGCTCTCGCCCACGCCCTGTCTCTTGCTCTCGCCCGTGCCCCGTCTCTCGCTCTCGCCCTCGTCTCGCCCTCGCACTCGCCCCGTCTCTCGCTCTCGCCCTCCCCCCAACGCTTGCCCTCGCCCCGTCTCTCGCCCTTGCCCCGACTCCCGCCATCGCCCCGTCTCTCGCTCTCGCCCTCGCCCCGTCTCTCGCTCTCGCCCTCGCCCCGTCTCTCGCTCTCGCCCTCGCCCCGGCTCTCGCTCTCGCCCTCGCCCCGGCTCTCGCTCTCGCCCTCGCCCCGGCTCTCACTCTCGCCCTTCCCCCAGCTCTCGCACTTGCCCTCGCCCCGACTCTGTACATCACGTCACTCGCTCTCGCCCTCGCACCTGCTCTCGCTCTCGCCCTCGCACCTGCTCTCGCTCTCGCCCTCGCACCTGCTCTCGCTCTCGCCCTCGCCCCGTCTCTCGCGCTCGCCCTCGCCCCGGCTCTCGCTCTCGCCCTTCCCCCAGCTCTCGCACTCGCCCCGACTCGATGCCTCGCCCCGTCACTCGCTCTCGCCCTCGGCCCGTCTCTCGCTCTCGCCCTCGGCCTGGCTCTCACTCTCGCCCTCGCCCCGGCTCTCGCTCTCGCCCTCCCTCCAGCTCTAACCCTCGCCCCTCTCTCGCCCTCGCCCCGACTCCCGCCATCTCCCCGACTCTCGGCCTCGCCCTCGCCCTGACTCTCGCCATCGCCCCGGCTCTCGGTCTCGCCCTGTCTCTTGCCCTCGCCCTCGCCCCGTCTCTCGCTCTCGCCCTCGCCCTGGCTCTCGCCCTTCCCCCAGCTCTCACACTCGCCCTTGCCCCGACTCTCGCCCTTGCCCCGACTCTCGCCCTTGCCCCGACTCTCGCCCTTGCCCCGTCTCTCGCCCTCGCCCCATCTCTCGCACTCGCCCTCACCCCGACTCTATCCCTCGCCCCGTCTCTCGCTCTCGCCCCGTCTCTCGCTCTCGCCCCGTCACTTGCTCTTGCCCTCGCCCTGACTCTCGCCCTTGCCCCATCTCGCCCTCGCCCGCGCCCCGTCTCTCGCCCTCGCCCCGTCTCTCGCCCTCGCCCCGTCTCTCGCCCTCGCCCACGCCTCGTCTCTCGCACTCGCCCTCACCCCGACTCTATCCCTCGCCCCGTCTCTCGCTCTCGCCCCATCACTCGCTCTTGCCCTCGCCCTGACTCTCGCCCTTGCCCCATCTCGCCCTCGCCCGCGCCCCGTCTCTCGCCCTCGCCCGCGCCCCGTCTCTCGCCCTCGCCCGCGCCCCGTCTCTTGCCCTCGCCCTCGCCCCGTCTCTCGCCCTCGCCCTCGCCCCGTCTCTCGCCCTCGCCCTCGCCCCGTCTCGCGCTCTCGCTTTCGCCCTCGCCCCGTCTCTCGCTCTCGCCCTCGCCCCGTCAATGGCTCTCGCTCTCGCCCACGCCCTGTCTCTTGCTCTCGCCCGTGCCCCGTCTCTCGCTCTCGCCCTCGTCTCGCCCTCGCACTCGCCCCGTCTCTCGCCCTCGCCCTGTCTCTTGCCCTCGCCCTTGCCCCGTCTCTCGCCCTTGCCCCGTCTCTCGCTCTCGCCCTTGCCCCGTCTCTCGCTCTCGACCTCGCCCCGTCTCGCGCTCTCGCTTTCGCCGTCGCCCCATCTCGCGCTCTCGCCCTCGCCCTGACTCTCGCCCTTGCCCCATCTCGCCCTCGCCCCGTCTCTCGCCCTCGCCCGCGCCCCGTCTCTCACCCTCGCCCCGTCTCTCGCCCTCGCCCCGTCTCTCGCTCTCGCCCTCGCCCCGTCTCTCGCTCTCGCCCTCGCCCCGTCTTTCGCTCTCACCCTCGCCCCGTCTCTCGCTCTCGCCCTCGCCCCGACTCTATCCCTTGCCCCGTCTCTTGCTCTCGCTCTCACCCTCGCCCCGTCTCTCGCTCTCGCCCCGTCACTCGCTCTCGCCCTCCCCCCGACGCTTGCCCTCGCCCTCGCCCCGTCTCTCGCCCTTGCCCCGACTCCCGCCATCGCCCCGACACTCGCTCTCTTCCTCGCGCCGTCTCTCGCTCTCTTCCTCGCGCCGTCTCTCGCTCTCTTCCTTGCCCCGTCTCTCGCTCTCGCCCTCGCCCCGTCTCTCGCTCTCGCCCTCGCCCCGTCTCTCGCTCTCGCCCTCGCCCCGTCTCTCGCTCTCGCCCTCGCCCCGGCTCTCGCTCTCGCCCTCGCCCCGGCTCTCACTCTCGCCCTTCCCCCAGCTCTCGCACTTGCCCTCGCCCCGACTCTATCCCTCATCCCGTCACTCGCTCTCGCCCTCGCACCTGCTCTCGCTCTCGCCCTCGCCCCGTCTCTCGCTCTCGCCCTCGCCCCGTCTCTCGCTCTCGCCCTCGCCCCGTCTCTCGCTCTCGCCCTCGCCCCGTCTCTCGCTCTCGCCCTCGCCCCGTCTCTCGCTCTCGCCCTCGCCCCGGCTCTCGCTCTCGCCCTTCCCCCAGCTCTTGCACTCGCCCCGACTCTATGCCTCGCCCCGGCTCTCGCTCTCGCCCTCGGCCCGGCTCTCGCTCTCGCCCTCGGCCCGGCTCTCGCTCTCGCCCTCGGCCCGGCTCTCGCTCTCGCCCTCGCCCCGGCTCTCGCTCTCGCCCTCGCCCCGGCTCTCGCTCTCGCCCTCCCTCCAGCTCTAACCCTCGCCCCGTCTCTCGCCCTCGCCCCGACTCCCGCCATCTCCCCGACTCTCGGCCTCGCCCTCGCCCTGACTCTCGCCATCGCCCCGGCTCTCGGTCTCGCCCTGTCTCTTGCCCTCACCCTCGCCCCGTCTCTCGCTCTCGCCCTCGCCCTGGCTCTCGCCCTTCCCCCAGCTCTCACACTCGCCCTTGCCCCGACTCTCGCCCTTGCCCCGACTCTCGCCCTTGCCCCGTCTCTCGCCCTTGCCCCGTCTCTCGCCCTCGCCCCATCTCTCGCACTCGCCCTCACCCCGACTCTATCCCTCGCCCCGTCTCTCGCTCTCGCCCCGTCACTCGCTCTTGCCCTCGCCCTGACTCTCGCCCTTGCCCCATCTCGCCCTCGCCCGCGCCCCGTGTCTCGCCCTCGCCCCGTCTCTCGCCCTCGCCCACGCCTCGTCTCTCGCACTCGCCCTCACCCCGACTCTATCCCTCGCCCCGTCTCTCGCTCTCGCCCCATCACTCGCTCTTGCCCTCGCCCTGACTCTCGCCCTTGCCCCATCTCGCCCTCGCCTGCGCCCCGTCTCTCGCCCTCGCCTGCGCCCCGTCTCTCGCCCTCGCCTGCGCCCCGTCTCTCGCCCTCGCCCTGGCCCCGTCTCTCGCCCTCGCCCTGGCCCCGTCTCTCGCCCTCGCCCTCGCCCCGTCTCTCGCTCTCGCCCTCGCCCCGTCTCGCGCTCTCGCTTTCGCCCTCGCCCCGTCTCTCGCTCTCGCCCTCGCCCCGTCAATGGCTCTCGCTCTCGCCCACGCCCTGTCTCTTGCTCTCGCCCGTGCCCCGTCTCTCGCTCTCGCTCTCGCCCTCGTCTCGCTCTCGCCCTCGTCTCGCTCTCGCCCTCGTCTCGCTCTCGCCCTCGTCTCGCTCTCGCCCTCGTCTCGCCCTCGCACTCGCCCCGTCTCTCACCCTCGCCCTGTCTCTTGCCCTCGCCCTTGCCCCGTCTCTCGCCCTTGCCCCGTCTCTCGCTCTCGCCCTTGCCCCGTCTCTCGCTCTCGCCTTTGCCCCGTCTCTCGCTCTCGACCTCGCCCCGTCTCGCGCTCTCGCTTTCGCCGTCGCCCCATCTCGCGCTCTCGCCCTCGCCCCGTCACTCGCTCTCGCCCTCGCCCCGTCTCTCGCCCTCACCCTGCCCCGTCTCGCCCTCGCCCTCGCCCCGTCTCTCGCCCTCGCCCCGTCTCTCGCCCTCGCCCCGTCTCTCGCCCTCGCCCCGACTCTATCCCTCGCCCTGTCTCTCGCTCTCACCCTCGCCCCGTCTCGCCCTTGCTCACGCCCCGTCACTCGCATTTGCCCTCGCCCCGACTCTCGCCCTCGCCCCGACTCTCGCCCTCGCCCCTTCTCTCGCCCTCGCCCTCGCCCCGACTCTCGCCCTCGCCCCGACTCTCGCCCTCGCCCGGTCTCCCGCCATCGCCCCGACTCTCGGTCTCGCCCTCACCCTGCCCCATCTCGCCCTCGCTCTCGCCCCGTCACTCGCACTCGCCCTCGCCCCGACTCTCGCCGTCGCCCCGTCTCTCGCCCTCACCCTCGCCCCATCTCTCGCCCTTGCCCCATCTCTCGCTCTCGCCCCGACTCCCGCCATCGCCCCGTCTCTCGCTCTCGCCCTCGCCCCGTCTCTCTCTCGCTTTTGCCCTCGCCCCATCTCTCGCTCTCGCCCTCGACCCGTCTCTTGCCCTCGCTCCCTCTCTCGCCCTCGCACCATCTCTCGCCCTTGCTCCCTCCCTCGCCCTCACCCTCGCTCTCGCCCCCTCTCGCTCTCGCCCCTTCTCTCGCTCTCGCCCTCGCCCCATCTCTCACACTCACCCTCGCCCCGTCTCTCTCTCTCTCTCTCGCCCTCGCCCCATCTCGCACTCGCCCTCGCCGCGTCTCTCTCTCTCTCGCTCTCGCCCTGTCTCTCTCTCTCGCCCTGTCTCTCTCTCTCGCTCTCTCCCTCGCCCCGTCTCTCTCACTCTCACTCTCTCTCTCTCTCTCTCTCTCGCCCTCGCCCCGTCTCTCGCACTTTCCCTCGCCCGCGCCCCGTCTCTCGCCCTCGCCCGCGCCCCGTCTCTCGCCCTCGCCCGCGCCCCGTCTCTCGCCCGCGCCCCGTCTCTCGCCCGCGCCCCGTCTCTCGCCCGCGCCCCGTCTCTCGCCCGCGCCCCGTCTCTCGCCCGCGCCCCGTCTCTCGCTCTCGCCCGCGCCCCGTTTCTCGCTCTCGCCCTCGCTTTGTCACTCGCTCTCGCTTTCGCCCTCGCTCCATTTCTCGCTCTCGCTTTCGCCCTCGCCCCGTCTCTCTCTCTCTCGCCCTCGCCCTCGCCTCGTCACTTGCCCTCGCTCCCTCTCTCGCCCACGCCTCCTCTCTCGCCCTCGCCCCGTCTCTCGCCCTCGCTCTCGCTCTCGCCCCGTCTCTCGCCCTCCCTCTCGCCCTCGCCCCATCTCTCGCTCTCGCCCTCGCTCCGTCTCTCGCTCTCGCCCTCGCCCCGTCTCTCGCTCTCGCCCTCGCCCCAGCTCTCGCACTCGCCCTCGCCCCGACCCTATACCTTGCCCCGTCTCTCGCTCTCGCCCCGTCATTCGCTCTCGCCCTCCCCCCGACTCTTGCCCTCGCCCCGTCTCTCGCCCTCGCCCCGACTCCCGCCATCGCCCCGACACTCGCTCTCTTCCTCGCCCCGTCTCTCGCTCTCTTCCTCGCCCCGACACTCGCTCACTTCCTCGCCCCGTCTCTCGCTCACTTCCTCGCCCCGTCTCTCGCTCTCGCCCTCGCCCCGTCTCTCGCCCTCGCCCCGTCTCTCGCCCTCGCCCCGTCTCTCGCCCTCGCCCCGTCTCTCGCTCTCGCCCTCGCCCCGTCTCTCTCTCGCTTTTGCCCTCGCCCCATCTCTCGCTCTCGCCCTCGACCCGTCTCTTGCCCTCGCTCCCTCTCTCGCCCTCGCACCATCTCTCGCCCTTGCTCCCTCCCTCGCCCTCACCCTCGCTCTCGCCCCCTCTCGCTCTCGCCCCTTTTCTCGCTCTCGCCCTCGCCCCATCTCTCACACTCACCCTCGCCCCGTCTCTCTCTCTCGCCCTCGCCCCATCTCGCACTCGCCCTCGCCGCGTCTCTCTCTCTCTCGCTCTCGCCCCGTCTCTCTCTCTCTCGCCCTGTCTCTCTCTCTCACTCTCTCCCTCGCCCCGTCTCTCTCACTCTCTCTCTCTCTCTCTCTCTCTCGCCCTCGCCCCGTCTCTCGCCCTCGCCCCGTCTCTCGCCCTTTCCCTCGCCCTCGCCCCGTCTCTCGCCCTCGCCCGCGCCCCGTCTCTCGCCCTCGCCCGCGCCCCGTCTCTCGCCCTCGCCCGCGCCCCGTCTCTCGCCCGCGCCCCGTCTCTCGCCCGCGCCCGGTCTCTCGCCCGCGCCCCGTCTCTCGCTCTCGCCCGCGCCCCGTTTCTCGCTCTCGCCCTCGCTTTGTCACTCGCTCTCGCTTTCGCCCTCGCTCCATTTCTCGCTCTCGCTTTCGCCCTCGCCCCGTCTCTCTCTCTCTCGCCCTCGCCCTCGCCTCGTCAATTGCCCTCGCTCCCTCTCTCGCCCACGCCTCCTCTCTCGCCCTCGCCCTCGCCCCGTCTCTCTCTCTCTCTCTCGCCCTCGCCCCATCTCGCACTCGCCCTCGCCGCGTCTCTCTCTCTCTCGCTCTCGCCCCGTCTCTCTCTCTCGCCCTGTCTCTCTCTCTCGCTCTCTCCCTCGCCCCGTCACTCTCACTCTCACTCTCTCTCTCTCTCTCTCTCTCTCTCGCCCTCGCCCCGTCTCTCGCCCTTTCCCTCGCCCGCGCCCCGTCTCTCGCCCTCGCCCGCGCCCCGTCTCTCGCCCTCGCCCGCGCCCCGTCTCTCGCCCTCGCCCGCGCCCCGTCTCTCGCCCTCGCCCGCGCCCCGTCTCTCGCCCGCGCCCCGTCTCTCGCTCTCGCCCGCGCCCCGTTTCTCGCTCTCGCCCTCGTTTTGTCACTCGCTCTCGCTTTCGCCCTCGCTCCATTTCTCGCTCTCGCTTTCGCCCTCGCCCCGTCTCTCTCTCTCTTGCCCTCGCCCTCGCCTCGTCACTTGCCCTCGCTCCCTCTCTCGCCCACGCCTCCTCTCTCGCCCTCGCCCCATCTCTCGCCCTCGCTCTCGCTCTCGCCCTCCCTCTCGCCCTCGCCCCATCTCTCGCTCTCGCCCTCGCTCCCTCTCTCGCCCTCGCACCATCTCTCGCCCTCGCTCCCTCCCTCGCCCTCACCCTCGCTCTCGCCCCCTCTCGCTCTCGCCCCTTTTCTCGCTCTCGCCCTCGCCCCATCTCTCACACTCACCCTCGCCCCGTCTCTCTCTCTCTCTCTCGCCCTCGCCCCATCTCGCACTCGCCCTCGCCGCGTCTCTCTCTCTCTCGCTCTCGCCCCGTCTCTCTCTCTCGCCCTGTCTCTCTCTCTCGCTCTCTCCCTCGCCCCGTCTCTCTCACTCTCTCTCTCTCTCTCTCTCTCTCTCGCCCTCGCCCCGTCTCTCGCCCTTTCCCTCGCCCTCGCCCCGTCTCTCGCCCTCGCCCGCGCCCCGTCTCTCGCCCTCGCCTGCGCCCCGTCTCTCGCCCGCGCCCCGTCTCTCGCTCTCGCCCGCGCCCCGTCTCTCGCTCTCGCCCGCGCCCCGTTTCTCGCTCTCGCCCTCGCTTTGTCACTCACTCTCGCTTTCGCCCTCGCTCCATTTCACGCTCTCGCTTTCGCCCTCGCCCCGTCTCTCTCTCTCTCGCCCTCGCCCTCGCCTCGTCACTTGCCCTCGCTCCCTCTCTCGCCCACGCCTCCTCTCTCGCCCTCGCCCCATCTCTCGCCCTCGCTCTCGCTCTCGCCCCGTCTCTCGCCCTCCCTCTCGCCCTCGCCCCATCTCTCGCTCTCGCCCTCGCCCCGTCTCTCGCTCTCGCCCTCGCCCCGTCTCTCGCTCTCGCCCTCGCCCCAGCTCTCGCACTCGCCCTCGCCCCGACCCTATACCTTGCCCCGTCTCTCGCTCTCGCCCCGTCATTCGCTCTCGCCCTCCCCCCGACTCTTGCCCTCGCCCTCGCCCCGTCTCTCGCCCTCGCCCCGACTCCCGCCATCGCCCCGACACTCGCTCTCTTCCTCGCCCCGTCTCTCGCTCTCTTCCTCGCCCCGTCTCTCGCTCTCTTCCTCGCCCCGTCTCTCGCTCTCTTCCTCGCCCCGACACTCGCTCACTTCCTCGCCCCGTCTCTCGCTCACTTCCTCGCCCCGTCTCTCGCTCACTTCCTCGCCCCGTCTCTCGCTCTCGCCCTCGCCCCGTCTCTCGCCCTCGCCCCGTCTCTCGCCCTCGCCCCGTCTCTCGCCCTCGCCCCGTCTCTCGCTCTCGCCCTCGCCCCGTCTCTCTCTCGCTTTTGCCCTCGCCCCATCTCTCGCTCTCGCCCTCGACCCGTCTCTTGCCCTCGCTCCCTCTCTCGCCCTCGCACCATCTCTCGCCCTTGCTCCCTCCCTCGCCCTCACCCTCGCTCTCGCCCCCTCTCGCTCTCGCCCCTTTTCTCGCTCTCGCCCTCGCCCCATCTCTCACACTCACCCTCGCCCCGTCTCTCTCTCTCTCTCTCGCCCTCGCCCCATCTCGCACTCGCCCTCGCCGCGTCTCTCTCTCTCTCGCTCTCGCCCCGTCTCTCTCTCTCGCCCTGTCTCTCTCTCTCGCTCTCTCCCTCGCCCCGTCTCTCTCACTCTCTCTCTCTCTCTCGCCCTCGCCCCGTCTCTCGCCCTTTCCCTCGCCCTCGCCCCGTCTCTCGCCCTCGCCCGCGCCCCGTCTCTCGCCCTCGCCTGCGCCCCGTCTCTCGCCCGCGCCCCGTCTCTCGCTCTCGCCCGCGCCCCGTCTCTCGCTCTCGCCCGCGCCCCGTCTCTCGCTCTCGCCCGCGCCCCGTCTCTCGCTCTCGCCCGCGCCCCGTTTCTCGCTCTCGCCCTCGCTTTGTCACTCGCTCTCGCTTTCGCCCTCGCTCCATTTCACGCTCTCGCTTTCGCCCTCGCCCTGTCTCTCTCTCTCTCGCCCTCGCCCTCGCCTCGTCACTTGCCCTCGCTCCCTCTCTCGCCCACGCCTCCTCTCTCGCCCTCGCCCCATCTCTCGCCCTCGCTCTCGCTCTCGCCCCGTCTCTCGCCCTCCCTCTCGCCCTCGCCCCATCTCTCGCTCTCGCCCTCGCCCCGTCTCTCGCTCTCGCCCTCGCCCCAGCTCTCGCACTCGCCCTCGCCCCGACCCTATACCTTGCCCCGTCTCTCGCTCTCGCCCCGTCATTCGCTCTCGCCCTCCCCCCGACTCTTGCCCTCGCCCTCGCCCCGTCTCTCGCCCTCGCCCCGACTCCCGCCATCGCCCCGACACTCGCTCTCTTCCTCGCCCCGTCTCTCGCTCTCTTCCTCGCCCCGACACTCGCTCACTTCCTCGCCCCGTCTCTCGCTCACTTCCTCGCCCCGTCTCTCGCTCACTTCCTCGCCCCGTCTCTCGCTCTCGCCCTCGCCCCGTCTCTCGCTCTCGCCCTCGCCCCGTCTCTCGCCCTCGCCCCGTCTCTCGCCCTCGCCCCGTCTCTCGCCCTCGCCCCGTCTCTCGCCCTCGCCCTCGCCCCGTCTCTCGCCCTCGCCCCGTCTCTCGCCCTCGCCCCGTCTCTCGCTCTCGCCCTCGCCCCGTCTCTCGCCCTCGCCCCGTCTCTCGCCCTCGCCCCGTCTCTCGCCCTCGCCCCGTCTCTCGCTCTCGCCCTCGCCCCGTCTCTCGCCCTCGCCCCGTCTCTCGCCCTCGCCCCGTCTCTCGCCCTCGCCCCGTCTCTCGCCCTCGCCCCGTCTCTCGCCCTCGCCCCGTCTCTCGCTCTCGCCCTCGCCCCGTCTCTCTCTCGCTTTTGCCCTCGCCCCATCTCTCGCTCTCGCCCTCGACCCGTCTCTTGCCCTCGCTCCCTCTCTCGCCCTCGCACCATCTCTCGCTCTTGCTCCCTCCCTCGCCCTCACCCTCGCTCTCGCCCCCTCTCGCTCTCGCCCCTTTTCTCGCTCTCGCCCTCGCCCCATCTCTCACACTCACCCTCGCCCCGTCTCTCTCTCTCTCTCTCGCCCTCGCCCCATCTCGCACTCGCCCTCGCCGCGTCTCTCTCTCTCTCGCTCTCGCCCCGTCTCTCTCTCTCGCCCTGTCTCTCTCTCTCGCTCTCTCCCTCGCCCCGTCTCTCTCACTCTCTCTCTCTCTCTCGCCCTCGCCCCGTCTCTCGCCCTTTCCCTCGCCCTCGCCCCGTCTCTCGCCCTCGCCCGCGCCCCGTCTCTCGCTCTCGCCCGCGCCCCGTCTCTCGCTCTCGCCCGCGCCCCGTTTCTCGCTCTCGCCCTCGCTTTGTCACTCGCTCTCGCTTTCGCCCTCGCTCCATTTCTCGCTCTCGCTTTCGCCCTCGCCCCGTCTCTCTCTCTCTCGCCCTCGCCCTCGCCTCGTCACTTGCCCTCGCTCCCTCTCTCGCCCACGCCTCCTCTCTCGCCCTCGCCCCATCTCTCGCCCTCGCTCTCGCTCTCGCCCCGTCTCTCGCCCTCCCTCTCGCCCGCGCCCCATCTCTCGCTCTCGCCCTCGCCCCGTCTCTCGCTCTCGCCCTCGCCCCAGCTCTCGCACTCGCCCTCGCCCCGACCCTATACCTTGCCCCGTCTCTCGCTCTCGCCCCGTCATTCGCTCTCGCCCTCCCCCCGACTCTTGCCCTCGCCCTCGCCCCGCCCTCGCCCCGACTCCCGCCATCGCCCCGACACTCGCTCTCTTCCTCGCCCCGTCTCTCGCTCTCTTCCTCGCCCCGACACTCGCTCACTTCCTCGCCCCGTCTCTCGCTCACTTCCTCGCCCCGTCTCTCGCTCACTTCCTCGCCCCGTCTCTCGCTCTCGCCCTCGCCCCGTCTCTCGCTCTCGCCCTCGCCCCGTCTCTCGCCCTCGCCCCGTCTCTCGCCCTCGCCCCGTCTCTCGCTCTCGCCCTCGCCCCGTCTCTCGCTCTCGCCCCGTCTCTCGCTCTCGCCCTCGCCCCGTCTCTCGCTCTCGCCCTCGCCCCGGCTCTCGCTCTCGCCCTCGCCCCGGCTCTCGCTCTCGCCCTCGCCCCGACTCTATCCCTCGCCCCGTCACTATCCCTCGCCCCGTCACTCGCTCTCGCCCTCACCCCAGCTCTCGCTCTCGCCATTCCCCCAGCTCTCGCACTCGCCCTCGCCCCGTCTCTCGCCCGCGCCCCGTCTCTCGCTCTCGCCCGCGCCCCGTCTCTCGCTCTCGCCCGCGCCCCGTCTCTCGCTCTCGCCCGCGCCCCGTTTCTTGCTCTCGCCCTCGCTTTGTCACTCGCTCTCGCTTTCGCCCTCGCTCCATTTCACGCTCTCGCTTTCGCCCTCGCCCCGTCTCTCTCTCTCTCGCCCTCGCCCTCGCCTCGTCACTTGCCCTCGCTCCCTCTCTCGCCCACGCCTCCTCTCTCGCCCTCGCCCCATCTCTCGCCCTCGCTCTCGCTCTCGCCCCGTCTCTCGCCCTCCCTCTCGCCCTCGCCCCGTCTCTCGCTCTCGCCCTCGCCCCGTCTCTCGCTCTCGCCCTCGCCCCGACCCTATACCTTGCCCCGTCTCTCGCTCTCGCCCCGTCATTCGCTCTCGCCCTCCCCCCGACTCTTGCCCTCGCCCTCGCCCCGTCTCTCGCCCTCGCCCCGACTCCCGCCATCGCCCCGACACTCGCTCTCTTCCTCGCCCCGTCTCTCGCTCTCTTCCTCGCCCCGACACTCGCTCACTTCCTCGCCCCGTCTCTCGCTCACTTCCTCGCCCCGTCTCTCGCTCACTTCCTCGCCCCGTCTCTCGCTCACTTCCTCGCCCCGCCTCTCGCTCTCGCCCTCGCCCCGTCTCTCGCTCTCGCCCTCGCCCCGTCTCTCGCCCTCGCCCCGTCTCTCGCCCTCGCCCCGTCTCTCGCCCTCGCCCCGTCTCTCGCCCTCGCCCCGTCTCTCGCTCTCGCCCTCGCCCCGTCTCTCGCTCTCGCCCCGTCTCTCGCTCTCGCCCTCGCCCCGGCTCTCGCTCTCGCCCTCGCCCCGACTCTATCCCTCGCCCCGTCACTATCCCTCGCCCCGTCACTCGCTCTCGCCCTCACCCCAGCTCTCGCTCTCGCCATTCCCCCAGCTCTCGCACTCGCCCTCGCCCCGTCTCTCGCTCTCGCCCTCGCACTCGCCCCGTCTCTCGCCCTTGCCCCGACTCCCGCCATCGCCCCGACTCTCGGTCTCGTTCTCGCCCTCGCCCCGACTCTCACCCTCGCCCCGGCCCTCGCCCTCGCCCCGTCTCTCGCTCTCGCCCTCGCCCCGTCTCTCGCTCTCGCCCTCGCCCCGTCTCTCGCTCTTGCCCTCGCCCCGTCTCTCGCTCTTGCCCTCGCCCCGTCTCTCGCCCTCACCCTGCCCCGTCTCGCCCTCGCACTCGCCCCGTCTCTCGCCCTTGCCCTCGCCCCGGCTCTCGCTCTCGCCCTTCCCCCAGCTCTCGCACTCGCCCTCGCCCCGACTCTATCCCTTGCCCCGTCTCTTGCTCTCGCTCTCACCCTCGCCCCGTCTCTCGCTCTCGCCCCATCACTCGCTCTCGCCCTCCCCCCGACGCTTGCCCTCGCCCTCGCCCCATCTCTCGCCCTCGCCCCGACTCCCGCCATCGCCCCGACACTCGCTCTCTTCCTCGTCCCGTCTCTCGCTCTCTTCCTCGCCCCGTCTCTCGCTCTCGCCCTCGCCCCGTCTCTCGCTCTCGCCCTCGCCCCGTCTCTCGCTCTCGCCCTCGCCCCGGCTCTCGCTCTCGCCCTCGCCCCGGCTCTCGCTCTCGCCCTTCCCCCCGGCTCTCGCTCTCGCCCTCGCCCCGGCTCTCGCTCTCGCCATTCCCCCAGCTCTCGCACTCGCCCTCGCCCCGTCTCTTGCCCTCGCCCCGTCTCTTGCTCTCGCTCTCGCTCTCGCCCTCGCACTCGCCCCGTCTCTTGCCCTTGCCCCGACTCCCGCCATCGCCCCGACTCTCGGTCTCGGTCTCGCCCTCGCCCCGTCTCTCGCCCTCGCCCCGTCTCTCGCTCTCGCCCTCGGCCCGTCACTCGCTCTCGCTCTCGCCCTCGCCCCGTCTCTCGCCCTCACCCTGCCCCGTCTCTCCCTCGCACTCGCCCCGTCTCTCGCCCTCGCCCTCGCCCCGGCTCTCGCCCTCGCCCTTCCTCCAGCTCTCGCTCTCGCCCTCGCCTCATCTCTCGCCCGCGCCCCCTCTCTCGCCCTCGCTCCCTCTCTCGCCCTCGCTCCCTCTCTCGCCCTCGCTCCCTCTCTTGCCCTCGCCCCGTCTCTCGCCCTCGCCCCGGCTCTTGCCCTCGCCCTCGCCCCGTCTTTGGCCCTCGCCCTCGCCCCGTTTCTCACCCTCGCCCCGTCTATCGCTCTCGCCCTTGCCCCATCTCTCGACCTCGCCCTCCCCGTCTCTCGCTCTCACCCTTGCCTGACTCACGCCCTCGCCCCGACACTCGCTCTCGCCCTCGCCCCGTCACTCGCTCTCGCCCTCGCCCCGACTCTCGCCCTCGCCCCGTCTTTCGCCCTCGCCCCGTCTCTCGCCCTCGCCCTTGCCCCGACTCCCGCCCTCGCCCCGACTCCCGCCCTCTCCCCGACTCCCGCCCTCTCCCCGTCTCTCGCTCTCGCCCTCGCCCCGTCTCTCGCTCTCGCCCTCGCCCCGTCTCTCGCTCTCGCCCTCGCCCCGTTTCTCACCCTCGCCCTGTCTATCGCCCTCGCCCTTGCCCCATCTCTCGCCCTCGCCCTCCCCGTCTCTCGCTCTCACCCTTGCCTGACTCACGCCCTCGCCCCGACTCTCGCTCTCGCCCTCGCCCCGACTCTCGCTCTCGCCCTCGCCCCGTCTCTCGCCCTCGCCCTCGCCCCGTCTCTCGCCCTCGCCCTCGCCCCGTCTCTCGCCCTCGCCCTCGCCCCGTCTCTCGCCCTCGCCCTCGCCCCGTATCTCGCTCTCGCCCTCGCCCCGTATCTCGCTCTCGCCCTCGCCCCGTATCTCGCTCTCGCCCTCGCCCCGTCTCGCGCTCTCGCTCTCGCCCTCGCCCCGTCTCTCGCTCTCGCCCTCGCCCCGTCTCTCGCTCTCGCCCTCGCCCCGTCTCGCGCTCTCGCCCTCGCCCCGTCTCGCGCTCTCGCTCTCGCCCTCGCCCCGTCTCTCGCTCTCGCCCTCGCCCCGTCTCTCGCTCTCGCCCTCGCCCCGTCTTGCGCTCTAGCTCTCACCCGTGCCCCGTCTCTCGCTCTCACCCTCGCCCCGTCTATCGCCCTCGCCCTTGCCCCATCTCTCGCCCTCGCCCTTACCCCATCTCTCGCCCTCGCCCTCCCCGTCTCTCGCTCTCACCCTTGCCTGACTCTCGCCCTCGCCCCGACTCTCGCCCTCGCCCCGTCTCTCGCCCTCGCCCTCGCCCCGTCTCTCGCCCTCGCCCTCGCCCCGTCTCTCGCCCTCGCCCTCGCCCCGTCTCGCGCTCTCGCCCTCGCCCCGTCTCGCGCTCTCGCTCTCGCCCTCGCCCCGTCTCTCGCTCTCGCCCTCGCCCCGTCTCTCGCTCTCGCCCTCGCCCCGTTTCTCACCCTCGCCCCGTCTATCGCCCTCGCCCTTACCCCATCTCTCGCCCTCGCCCTCCCCGACTCTCGCTCTCACCCTTGCCTGACTCACGCCCTCGCCCCGACTCTCGCTCTCGCCCTCGCCCCGACTCTCGCTCTCGCCCTCGCCCCGTCTCTCGCTCTCGCCCTCGCCTCGTCTCTCGCCCTCGCCCCGTCTCTCGCCCTTGCCCTCGCCCTCGCCCCGTCTCTCGCCATCGCCCTCGCCCCGTCTCTCGCCCTCGCCCTCGCCCCGTCTCTCGCTCCTGCCCTCGCCCCGTCTCGCGCTCTCGCTTTCGCCCTCGCCCCGTCTCTCGCTCTCGCCCTCGCCCCGTCTCTCGCTCTCGCCCTCGCCCCGTCTCTCGCTCTCGCCCTCGCCCCGGCTCTCGCTCTCGCCCTCGCCCCGGCTCTCGCTCTCGCCCTCGCCCCGGCTCTCGCTCTCGCCCTTCCCCCAGCTCTCGCACTTGCCCTCGCCCCGACTCTATCCCTCGCCCCGTCACTCGCTCTCGACCTTCCCCCAGCTCTCGCACTCGCCCTCGCCCCGACTCTATCCCTTGCCCCGTCTCTCGCTCTCGCTCTCACCCTCGCCCCGTCTTTCGCTCTCGCCCCGTCACTCGTTCTCGCCCTCCCCCCGACTCTTGCCCTCGCCCTCCCCCCGACTCTTGCCCTCGCCCTCCCCCCGACTCTTGCCCTCGCCCCATCTCTCGCCCTCGCCCCGACTCCCGCCATCGCCCCGACACTCGCTCTCGCCCTCGCCCCGTCTCTCTCTCTAGCCCTCGCGTCGTCTCTCGCCCTCGCCCTGGCTCCCTCTCTCGCCCTCGCTCCCTCTCTCGCCCTCGCTCCCTCTCTCGCCCTCGCCCCGTCTCTCGCCCTCGCCCCGTCTCTCGCCCTCGCCCCGTCTCTCGCCCTCGCCCCGTCTCTGGCCCTCGCCCTCGCCCTGTTTCTCACCCTCGCCCCGTCTATCACCCTCGCCCTTGCCCCATCTCTCGCCCTGGCCCTCCCCGTCTCTCGCTCTCACCCTTGCCTGACTCACGCCCTCGCCGCGACTCTCGCTCTCGCCCTCGCCCCGACTCTCGCTCTCGCCCTCGCCCCGACTCTCGCTCTCGCCCTCGCCCCGACTCTCGCTCTCGCCCTCGCCCCGTCTCTCGCCCTCGCCCCGTCTCTCGCCCTCGCCCCGTCTCTCGCCCTCGCCCCGTCTCTCGCCCTCACCCCGACTCCCGCCATCGCCCCGACACTCGCTCTCGCCCTCGCCCCGTCTCTCTCTCTAGCACTCGCGTCGTCTCTCGCCCTCGCCCTCGGTCCCTCTCTCGCCCTCGCTCCCTCTCTCGCCCTCGCTCCCTCTCTCGCCCTCGCCCCGTCTCTCGCCCTCGCCCCGTCTCTCGCCCTCGCCCTCGCCCCGTCTCTCGCCCTCGCCCCGTCTCTCGCCCTCGCCCCGTCTCTCGCCCTCGCCCCGTCTCTCGCCCTCGCCCCGTCTCTCGCCCTCGCCCCGTCTCTCGCCCTCGCCCCGTCTCTCGCCCTCGCCCCGGCTCTCGCCCTCGCCCCGTCTCTGGCCCTCGCCCTCGCCCCATTTCTCACCCTCGCCCCGTCTATCACCCTCGCCCTTGCCCCATCTCTCGCCCTCGCCCTCCCCATCTCTCGCTCTCACCCTTGCCTGACTCTCGCCCTCGCCCCGACTCTCGCTCTCGCCCTCGCCCCGACTCTCGCTCTCGCCCTCGCCCCGACTCTCGCTCTCGCCCTCGCCCCGACTCTCGCTCTCGCCCTCGCCCTGTCTCTCGCTCTCGCCCTCGCCCTGTCACTCGCTCTCGCCCTCGCCCCGGCTCTCGCCCTCGCCCCGGCTCTCGCCCTCGCCCCGTCTTTCGCCCTCGCCCCGTCTTTCGCCCTCGCCCCGTCTCTCGCCCTCGCCCTTGCCCCGAGTCCCGCCCTTGCCCCGAGTCCCGCCCTTGCCCCGAGTCCCGCCCTTGCCCCGAGTCCCGCCCTCGCCCCGACTCCCGCCCTCGCCCCGACTCTCGCTCTCGCCCTCGGCCCGTCTCTCGCTCTCGCCCGTGCCCCGTCTCTCGCTCTCGCCCGTGCCCTGTCTCTCGCTCTCGCCCGCGCCCTTGCTCTCTCTCTCGCCCCGTCTGTCGCTCTCGCCCTCGCCCCGTCACTTGCTCTCGCCCTCGCCCCGTCTCTCTCTCTCTCGCTTTCGCCCTCGCCCCGTCTCTCTCTCTCACTCTCGCCCTCGCCTCGTCTCTCGCCCTCGCCTCGTCTCTCGCCCTCGCCTCGTCTCTCGCCCTCGCGCCCGCCCTCGCCCTCGCGCCCGCCCTCGCCCTCGCGCCCGCCCTCGCCCTCGCGCCCGCCCTCGCCCTCGCCCCCGCTCTCGCTCTCGCCCCCGCTCTCGCTCTCGCCCCCGCTCTCGCCCTCGCCGCGTCTCTCGCCCTCGCCGCGTCTCTCGCCCTCGCCCGTGCCCCGTCTCTCGCCCTCGCCCGTGCCCCGTCTCTCGCACTCGCCCGTGCCCTGTCTCTCGCACTCGCCCGTGCCCTGTCTCTCGCTCTCGCCCGTGCCCCGTCTCTCGCTCACGCCCGTGCCCCGTCTCTCGTTCTCGCCCGCGCCCTTGCTCTCTCTCTCGCCCCGTCTGTCACTCTCGCCCTCGCCCCGTCTCTCTCTCTCTCGCTTTCGCCCTCGCCCCGTCTCTCTCTCTCACTCTCGCCCTCGCCTCGTCTCTCGCCCTCGCCTCGTCTCTCGCCCTCGCCCCCGCTCTCGCCCTCGCCCCCGCTCTCGCCCTCGCCGCGTCTCTCGCCCTCGCCGCGTCTCTCGCCCTCGCCGCGTCTCTCGCCCTCGCCGCGTCTCTCGCCCTCGCCGCGTCTCTCGCCCTCGCCCCGTCTCTCGCCCTCGCCCGTGCCCCGTCTCTCGCCCTCGCCCCGTCTCTCGCCCTCGCCCCGTCTCTCGCCCTCGCCCGTGCCCCGTCTCTCGCTCTCGCCCCGTCCCTCACTCGCTCTAGCCCTCGCCCCGTCTCTCTCTCTCGCCCTCGCCCCGGCTCTCGCTCTCGCCCTCGCCCCGGCTCTCGCTCTCGCCCTCGCCCCGGCTCTCGCCATCGCCCTCGCCCCGGCTCTCGCCCTCGCCCTCGCCCCGGCTCTCGCCCTCGCCCTCGCCCCGGCTCTCGCTCTCGCCCTCGCCCCGGCTCTCGCTCTCGCCCTCGCCCTGTCTCTCGCTCTCGCCCTCGCCCTGTCTCTCGCTCTCGCCCTCGCCCTGTCACGCGCTCTCGCCCTCGCCCCGGCTCTCGCCCTCGCCCCGGCTCTCGCCCTCGCCCCGGCTCTCGCCCTCGCCCCGTCTTTCGCCCTCGCCCCGTCTCTCGCCCTCGCCCTTGCCCCGAGTCCCGCCCTTGCCCCGAGTCCCGCCCTTGCCCCGAGTCCCGCCCTCGCCCCGAGTCCCGCCCTCGCCCCGACTCCCGCCCTCGCCCCGACTCCCGCCCTCGCCCCGACTCTCGCTCTCGCCCTCGGCCCGTCTCTCGCTCTCGCCCGTGCCCCGTCTCTCGCTCTCGCCCGTGCCCCGTCTCTCGCTCTCGCCCGTGCCCCGTCTCTCGCTCTCGCCCGCGCCCTTGCTCTCTCTCTCGCCCCGTCTGTCGCTCTTGCCCTCGCCCCGTCACTCGCTCTCGCCCTCGCCCCGTCTCTCTCTCTCTCTCGCTTTCGCCCTCGCCCCATCTCTCTCTCTCACTCTCGCCCTCGCCTCGTCTCTCGCCCTCGCCTCGTCTCTCGCCCTCGCCTCGTCTCTCGCCCTCGCCCCCGCTCTCGCTCTCGCCCCCGCTCTCGCTCTCGCCCCCGCTCTCGCCCTCGCCGCCTCTCTCACCCTCGCCGCGTCTCTCGCCCTCGCCCCGTCTCTCGCCCTCGCCCGTGCCCCGTCTCTCGCCCTCTCCCTCGCCCGTGCCCCGTCTCTCGCTCTCGCCCGTGCCCCGTCTCTCGCTCTCGCCCGTGCCCCGTCTCTCGTTCTCGCCCGCGCCCTTGCTCTCTCTCTCGCCCCGTCTGTCACTCTCGCCCTCGCCCCGTCTCTCTCTCTCTCGCTTTCGCCCTCGCCTCGTCTCTCGCCCTCGCCTCGTCTCTCGCCCTCGCCCCCGCTCTCGCCCTCGCCCCCGCTCTCGCCCTCGCTGCGTCTCTCGCCCTCGCTGCGTCTCTCGCCCTCGCCGCGTCTCTCGCCCTCGCCGCGTTTCTCGCCCTCGCCGCGTTTCTCGCCCTCGCCCCGTCTCTCGCCCTTGCCCGTGCCCCGTCTCTCGCTCTCGCCCCGTCCCTCTCGCTCTAGCCCTCGCCCCGGCTCTCGCTCACGCCCTCGCCCCGGCTCTCGCTCTCGCCCTCGCCCCGGCTCTCGCTCTCGCCCTCGCCCCGGCTCTCGCCCTCGCTCTCGCCCTCGCCCCGGCTCTCGCTCTCGCTCTCGCCCTCGCCCTCGCCCCGGCTCTCGCTCTCGCTCTCGCCCTCGCCCCGGCTCTCGCCCTCGCCCTCGCCCCGGCTCTCGCTCTCGCCCTTCCCCCAGCTCTCGCACTCGCCCTCGCCCCGACTCTATCCCTTGCCCCGTCTCTCGCTCTCGCTCTCACCCTCGCCCCGGCTCTCGCTCTCGCCCCGGCTCTCGCTCTCACCCCGGCTCTCGCCCCGGCTCTCGCCCTCGCTCTCACCCCAGCTCTCGCCCTCGCCCTCGCCCCGGCTCTCGCCCTCGCCCTCGCCCCGGCTCTCGCTCTCGACCTCGCCCTCGCCCCGGCTCTCGCCCTCGCCCTCGCCCCGGCTCTCGCCCTCGCCCTCGCCCCGGCTCTCGCCCTCGCCCTCGCCCTCGCCCCGGCTCTCGCCCTCGCCCTCGCCCCGGCTCTCGCCCTCGCCCTCCCCCCAGCTCTCGCACTCGCCCTCGCCCCGACTCTATCCCTTGCCCCGTCTCTCGCTCTCGCTCTCACCCTCGCCCCGTCTCTCGCTCTTGCCCCGTCACTCGCTCTCGCCCTCCCACCGACTCTTGCCCTCGCCCTCGCGCCATCTCTCGCCCTCGCCCCGACTCCCGCCATCGCCCCGACACTCGCTCTCGCCCTCGCCCCGTCTCTCTCTCTCGCCCTCGCCCCGTCTCTCTCTCTCGCCCTCGCGTCGTCTCTCGCCCTCGCTCCCTCTCTCGCCCTCGCTCCCTCTCTCGCCCTTGCCCCGTCTCTCGCCCTTGCCCCGCCTCTCGCCCTTGCCCCGCCTCTCGCCCTTGCCCCGTCTCTCGCCCTTGCCCCGTCTCTCGCCCTTGCCCCGTCTCTCGCCCTCGCCCCGTCTCTCGCCCTCGCCCCGTCTCTCGCCCTCGCCCCGGCTCTCGCCCTCGCCCTCGCCCCGTCTATCGCCCTCGCCCTTGCCCCATCTCTCGCCCTCGCCCTTACCCCATCTCTCGCCCTCGCTCTCCCCGTGTCTCGCTCTCACCCTTGCCTGACTCACGTCCTCGCCCCGGCTCTCGCCCTCGCCCTCGCCCCGTCTCTGGCCCTCGCCCTCGCCCCGTCTATCGCCCTCGCCCTTGCCCCGTCTATCGCCCTCGCCCTTGCCCCATCTCTCGCCCTCGCCCTTGCCCCATCTCTCGCCCTCGCCCTTACCCCATCTCTCGCCCTCGCCCTCCCCGTCTCTCGCTCTCACCCTTGCCTGACTCACGCCCTCGCCCCGACTCTCGCTCTCGACCTCGCCCCGACTCTCGCTCTCGCCCTCGCCCCGACTCTCGCTCTCGCCCTCACCCTGTCTCTCGCCCTCGCCCCGGCTCTCGCTCTCGCCCTCGACCCGGCTCTCGCTCTCGCCCTCGCCCCGGCTCTCGCTCTCGCCCTCGCCCCGTCACTCGCTCTCGCCCTTCCCCCAGCTCTCGCACTCGCCCTCGCCCCGACTCTATCCCATGCCCCGTCTCTCGCTCTCGCTCTCACCCTCGCCCCGTCTCTCGCTCTCGCCCCGTCACTCGCTCTCGCCCTCCCCCGGACTCTTGCCCTCGCCCTCGCCCCATCTCTCGCCCTCGCCCCGACTCCCGCCATCGCCCCGACACTCGCTCTCGCCCTCGCCCCGTCTCTCTCTCTCACCCTCACTCCCTCTCTTGCCCTCGCTCCCTCTCTCGCCCTCGCTCCCTCTCTCGCCCTCGCCCCGTCTCTCGCCCTCGCCCCGTCTCTCGCCCTCGCCCCGTCTCTCGCCCTCGCCCCGTCTCTCGCCCTCGCCCCGTCTCTCGCCCTCGCCCCGTCTCTCGCCCTCGCCCCGTCTCTCGCCCACGCCCCGTCTCTCGCCCACGCCCCGTCTCTCGCCCTCGCCCCGGCTCTTGCCCTCGCCCTCGCCCCGTCTCTGGCCCTCGCCCTCGCCCCGTTTCTCACCCTCACCCCGTCTATCGCCCTCGCCCTTGCCCCATCTCTCGCCCTCGCCCTTACCCCATCTCTCGCCCTCGCCCTTGCCTGACTCACGCCCTCGCCCCGACTCTCGCTCTCGCTCTCGCCCTCGCCCCGACTCTCGCTCTCGCTCTCGCCCTCGCCCCGACTCTCGCTCTCGCCCTCGCCCTGTCTCTCGCTCTCGCCCTCGCCCCGGCTCTCGCCCTCGCCCCGTCTCTCGCTCTCGCCCTCGCCCTGTCTCTCGCTCTCGCCCTCGCCGCGTCTCTCGCCCTCGCCCTCGCCCCGTCTTTCGCCCTCGCCCCGTCTTTCGCCCTCGCCCCGTCTCTCGCCCTCGCCCCGTCTCTCGCCCTCGCCCCGTCTCTCGCCCTCGCCCTTGCCCCGTCTCTCGCCCTCGCCCTTGCCCCGAGTCCCGCCCTCGCCCCGACTCCCGCCCACTCCCCGACTCTCACTCTCGCCCTCGCCCCGTCTCTCGCCCGTGCCCCGTCTCTCGCTCTCGCCCGTGCCCCGTCTCTCGCTCTCGCCCGTGCCCCGTCTCTCGCTCTCGCCCGTGCCCCGTCTCTCGCTCTCGCCCGTGCCCCGTCTCTCGTTCTCGCCCGCGCCCTTGCTCTCGCTCTCGCCCCGTCTCTCGCTCTCGCCCTCGCCCCGTCACTCGCTCTCGCCCTCACCCCGTCTCTCTCTCTCTCGCTTTCGCCCTCGCCCCGTCTCTCTCTCTCACTCTCGCCCTCGCCTCGTCTCTCGCCCTCGCCCCCGCTCTCGCCCTCGCCGCGTCTCTCGCCCTCGCCGCGTCTCTCGCCCTCGCCGCGTCTCTCGCCCTCGCCGCGTCTCTCGCCCTCGCCGCGTCTCTCGCCCTCGTCGCGTCTCTCGCCCTCGCCCTCGCCCCGTCTCTCGCTCTCGCCCTCGCCCCGTCTCTCGCTCTCGCCCTCGCCCCGTCTCTCGCTCTCGCCCTCGCCCCGTCTCTCGCTCTCGCCCTCGCCCCGTCTCTCGCTCTCGCCCTCGCCCCGTCTCTCGCTCTCGCCCTCGCCCTCGCCCCGTCTCTCGCCCTCGCCCTCGCCCCGTCTCTCGCTCTCGCCCTCGCCCCGTCTCTCGCTCTCGCCCTCGCCCCGTCTCTCGCTCTCGCCCTCGCCCCGGCTCTCGCTCTCGCCCTTCCCCCAGCTCTCGCACTTGCCCTCGCCCCGGCTCTATCCCTCGCCCCGTCACTCGCTCTCGCCCTTCCCCCAGCTCTCGCACTCGCCCTCGCCCCGACTCTATCCCTTGCCCCGTCTCTCGCTCTCGCTCTCACCCTCGCCCCGTCTCTCGCTCTCGCCCCGTCACTCGTTCTCGCCCTCCCCCCGACTCTTGCCCTCGCCCTCCCCCCGACTCTTGCCCTCGCCCCATCTCTCGCCCTCGCCCCGACTCCCGCCATCGCCCCGACACTCGCTCTCGCCCCGACTCCCGCCATCGCCCCGACACTCGCTCTCGCCCTCGCCCCGTCTCTCTCTCTAGCCCTCGCGTCGTCTCTCGCCCTCGCCCTCGCTCCCTCTCTCGCCCTCGCCCCGTCTCTCGCCCTCGCCCCGTCTCTCGCCCTCGCCCCGTCTCTCGCCCTCGCCCCGTCTCTCGCCCTCGCCCCGTCTCTCGCCCTCGCCCCGTCTCTCGCCCTCGCCCCGTCTCTCGCCCTCGCCCCGTCTCTCGCCCTCGCCCCGTCTCTCGCCCTCGCCCCGTCTCTCGCCCTCGCCCCGTCTCTCGCCCTCGCCCCGTCTCTCGCCCTCGCCCCGGCTCTCGCCCTCGCCCCGGCTCTCGCCCTCGCCCTCGCCCCGTCTCTGGCCCTCGCCCTCGCCCTGTTTCTCACCCTCGCCCCGTCTATCACCCTCGCCCTTGCCCCATCTCTCGCCCTGGCCCTCCCCGTCTCTCGCCCTGGCCCTCCCCGTCTCTCGCTCTCACCCTTGCCTGACTCACGCCCTCGCCCCGACTCTCGCTCTCGCCCTCGCCCCGACTCTCGCTCTCGCCCTCGCCCCGTCTCTCGCCCTCGCCCCGTCTCTCGCCCTCGCCCCGTCTCTCGCCCTCGCCCCGTCTCTCGCCCTCGCCCCGTCTCTCGCCCTCGCCCCGTCTCTCGCCCTCGCCCCGTCTCTCGCCCTCGCCCCGTCTCTTGCCCTCGCCCCGACTCCCGCCATCGCCCCGACACTCGCTCTCGCCCTCGCCCCGTCTCTCTCTCTAGCCCTCGCGTCGTCTCTCGCCCTCGCCCTCGCTCCCTCTCTCGCCCTCGCTCCCTCTCTCGCCCTCGCTCCCTCTCTCGCCCTCGCTCCCTCTCACGCCCTCGCTCCCTCTCTCTCCCTCGCCCCGTCTCTCTCCCTCGCCCCGTCTCTCTCCCTCGCCCCGTCTCTCGCCCTCGCCCCGTCTCTCGCCCTCGCCCCGTCTCTCGCCCTCGCCCCGTCTCTCGCCCTCGCCCCGGCTCTCGCCCTCGCCCTCGCCCCGTCTCTGGCCCTCGCCCTCGCCCCATTTCTCACCCTCGCCCCGTCTATCACCCTCGCCCTTGCCCCATCTCTCGCCCTCGCCCTCCCCATCTCTCGCTCTCACCCTTGCCTGACTCTCGCCCTCGCCCCGACTCTCGCTCTCACCCTCGCCCCGACTCTCGCTCTCGCCCTCGCCCCGACTCTCGCTCTCGCCCTCGCCCCGACTCTCGCTCTCGCCCTCGCCCCGACTCTCGCTCTCGCCCTCGCCCCGACTCTCGCTCTCGCCCTCGCCCTGTCTCTCGCTCTCGCCCTCGCCCTGTCACTCGCTCTCGCCCTCGCCCCGGCTCTCGCCCTCGCCCCGTCTTTCGCCCTCGCCCCGTCTCTCGCCCTCGCCCTTGCCCCGAGTCCCGCCCTTGCCCCGAGTCCCGCCCTTGCCCCGAGTCCCGCCCTTGCCCCGAGTCCCGCCCTTGCCCCGAGTCCCGCCCTCGCCCCGACTCCCGCCCTCGCCCCGACTCTCGCTCTCGCCCTCGGCCCGTCTCTCGCTCTCGCCCGTGCCCCGTCTCTCGCTCTCGCCCGTGCCCCGTCTCTCGCTCTCGCCCGCGCCCCGTCTCTCGCTCTCGCCCGCGCCCTTGCTCTCTCTCTCGCCCCGTCTGTCGCTCTCGCCCTCGCCCCGTCACTTGCTCTCGCCCTCGCCCCGTCTCTCTCTCTCTCGCTCTCACCCTCGCCCCGTCTCTCGCTCTTGCCCCGTCACTCGCTCTCGCCCTCCCACCGACTCTTGCCCTTGCCCTCGCCCCATCTCTCGCCCTCGCCCCGACTCCCGCCATCGCCCCGACACTCGCTCTCGCCCTCGCCCCGTCTCTCTCTCTCGCCCTCGCCCCGTCTCTCTCTCTCGCCCTCGCGTCGTCTCTCGCCCTCGCTCCCTCTCTCGCCCTCGCTCCCTCTCTCGCCCTCGCTCCCTCTCTCGCCCTCGCCCCGTCTCTCGCCCTCGCCCCGTCTCTCGCCCTCGCCCCGTCTCTCGCCCTCGCCCCGTCTCTCGCCCTCGCCCCGTCTCTCGCCCTCGCCCCGTCTCTCGCCCTCGCCCCGTCTCTCGCCCTCGCCCCGTCTCTCGCCCTCGCCCCGGCTCTCGCCCTCGCCCCGGCTCTCGCCCTCGCCCTCGCCCCGTCTCTGGCCCTCGCCCTCGCCCCGTCTATCGCCCTCGCCCTTGCCCCATCTCTCGCCCTCGCCCTTACCCCATCTCTCGCCCTCGCTCTCCCCGTGTCTCGCTCTCACCCTTGCCTGACTCACGTCCTCGCCCCGGCTCTCGCCCTCGCCCTCGCCCCGTCTCTGGCCCTCGCCCTCGCCCCGTCTATCGCCCTCGCCCTTGCCCCGTCTATCGCCCTCGCCCTTGCCCCATCTCTCGCCCTCGCCCTTACCCCATCTCTCGCCCTCGCCCTCCCCGTCTCTCGCTCTCACCCTTGCCTGACTCACGCCCTCGCCCCGACTCTCGCTCTCGACCTCGCCCCGACTCTCGCTCTCGCCCTCGCCCCGACTCTCGCTCTCGCCCTCGCCCCGGCTCTCGCTCTCGCCCTCGCCCCGTCACTCGCTCTCACCCTTCCCCCAGCTCTCGCACTCGCCCTCGCCCCGACTCTATCCCATGCCCCGTCTCTCGCTCTCGCTCTCACCCTCGCCCCGTCTCTCGCTCTCGCCCCGTCACTCGCTCTCGCCCTCCCCCGGACTCTTGCCCTCGCCCTCGCCCCATCTCTCGCCCTCGCCCCGACTCCCGCCATCGCCCCGACACTCGCTCTCGCCCTCGCCCCGTCTCTCTCTCTCACCCTCACTCCCTCTCTTGCCCTCGCTCCCTCTCTCGCCCTCGCTCCCTCTCTCGCCCTCGCCCCGTCTCTCGCCCTCGCCCCGTCTCTCGCCCTCGCCCCGTCTCTCGCCCTCGCCCCTTCTCTCGCCCTCGCCCTGTCTCTCGCCCTCGCCCTGTCTCTCGCCCTCGCCCCGTCTCTCGCCCTCGCCCCGTCTCTCGCCCACGCCCCGTCTCTCGCCCTCGCCCCGGCTCTTGCCCTCGCCCTCGCCCCGTCTCTGGCCCTCGCCCTCGCCCCGTTTCTCACCCTCACCCCGTCTATCGCCCTCGCCCTTGCCCCATCTCTCGCCCTCGCCCTTACCCCATCTCTCGCCCTCACCCTTGCCTGACTCACGCCCTTGCCCCGACTCTCGCTCTCGCTCTCGCCCTCGCCCCGACTCTCGCTCTCGCTCTTGCCCTCGCCCCGACTCTCGCTCTCGCCCTCGCCCTGTCTCTCGCTCTCGCCCTCGCCCCGGCTCTCGCCCTCGCCCCGTCTCTCGCTCTCGCCCTCGCCCTGTCTCTCGCTCTCGCCCTCGCCGCGTCTCTCGCCCTCGCCCTCGCCGCGTCGTTCGCCCTCGCCCTCGCCGCGTCGCTCGCCCTCGCCCTCGCCCCGTCTCTCGCCCTCGCCCTCGCCCCGTCTCTCGCCCTCGCCCTCGCCCCGTCTCTCGCCCTCGCCCTCGCCCCGTCTCTCGCCCTCGCCCTCGCCCCGTCTCTCGCTCTCGCCCTCGCCCCGTCTCTCGCTCTCGCCCTCGCCCCGTCTCTCGCTCTCGCCCTCGCCCCGTCTCTCGCTCTCGCCCTCGCCCCGGCTCTCGCTCTCGCCCTCGCCCCGGCTCTCGCTCTCGCCCTTCCCCCCGGCTCTCGCACTTGCCCTCACCCCGACTCTATCCCTCGCCCCGTCACTCGCTCTCGCCCTTCCCCCAGCTCTCGCACTCGCCCTCGCCCCAACTCTATCCCTTGCCCCGTCTCTCGCTCTCGCTCTCACCCTCGCCCCGTCTCTCGCTCTCGCCCCGTCACTCGCTCTCGCCCTCCCCCCGACTCTTGCCCTCGCCCTCCCCCCGACTCTTGCCCTCGCCCTCCCCCCGACTCTTGCCCTCGCCCCATCTCTCGCCCTCGCCCCGACTCCCGCCATCGCCCCGACACTCGCTCTCGCCCTCGCCCTCGCCCCGTCTCTCTCTCTAGCCCTCGCGTCGTCTCTCGCCCTCGCCCTCGCTCCCTCTCTCGCCCTCGCTCCCTCTCTCGCCCTCGCTCCCTCTCTCGCCCTCGCTCCCTCTCTCGCCCTCGCCCCGTCTCTCGCCCTCGCCCCGTCTCTCGCCCTCGCCCCGTCTCTCGCCCTCGCCCCGTCTCTCGCCCTCGCCCCGGCTCTCGCCCTCGCCCCGGCTCTCGCCCTCGCCCTCGCCCCGTCTCTGGCCCTCGCCCTCGCCCTGTTTCTCACCCTCGCCCCGTCTATCACCCTCGCCCTTGCCCCATCTCTCGCCCTCGCCCTCCCCGTCTCTCGCTCTCTCCCTTGCCTGACTCACGCCCTCGCCCCGACTCTCGCTCTCGCCCTCGCCCCGACTCTCGCTCTCGCCCTCGCCCCGACTCTCGCTCTCGCCCTCGCCCCGACTCTCGCTCTCGCCCTCGCCCCGACTCTCGATCTCGCCCTCGCCCCGTCTCTCGCCCTCGCCCCGTCTCTCGCCCTCGCCCCGTCTCTCGCCCTCGCCCCGACTCCCGCCATCGCCCCAACTCCCGCCATCGCCCCGACACTCGCTCTCGCCCTCGCCCCGTCTCTCTCTCTAGCCCTCGCGTCGTCTCTCGCCCTCGCCCTCGCTCCCTCTCTCGCCCTCGCTCCCTCTCTCGCCCTCGCCCCGTCTCTCGCCCTCGCCCCGTCTCTCGCCCTCGCCCCGTCTCTCGCCCTCGCCCCGTCTCTCGCCCTCGCCCCGTCTCTCGCCCTCGCCCCGTCTCTCGCCCTCGCCCCGTCTCTCGCCCTCGCCCCGGCTATCGCCCTCGCCCCGGCTCTCGCCCTCGCCCCGGCTCTCGCCCTCGCCCTCGCCCCGTCTCTGGCCCTCGCCCTCGCCCCGTTTCTCACCCTCGCCCCGTCTATCACCCTCGCCCTTGCCCCATCTCTCGCCCTCGCCCTCCCCGTCTCTCGCTCTCACCCTTGCCTGACTCTCGCCCTCGCCCCGACTCTCGCTCTCGCTCTCGCCCTCGCCCCGACTCTCGCTCTCGCCCTCGCCCCGACTCTCGCTCTCGCTCTCGCCCTCGCCCCGACTCTCGCTCTCGCCCTCGCCCCGACTCTCGCTCTCGCCCTCGCCCCGGCTCTCGCCCTCGCCCCGGCTCTCGCCCTCGCCCCGGCTCTCGCCCTCGCCCTCGCCCCGGGCCCTCGCCCTCGCCCTGTTTCTCACCCTCGCCCCGTCTATCACCCTCGCCCTTGCCCCATCTCTCGCCCTCGCCCTCCCCGTCTCTCGCTCTCACCCTTGCCTGACTCACGCCCTCGCCCCGACTCTCGCTCTCGCCCTCGCCCCGACTCTCGCTCTCGCCCTCGCCCCGACTCTCGCTCTCGCCCTCGCCCCGACTCTCGCTCTCGCCCTCGCCCCGACTCTCGCTCTCGCCCTCGCCCCGACTCTCGCTCTCGCCCTCGCCCCGACTCTCGCTCTCGCCCTCGCCCCGACTCTCGCTCTCGCCCTCGCCCCGACTCTCGATCTCGCCCTCGCCCCGTCTCTCGCCCTCGCCCCGTCTCTCGCCCTCGCCCCGTCTCTCGCCCTCGCCCCGTCTCTCGCCCTCGCCCCGTCTCTCGCCCTCGCCCCGACTCCCGCCATCGCCCCAACTCCCGCCATCGCCCCGACACTCGCTCTCGCCCTCGCCCCGTCTCTCTCTCTAGCCCTCGCGTCGTCTCTCGCCCTCGCCCTCGCTCCCTCTCTCGCCCTCGCTCCCTCTCTCGCCCTCGCTCCCTCTCTCGCCCTCGCTCCCTCTCTCGCCCTCGCCCCGTCTCTCGCCCTCGCCCCGTCTCTCGCCCTCGCCCCGGCTATCGCCCTCGCCCCGGCTATCGCCCTCGCCCCGGCTCTCGCCCTCGCCCCGGCTCTCGCCCTCGCCCTCGCCCCGTCTCTGGCCCTCGCCCTCGCCCCGTTTCTCACCCTCGCCCCGTCTATCACCCTCGCCCTTGCCCCATCTCTCGCCCTCGCCCTCCCCGTCTCTCGCTCTCACCCTTGCCTGACTCTCGCCCTCGCCCCGACTCTCGCTCTCGCTCTCGCCCTCGCCCCGACTCTCGCTCTCGCCCTCGCCCCGACTCTCGCTCTCGCCCTCGCCCCGACTCTCGCTCTCGCCCTCGCCCCGACTCTCGCTCTCGCCCTCGCCCCGACTCTCGCTCTCGCCCTCGCCCCGTCTCTCGCTCTCGCCCTCGCCCCGTCTCTCGCTCTCGCCCTCGCCCCGTCACTCGCTCTCGCCCTCGCCCCGGCTCTCGCCCTCGCCCCGGCTCTCGCCCTCGCCCCGGCTCTCGCCCTCGCCCCATCTTTCGCCCTCGCCCCGTCTCTCGCCCTCGCCCCTGCCCCGAGTCCCGCCCTCGCCCCGACTCCCGCCCTCGCCCCGACTCTCGCTCTCGCCCTCGGCCCGTCTCTCGCTCTCGCCCTCGGCCCGTCTCTCGCTCTCGCCCGAGCCCCGTCTGTCGCTCTCGCCCTCGCCCCGTCACTCGCTCTCGCCCTCGCCCCGTCTCTCTCTCTCTCGCTTTCGCCCTCGCCCCGTCTCTCTCTCTCACTCTCGCCCTCGCCTCGTCTCTCGCCCTCGCCTCGTCTCTCGCCCTCGCCCCCGCTCTCGCCCTCGCCCCCGCTCTCGCCCTCGTCCCCGCTCTCGCCCTCGCCGCGTCTCTCGCCCTCGCCGCGTCTCTCGCCCTCGCCCCCGCTCTCGCCCTCGCCGCGTCTCTCGCCCTCGCCGCGTCTCTCGCCCTCGCCGCGTCTCTCGCCCTCGCCGCGTCTCTCGCCCTCGCCGCGTCTCTCGCCCTCGCCCCGTCTCTCGCCCTCGCCCCGTCTCTCGCCCTCGCTCTCGCCCGTGCCCCGTCTCTCGCCCTCGCTCTCGCCCGTGCCCCGTCTCTCGCTCTCGCCCGTGCCCCGTCTCTCGCTCTCGCCCGTGCCCCGTCTCTCGTTCTCGCCCGCGCCCTTGCTCTCTCTCTCGCCCCGTCTGCCACTCTCGCCCTCGCCCCGTCTCTCTCTCTCTCGCTTTCGCCCTCGCCCCGTCTCTCTCTCTCACTCTCGCCCTCGCCCCGTCTCTCGCCCTCGCCCCGTCTCTCGCCCTCGCCCCGTCTCTCGCCCTCGCCCCGTCTCTCGCCCTCGCCCCGTCTCTCGCCCTCGCCCCGTCTCTCGCCCTCGCCCCGTCTCTCGCCCTCGCCCGTGCCCCGTCTCTCGCTCTCGCCCCGTCCCTCTCTCGCTCTAGCCCTCGCCCCGTCTCTCTCTCTCGCCCTCGCCCATCTCTCTTGCTCCCGCTCTCGCCCCGTCTCTCGCCCTCGCTCCCGCTCTCGCCCCCTCTCTCACTCTCGCCCCTTCTCTCACCTTCGCCCTCACCCCATCTCTCGCTCTCGCTCTCGCTCTGGTCCTCGCCCCGTCTCTTGCCCTCGCTCCCTCTCTCACCCTCGCCCCGTCTCTCGCCCTCGCTCCCTCTCTCACCCTCACCCTCACTCTCGCCCCCCTCTCGCCCTCGCCCCATCTCTCACACTCGCCCTCGCCCCGTCTCTCTCTCTCTCTCTCTCGCCCTCGCCCCATCTCGCTGTCGCCCTCGCCCCGTCTCTCGCTGTCGCCCTCGCCCTGTCTCTCGCTGTCGCCCTCGCCCTGTCTCTCGCTCTCGCCCTCGCCCTGTCTCTCGCTCTCGCCCTCGCCCTGTCTCTCGCTCTCGCCCTCGCCCCGTCTCTCGCTCTCGCCCTCGCCCCGTCTCTCGCTCTCGCCCTCGCCCCGTCTCTCGCTCTCGCCCTCGCCCCGTCTCTCGCTCTCGCCCTCGCCCCTTCTCTCGCTCTCGCCCTCGCCCCGTCTCTCTCTCTCTCTCTCTCTCGCTCTCGCCCTCGCCCCGTCTCTCTCTCTCGCTCTCGCCCTCGCCTCGTCTCTCTCTCGCCCTCGCCCCATCTCTCTCTCTCGCTCTCGCCCTCGCCCCATCTCGCTCTCGCCCTCGCCCCGTCTCTCTCTCGCTCTCGCCCTGTCTCTCTCTCTCGCTCTCGCCCTGTCTCTCTCTCTCGCTCTCGCCCTGTCTCTCTCTCTCGCTCTCGCCCTGTCTCTCTCTCTCGCTCTCGCCCTGTCTCTCTCTCTCGCTCTCGCCCCGTCTCTCTCTCTCGCTCTCGCCCTCGCCCCGTCTCTCTCTCTCGCTCTCGCCCTCGCCCCGTCTCTCTCTCTCGCTCTCGCCCTCGCCCCGTCTCTCTCTCTCGCTCTCGCCCTCGCCCCGTCTCTCTCTCTCTCGCCCTCGCCCCGTCTCTCTCTCTCTCGCCCTCGCCCCGTCTCTCTCTCTCTCGCCCTCGCCCCGTCTCTCTCTCTCTCGCCCTCGCCCCGTCTCTCTCTCTCTCGCCCTCGCCCCGTCTCTCTCTCTCTCGCCCTCGCCCCGTCTCTCTCTCTCTCGCCCTCGCCCCGTCTCTCTCTCTCTCGCCCTCGCCCCGTCTCTCTCTCTCTCGCCCTCGCCCCATCTCTCTCTCTCTCGCCCTCGCCCCGTCTCTCTCTCTCGCCCTCGCCCCGTCTCTCTCTCTCGCCCTCGCCCCGTCTCTCTCTCTCGCCCTCGCCCGGTCTCTCTCTCTCGCTCTCTCCCTCGCCCCGTCTCTCTCTCTCTCTCTCTCTCTCTCTCGCCCTCGTCCCGTCTCTCGCCCTCGCCCCATCTCTTGCCCTCGCTCTCGCCCTCGCCCCGTCTCTCGCTCTCGCCCCATCACTCTCCCTATTGCCCTTCCCCCATTTCTCTCTCTCTCTCTTTCTCTCTCTCCCTTCCTCCATCGCTCACTCTCTCTCTTTCTCTTTCCCCATCTCTTTGTCTCGTTCCCACCACTCTCTACCCCTTTCTGTCCCACTCTTGCTGACCACCTTCCTGCATTTCTCCCACCTCTCCCATCACCATCTGTCTGCATATGCACCATCACCTAATCTCTCCCTCCCACCTCACTGCAACAGTTTTTATAAACTATGACTTATAAATGATGAGTCTTTTACAGTGAACCAACCACCTTATATCTCCTACTAACCAGAGGAAGCATTTTTGAAAAGCCAATTGCAAAGCATCACGCTGGCCAGCAGGAGAACCATCGGGGTCACCTCAGCAATAGAAGCTGGAACAAAGACTACTCAGCTGCCTTGGAGGTTGAAAACATTAGATATTTTGGCCTCAACTGTGTGACGTGGTTGAGAATTTGACAGACTCACCACTAGGTGAAAAATGTTTATCCTTTGTCTCAGTTCTAGATGGCTTATTCTGTATCCTCAGACTGAAACCCAGTTCTGAACTCCCCAGTCATTGGGAACATCCTCATTGTGTTTATTCTGTCTCATCCTGTTCGGAAAAGTACAGGTTTCTATAAGGATCCTGGATTTCTTCCAAACTCCAATGAATATAGCCCTGATTGATCCAGTCTCTCTTCATACATCAGTCCTATCATCCCAGGTTAGTCATTTAGTTTTTTGGTAGGAATCCTAAAGGTCCATAAGTCATAAGTGATCAACCTCCAGTTTGGGAAGGGTCTACTATTAGCTCTACTTTATCAAACATTTCAATACACTTACAGGCTTTCATTAAAAGCCAAAGTGTCAGAAAAAAAATTGGTAAGCCTTATGAAATAAGGGAAGGCCATCAAAAACCTGTTTCAATCCTTGACGTGTGATTTATTGTGAAAGGGATTTAAAAGAATGGAGTGCTCCCAGGAAGATTATTGATAAAGACAGGAAAGTAATAAATCAACGGCATGGGAACTAGACTGATTAGGTGCACTCTTCCAGGTGAGTTGGGATAGATTACAAGTCTACAGAATGGTAAGAAGTTATAGAAAGTGAAAAGGAGTCAGAAATATCTTATGCTCAAATGTTGCACAGCAATGAAAATCAAACTGCTGCAGTTGAAGATTTGTCTGATGGTGGACAGATCAGTTCTGATAGTCAATATTAAGTAATCGATTTCTTGGCTACTTAAGTAAAATATTTACCAGCTATACCTAGTCAAGAGGACAAATGCAAGCCTTATAAAGTAGAACATGGGGAAGGCCAATGGAAAATATAAATGCTAGATTACAACACTGGAAGACGAGCCTGTGGATTGGAAACATGAAGTATGAAAATGGAAAGCATGAGTATGGAGTGTATGTTCAAACAGTGGGCCCAGGAACAAACATATCCATGAAAAGAACAAAGAATAGCACAAGAACGGGCCCGCTGACTTACCAAGCCTGTGCCGACACAATGCCTTTCTAAACTAAAAACATTTTGCCTCTAAGTGGGTCTGTACCCCTCTATTCGCTGCCTATTCATGTATCCATAAGATGCCTCTTAAGCATTGCAACTGTATTTGCTTCTTCCTCCTCTGGCAGCACATTCTATGCACTTACCGTATCTGTGTGAAAAAAAAAACTTGCCTCTTAAATCTTTAAACTTTTCCCCCTTTTTACCTTAAACCTATGACCCCGAGTAATTGATGTTTTTATCTTAGGAAAAAGACTCCAACTATCCATTCTATCCATGCCTGTCATAATTTTGTAAACTTCTATCAGATCAGCTCCCAGCCTCTGGTGTTCAAGCAAAAACAAACCAAGTTTGTCCAATTTCTCCTCATAGTTAAAACCCTCCAAACCAGGCAACCTTCTCGTAAACCTTTTCTCTACCCTCCCCAAAGCTTCCACATCTTTCTGGTAGTCTGCCGACCTGCAATATTCCAAATGTGGCCTAACTAATGTTCTATACAGCAGCAACATGACTTGCCAATTTTTACACTCTATGCCCTGACTGATGGAGGTAAGCATGCCACACGCCTTCTTTATCACCTTATTCACTTGCGTTTCCACTTTCAGGGAACTGTGGACTTGGGTGCCCAGATCCCTGTGATTGTTCTGCTATTTATTGTGTACTCCTGCAATAGACGTTTCAAATTGCATTTTCTTGCATTTGTCCTGATTACATTCCATCTGCTGTTTTTCTGCCCAAGCCTAACTATCCTGCTGTAACCTCTAGCAATCCTCCTCACTTCCACAACAGTTCCCCTAATTTTTGTATCATCTGCAAACCACCTACATTCTCCTCCAAATGATTTATACATATTACAAACAACAGGGGTCTGAGCACTGACTTCGATGGAACACAACTGGTCACAGATCTCCAGTCATTGAATAAAAACCTTCACTGCTATTCCGTCTTCTATGACTAAGCCAGTTCTGTATTCATCTGCAATAGATGTGAAGCTGGAAAAGCACAGCAGATCAAGACAGCATTGAGGAGCAAGAAAGTCAATGTTTCGGGCTAAACCCCCTGAGACATTGACTTTCCAGCTCCTCAGATGCTATCTGACCAGCTGTGCTCTTCCAGCTTCACATCTATTGACACTGGCTTCCGGCATCTGCAGCTCTTTTGCTCTACTAGTGTCTGTATCCATCTTGCCAACTCACCGCAGATCCCATGTGGTTTCACCTTCTGCATCAGCATGCCATGAGGGACTTTGTCAAAGATCATATAAACAACATCCACCACCCTGCCCTCATCAATGTTTGTCACTTCCTCAAAAAATTCAATCAATTTTGTGAGACATGACCCTCCCTGCACAAAGCCATGCTGCCTACCACTAATAAGTCCACATTTTTCCAAACATGAGTAATTTCGTTATCACTGACAAAAGGTTTACCAGCCTGTAATTTCCTGGATTATCCCTGTTGCCCTTCTTAAACAAAGGAACAACATGAGCTATTCTCCTGTCCTCTGGGACCTTTCTGGTGACTAAAGAGGATACAAAGACAATGCAAAAGGCGGCAGCAATTTCCTCCCTTACTTCCCTCAGGTTTCACAACAACACAAGAACAGGCCCATCGGCCCACGAAACCTGTGCTAATTCCTAGTCCTTATTTAGACCACTACTTGTTGCCCGTGTGCAGTTTCTATCCCTCTTTGCCTCCCATTCATGTGTCTGTCAAGATATACGTTAAAAGTTGCAAACATATCTCTTTCCACCATTAAGTGAATTCATTCATAAGTTGATTTGTACACAAGCCAGTAGACAATGCAGGACCATATGAAGTTACCATTTGTAAGTATAGGAAATGTTCGTATGTCAGATCATTACAATTGCACTCCTATATGGGATTGCATTTGGAAGGTGGATATTTGTAAATCGAGGAGCTCTATATTTGAATTGAGTACAACTATGAAAAATTCCAAGGTACAAGAGTTTTTTTAGGTGAACAAAACAATAACAAAATGAAACATTTCGCGTTGAAGTTTCCATCATTTGGAGATGCCAGGACCACTAAATGTCTTGTTTTTAGTGATGTTTCTTCTGGAAGTGTCTTTGGTAAGTTCTCTAGTTCTGGAGGGGTTACACTTTTTACTTCTGGAAAGTAAGTTAAATGTTGCCCTTTAGCTTGGGAAATTTGGCATCTTCCTTAGCAAAAATATTAGAAGAAATTCTAAAACAAAATTCAGCTACAATACCTGTTGAGTGCTACATTGATAATAAGTCACCAAAAGATAATGTACACTCAATGAAATTATGTGAATAAAAACAGACTGAGGATCAGTATTGTAGTTCCATGACATATGATGGAGAACGGAGAACCTTCCTGCTTGAAATGGTCAGATAGCAGCAGTCAAAGAAAGGAGCAAGTGCTAAGAAACTATTAGACAAACTAGAAAAAGAATGCCTAGAACTTTAATGTGAAAAGATAAAAAGAATATATGTTGTCATCTTGTAACTTTTATCCATATATATTGATTTATTTAAAAAGACAAAAGGAATTCTGTTATTGTCTGATAAGGTCTAAAAGGATGCTTGAGACTTAATGCAGTCTGGAACAAGTGATGTATATAAAGGATTAATCGGGTGAGAATCCCACTGCTACCAGTTGCGCCCTCTTTTGGCACATCGATAGAGTCCCTACCCTTGGACTGGGACAACCCCTAACTGCTCCAGAGGTGTGTTATAACATCTCTAAAATGGTTGATTAGGAAAACAGATTAAATAAATAAATTGGGTGAGAATTGGTTGTATAAATATTGGCAGCAAGTAAACAGTAGCATGAGTGTTTTATGGAGTGTGGTTAGCAAATAAAGCTCTCATTAGAAGTCTGGACTCGGACCCTGTTTAAGTATGGTTATAATCTAGTGTATGACAGACCTAGTTATGAACAGTAATAGTACACCATCTCCCTACATATTTCTGAAATAGGAACAATGTTGTTTCGACTCCACTTCTCCCAGCAAAGCGGAGATAAAGTACTGTTATTGGGGAGGACTTTAAAATGTCATCAAGAACAGTACTGAGCTATATACTGCCAGCTTGACAATATTTACTGTAGGCAACAAAGACCCATAAAAACATATAAAAGTGAAAGACTCTGAAAAGAGAAGCAATCCAATTATTGTGAAATCTGAAGTTGTAATACCAAATGAAAAGAATTTGCTGAAACGCAATTTAAAAGCAGAATTTGTCTTTTGTCTTGGGTGTAAGGAATAACCAGGATGAAGCATACGAAGACAATTGTGAATAGAGGATCACAATGTTGTTTTGTGTGAGGTTGTCCTCATGAACCACCAAACTGCACAGCGCCTCGCAAAAGAATCCTGATTTTCTTCTCATTTAAATGATTGCGATTTTTCTTTGCAAGGATAACAAAACCTATAAAAGAAACAGAAGACATGCCAGTCTTATTGAAGAAAGTTTTCAACACAATAAAAACTGGAATAGAAGAGCCATTCTGCTTTAGGTTTTAATGATGCATGTCTGTACAAGTGTATGTTTTGTGTGTAGTGGTTAATTTATGCCCTTCTTAACTATCAACTGAACCTGTATGCTACCCTTAAGAGAAGCCTGAACTCAGTCATCCAAGTCCGTTTGTGACCTGGACAGCTTCCTGAAGTAAGTGCATACACATTTAAATATTTGTGGGCATCTCAAAATGTCAATAGGGTTTCTATGCCTTTTTAGAACTCAGCTGTATATAATTTGGATCAAATTATGAAAAAGATAATAAAGAAGAATAAGTAAAAGTGACCATTGAGCTGTTTGATTCAAATGTACTTATGAGAAAGAAACCTGGTACCCTTAACTTCCTTTGCTAATCCCATACATGTGTTGCTGCCACTTCTTGTCAACTGCACAAAGGAACACTGTATTATCAATGCTGAAAACATGTGGAGCAATAGGCATACTCTCTTAATTAAGTGTGAAAACATTTTGAATAAACTGAAATCTGAAAATCTCCACATGGCTTCAAGGATGCATGTTTGGAAACATGATTTAAGTTCTGTGTTTCTCAATGTCTCATTGAAATCTACTTGTGCCACAGGAAACTATACCCACAATAGTTCTTTTATGGAATGGGGAATTAGTAGTAAGGCCTGTATTTGTGCCCATATCTAATTGTTTTTGAACTGAATGCCTTGCTGGGCAATTTCAGAGGGTAGTTAAGTCAGGAGTTACACATAGGACTCACTGGGTAAGAATGACAAATTTTCTACCCAAAAGAACATTCCCAAACCAAATGAGTTTTTACAAGAATAATTGTCAGCACCTAAAGATAGATTCATATTCTGAATGTTTTAGAAATTAATTGAACTTAGATTCCATCAACTACCAAAGTGGAATTTGGACCAGATCTTCAGCCTGGACTGTATTGGGTGACATTACAACCACACCACCATCTCCCATTCATGCCATGACTCCTACAGCTGCTGAAGATTATTTTATTATTGTTCAGTAGTAGAGTTTGGGACAGTCAGAGGTACTGTTGATATAGCAATGCACTTAGATGTGAAAGCTAGCTGCAGATGAAGACTTTGCAATGCCAATACAAGCCTTGTGGAGTGTCTATTTTCCATCTAAGCTGAGACCTAAATCAGTATTCAGACATACAGCGATATAATTTTCTAATATTACTGCATCATCACAGGAATTATGTCATAGAATAACTACTCTTCATCTTCTGAATCTGTAGATGAGACAAAATAGCAAGAAGACATAGGTTATATAATAAAAAATGCACTGTTTTCAAAATAATTTAAACCAGTCTGGAAAGATGATTACATCATTTTTAGAATGCCAACTCTTATTAGACTCTTGATTAGACCATGTGCAGTGCAGGTTCTGAGCAGCTAAGTTCTAAAACACCACAGAAATCCTGTTGACATTTTGGGATGCCCAGAAATATTTAAATAGCGTGTACACTTGCTCCAGAAGGCCGTCCAGGCTATGAAGGGACTTGGGAATTCTAGTTAAGGATTGCCTTAAGGTTAACCTGTAGGTTCATTTGGCAGTTAGGAAGGCAAATTCGACGTGAGTTTTCATTTGACAAGGGCTAGAATACAAGAGCAGGGATGTACTACTGAAGCTGTATATGGCTCTGGACAGACTTCATTTGGAATATTGTGAGCAATTTTGGGCCCTGTCCCTAAGGAAGGATGCGCTGGCTTTGGAGGGTTTCCAGAGGAGGTTTACAAGAATAATGAAAATTTTGAAGGGCTCGTCATATGAGGAGCAGTTGAGGACTCTCGGTCTGTACTAAATAGAGTTTAGAAGGATGAGATGAGATCTGATTGAGACTTACACAATAGTGAGAAGCCTGGACTGAGTGGACATGGAGAAAATGTGTCCACTAGGAGGAGAGACTAGTACCTGAGGGCACAGCCTCAGAGTGAAGGGACTATGCTTTAGACTGAGATGAGGAGGAATTTCTGGTGAACCTTTTCAGTCATATTCATTTTTGAAGAAGGCTTTGGAGGCTACGTTATTATCTTTAAGGCAGAGAGATAGGTTCTGGATTAGTAAGGGGATCAAAGATTATGACGAGAAGACAGGAGAGTGGGGTTGAGAAACACATCGGCCATGATCAAATGGTAGAGCAGAGTAGATGGGTTGAATGGCCTAATTCTACACCTATATCTTATTGTTTACAGATTCCGAGGACACCGAAAACTGGTAATGGCTACAGTATTAGCAGAACAGTTGGAAGTCCTTCCCTGTGAAGTTCTGAGCCAATACTGTCTTTTCTCCATGAAGTGAAATGCCTCAAACTCATGCAGAGAGTCAAGAAGGAGGATATGCTGATAGTTGAAGGCGGTCTGTTCATTACCTATTTTTACATGAGATTTGAATATGCCTGAAAAGAGAAATATATTTCTGAAGCTTTTCATTTTGCATGCATAAGAACAAATGTAAGAATGCCAAATTTCAAAATATCACAACTTTCTACAATACAGGAGAGAAGTGTATTGAACAATTGACAATTTGGCTCTGATTCACTGAGGTGCCCCAAGCTCCCACATTATTCAAAAATGATACAAGTCTTGGGATTTTTTTGCTTGTTTGCAGAGAACACAAAAACACCTTGTTTAACGTGTTCAAATTTTTGAGATAGTTTGCAATTCCACAGTAATGTCAGACAGATCAGCACTTTTCAGGCCTGAAGATGCAGCCACTGGCCCGTTTGCAAATATGCATGTCACATGGTGAAGAATGATCTGATCAGGATAGCTATCGGCCCACAATATAGCTTATATATGTTGTATTTCTGCATCAATCTTTCAAGTTGAGTAAATGTCTAGGGTCCTATTTACAAGATTTCTGATAAGGTCAATCTTATAATGCATGCAATAACTACAGGAACCCTTATATTGACTGCTGAAGGTTGGCAGTTGTGGAAAGATTTCTTAACTGTACACTCAGAAAAGCTGCGAGTTAGACTGCTCCATCTTGAAGGGGAATTTGAGTGCAGGATGGTACATAAAGAAATGCTTGCGTGTGGATGCAGAGTAAAGATTGCAAAATTATATCTATGTATTGGAAATATGTACATATGAAATAGGGTTCATTCTAGAAAAAAACACAACATAGAATACAATTGAAATGCTGGTGATTGTTGGACCTAGAGGTGGTTCTATGGATACATCTATTTGTGCATATAATGTCATTAAAATGGAACTTATCTGTTCAAGTTGCTAGATTCATAAGAGCAATTAACATAGATTCAGAAAATTGCATTGTAACTATATTGTCATGATATAGTGATGTGGGACAAGGGTCAGTGAGTTCTCTCAGCAGCATGTTCATAAATAATCTTGCAATGTCAGAACAGCACGTAGATGAGATATTCTTATCAATATGTAGTATGTATAGTCTTCATGAAGGTGAAGAAATCCATTATTTGTTTATAATGAAATAGCAATAAACCTAGAAATGTGGGCAGCAGAAGAAGTGGGAGGAAGTGCAGAGTATTGTCTAAATTTGACTGGGTATGTGAACTGTTGGCATTGAAAATACCGCTTGTTATATCATCATGTTTTAAAGAATGGGGAAATACAATATAGGTATATCAGAGTTACCAAGGAGACATTTTTCATTAAATTTATGGACGTGGGAATTTAGAATGGGAAAAAGTATTGAGAGGAAGAGCAATGTAAGATATTTAGTTTGGGTACATGCAGGCTACCTTTTGTACAATGATAGCACACTTGGATACTGATTTTAACAATATTTACAGCCTTTAAGCAGATTTGAGTAAAACAGAATTGGTCACAACAATCAGAAAGCAGTTCAACAATACAATGCCAACAATTCTCTACAAAAACAACAGCTCAAATTTGAGACTCCACCCAAGTGCTTCAAATTAATTGAATACCTTGCTTTAATATTCTTAATTTCAAAATATCATAGAATCCCTATAATGTGAAAGCATTTAGCCCATCGAACCCACACCAACCCTCTGAAGAGCATACCCCCTGAGATCCATCCCCCACTCTATCCCTAACCCTGCTTTTCCCATGCCTAATTCTCCTAGCCTGCACATCCCTGGACACTATAGGCAATTTAGCATGGCCAATCCACCTAACCTGCACATCTGAGGGACTGTGGGAGGAGACTGGACCACCTAGAGGAAATCCATGCAGACATGGGGAGAATGTGCAAACTCCAGACAGACAGTCGCCTGAAGGTGGAATCAAACCCAGGTCCCTGGCGCTGTGTGACAGCATTGCTAACCACTGAGCCACCATGAGAGTCAACATCAAGAGTCCCTTTTGTTAGATATACAGCATGGAAACAGACCCTTTGGTCCAACTCCTCCATACCAATCAGATATCCTTTTTAAATCTAGTCCCATTTGCCAGCATTTGGGCCATATCTCTCTAAACCCTTCCTAATCATCTACCCATCCAGATGCCTCTTAAATGTTGTGATTATACCAGCCTCTACCACTTCCTCCGGCAGCTCATTCTGTACATGCAATACCCTCTGCATGAAAATGTTGCCCCTTTTAAATCTTTCTCCTCTCACTTTAAACCTGTATGCCCTTTAGTTTTTGGACTCCCCACCCTATTGAAAAACCTTTGAGTATTTACCCTATCCATGCCACTAATGATTTCTATAAGGTCACCCCTCAGCGCCTGATGTTCCAAGGAAAATGGCCCCAGCCTATTCTGCCTCTCCCTGTAGCTCAAACTCCCCAACGCTGGCAACATCCTTGTAAATCTTTTATGAACCTTTTCAGGTTCCACAACGTACTTCTTGTAGCAGGGAGACCAGAATTGCATACAGAATTCCAAAAGTGGCCAAACCAGTGTCCTGTACATTCACAACATAACCTCTCAACTCCTGTACTCAATGCACTGAACAATAAAGGCAAGCATATCAAATGCCTTCATCACTATCCTATCTAACTGTGACTCCACTTTCAGGGTGCTATGAACCTGCACACCAAGGCCTCCTTGTTCAGCAACGCTCCCCATGACTTTACCATTAAACGTACAAGTCCTGCCCTGATTTGTCTTTCTAAAATGCAGCATCTCATGTTTATCTAAATTAAGCTCTATCTGCCACTCGTTGGCCCATTGGATCAAAACCTCATTGTACTTGAGGCAGCCTCCTTTTGCACCTACCACACCTTCAATTTTGATGTTATCTGCAAACTTACTAACCATACCTCTTATGTTCACATCCAAATCATTTATATAAATGATGGAAAGGAATAGATCCTGCTCCGAATCTTGTGGCACACGGCTGGTCACAGACCTTGAGTCTGAAAAACAACCCTCCACCACCGCCCGTCTTCTCTCTTCAAGCCATTTCTATATCCAGATGTCTTCTTCTCCCTGTATTCCATGTGATCTAACCTTGCTAACCAATCTACCATGAAGAAACTTGTTGAACTTTTGTTGAATTTCAAGCTAGTAGCCCACCAGTGTTTTGTGATGCTTCGCCATGGCATAAGATGCAGGTTTGTACTTGTGATAGCCTTAGAGCAAATCTTTCACTGTCAGCTGAAGTGGAAAGGGACAAACTTAAAACAAAAATAATTTGGTAGATTCAACAGCATTTGTTGTGAGAAAGTGGTCTGAATATGGTTGCAACATTTCTTGCACTGTTGGAAGTGATAAAAAGTTTATGAAGAGCAGAAATCTGGATGTGAGTTTGCTCACTGAGCTGGAAGGTTAGCTTTCAGACGTTTCATCACCATTCTAGGTAACATCATCAGTGAGCCTCCGACGAAGCGCTTGTGTTATGTCCCACTTTCTATTTATCTGTTTAGGTTTCCTTGGGTTGGTGATGTCATTTCCTGTGTTGGTGACATCATTTCCTGTTCTTTTTCTCAGAGGATGGTAGATGGGCTCCAAACCAATGTTTTTGTTAATGGAGTTCCGGTTGGAATGCCATGCTTCTAGGAATTCTTGTGCGTGTCTTTGTTTGGCTTGTCCTAGGATGGATGTGTTATCCCAATCAAGGTGGTGTCCTTCCTCATCTGTATGTAAGGATACGAGTGATAGTGGGTCATGTCGTTTTGTGGCTAGTTGATGTTCATGTATTCTGGTGGCTAGCTTTCTGCCAGTTTGTCCAATGTAGTGTTTGTCACAGTTCTTGCAAGGTATTTTATAGATGATGTTTGTTTTATTTGTTGTCTGTATAGGGTCTTTTAAGTTCATTAGCTGCTGTTTTAGTGTGTTGGTGTGTTTGTGGGCTACCCTGATGCCAAGAGGGGTCCGAGTAGTCTGGCAGTCATTTCGGAAATGTCTTTGATGTAGGGGAGAGTGGTTATGGTTTCTGAGCCCGTTTTGTCTGTTTGTTTGGGTTTATTGCTGAAGAATTGGCGGACTGTGTTCATAGGGTACCCATTCTTTTTGAATATGCTGTAGAGGTGATTTTCTTCTGCTGTGCGTAGTTCCTCTGTGCTGCAGTGTGTGGTGGCTCGTTGGAATAATGTTCTAATGCAGCTTCGTTTGTGGGTGTTGGGATGGTTGCTCCTGTAGTTCAGTATTTGGTCCGTATGTGTTGTTTTCCTGTAGACGCTGGTTTGAAGTTCCCCATTGACTGTTCGCTCTACTGTGACATCTAGGAATGGCAGTTTATTGTTGTTTTCCTCCTCTTTAGTGAATGTTATGCCAGTAAGGGTATTATTGATGGTCTTGAAGGTTTCCTCTAATTTGTTTTGTTTAGTGATGACAAAGGTGTCATCCACATAGCGGACCCAAAGTTTGGGTTGGATGATTGGCTTGTTCACATCTATCATCATCAACCTGGCCAAAGAAACACTGACTACACTATTAGAAGAACCGAAGACACATACACCAGACACCACCAACCTCATCAGCAAGGACAACATCATCAAGCGAGTGGACCTAGGCCTCACCACCCACTTCACTTTCAATAACAAAACCTACAGACAAACCAACGGTACACCCATGGGATCGCCGATATCAGGGTTCTTAGCAGAGGCAGTAATGCAGAGACTCGAACAAACAGCTCTGCCAATCATCCAACCCAAACTTTGGGTCCGCTATGTGGATGACACCTTTGTCATCACTAAACAAAACAAATTAGAGGAAACCTTCCAATGAGCCACCGCACACTGCAGCACAGTGGAACTACGAAGAGCAGAAAAAAATCACCTACACAGCATATTCAAAAAGAATGGGTACCCTATGAACACAGTCCGCCGATTCCTCAGCAATAAACCCAAACAAACAGACAAAACGGGCTCAGAAACCATAACCACTCTCCCCTACATCAAAGACATTTCCGAAATGACTGCCAGACTACTCAGACCTTTTGGCATCAGGGTAGCCCACAAACACACCAACACACTAAAACAGCAGCGAATGAACTTAAAAGACCCTATACAGACAACAAATAAAACAAACGTCATCTACAAAATACCTTGCAAGAACTGTGACAAACACTACATTGGACAAACAGGCAGAAAGCTAGCCACCAGAATACATGAACATCAACTAGCCATAAAATGGCATGACCCACTATCACTCGTATCCTTACATACAGATGAGGAAGGACACCACTTTGATTGGGACAACACATCCATCCTAGGACAAGCCAAACAGAGACATGCACGAGAATTCCTAGAAGCATGGCATTCCAACCGGAACTCCATCAACAAAAACATTGATTTGGAGCCCATCTACCATCCTCTGAGAAAAAGAACAGGAAATGATGTCACCAACGCAGGAAATGACATCATCAACCCAAGGAAACCTAAACAGATAAATAGAAAGTGGGATATAACACCAGCGCTTCGTCAGAGGCTCACTGATGATGTTACCTAGAATGGTGATGAAAGGTCTGAAAACTAACCTTCCAGCTCAGCGAGCAAACTCACATCTAGAAACTCAACCTGAGCTACAAATCTTCTCAAAACTCAAGAGCAGAAATCTTTCAAAAGTCACGTGATCATCAGAGAACATTCTGACAGACTCATTCTTAATTGACTTCATGGCTCAGGATCATGGGAGCAAATTAAGTTGAACACACTGTTTTCCTTTCTCAATTCCAAAGCAATTAGTAATTTGATTTATAAAAAAGCCAACCAGAGATTTAATTTGCACAGGTGTTTTTGGGTTCCAAATTTTCCTACACATGTTTGATAGTTGGATTAAACACCCTTGGGCCTGCAGAGGTGTTGGGTTTTGATTGGCATGAAACCAGCATAGTAATTTGAAAAACTGGTCTTGGGATATAAAATAGCAAGTTGTTGCTAAAGGGTATAACAGATTTTGTTTTTTCCAGAATTCCATTATTGAAGCAGATGTCCAATAACGCCCAGTACTTCTGTGTAATCGTTTTGTCTGTTTAATATTCTCTTAGGTATGAAGTTGCCTCTTATGCAGATGTGCAAATAGATATTCTCAAAGCCTAGCTTTTTCAAAAATAAGTCTCTTGTTGCAATGGCTCCATCTACTGTGTAGTTCTTTAAAAAAAATTGAACTACTGTACCAGTAAGTCTATCTTTAAATCACTAATAATGTGAAAGTGTTCATGTTTGCTTTAAAAAATTTTTAAACAATTTTTAAGATAATTGTTGGTGGTTCTGTGCTCAGGACAATGATTGCTTTCCATGGGTATTAATTGAATTTTAATATGAAATTGGCAGTAATGTCCTAACTCGCAGGGTAGCTTCTAAGAATCTACTGAGGAAAACGATAATCTAAATCAGTAACTAGAACAGGATGCATCATTGATAACTTCTTCTGCTTTTTTCCCCAAAACTTCTTTTTTTCTGTTGTGGAAATCAAGTTAAATGTTGCATTAGATAATGGAATATGTTCTTCCATGCATTCATTATAGAATAAACCTCCCAAAGAGGGGAACATTGTATGTGGTCTGTAGATAGATAGACCAGCCACAAGACAGCCTTGTCACCTTACATGGCAGTGAAGATGGTTCTGATCTAGTTATTTTGTCATGAGAAAGGATATTAGCTCTGACAATGTGGAGTCTGTATGGGTAGAGTTGAGAAATACCAAAGCGTAAAAAATATTAGCAGGTGTCGTATGCAGACCAACAAACTGCAATGATGATGTCGAGAATGGCATTAAACAGCAAATTAGAGATGCATGTGACAAGGGAATATTGGTGATTGTGGGTGATTTTAATCTGCACATGGATTAGGCAAATCAAATTAGCCACAATGCCATAGAAGAGGAATTACTGGAGTGTATACGGGATGGCTTTCTTGGCCAATATGTGGAGGTACCAACTGGAGAACAGGACATCTCAGACTGGGTACTGTGTAATGACGAGGGAATCATTGCCAATCGAGCTGTGCGAGAGCCCTTGGGGAAGAGTGACCATAACATGATAGAAGTTTTTATCAAGATGGAGAGTGCGGTTGCTGATTCAGAGACGAGGGTCCTGAACATTTAATAAAGGAAACTATGAGAATATGAGGCATGAGTTGGCCTTGATAGATTAGGCAGAATTGCTTAAAGGGATGATAATAGAAAGTCAATGGAAAGTATTCAAGGAATGCATGGGGTAACTGTAATAATAGTATATTCCTGTCTGTTGCAAAAGCAAAATGGGTAAGAGGGCCGGCCCATGGCTTATAAAGGAAATAGGAGATGGTTTCTGATCCAAAAAAGAAGCATATAGATTGGTCAAGAAAAATAATAAATCTGAGGATTGGTAGCTGTTTAACATTCAGCAAGATTAACGCGCTTGGGATTGGGGCTGGGACCCCAGCCATTCACAATATATATTAATGATTTGGATGAGGGAACAAACTATAACATTTCCAAGTTTGCAGATGATACCACATTGGGTGGGAGGGTGAACTGTGAGGATGCAGAGATCATTCAGCATGATCACGACAAGTTGGATGAGTGGGCAAGTCAATGGCATATGCAGTAAAATTTGGATAAATGTGAGGCTCACTTCAGAAGCAAAAACAAGAAGGCAGATTACTGTCTGAATGGATGTAAATTGGGAGAGGGCAGTGTGAAGCAGGATCTGGGTGTCCTTGTTCACCAGTCACTGAATGTAAGCATGCAGGTGCAGCAGGCAGTAGAAAAGGCAAATGGTATGTTGGCCTTTGTTGTGAGAGGTTATGAGTACAGGAACAGGGAGTTGTACAGGGCCTTCATGAGACAACACCTGGAATACTGTGTGCAGTTTTGGTCTCCTTTTCTGAGGAAGGATGCCCTTGTTCTTGATGGAGAACAGTGAAGGATTACCAGGCTGATTCCGGGGATGGCGGGTCTGACGTATGAGGTGAGGTTGACTAGGTTGGGATTGTTTTCACTGGATTTCAGACAAATTAGGGGGTATCTCATAGAGACTGGAATTCTAACAGGGTAGATGCAGGGTGGATGTTCCTGATGGTGAGTGTGTCCAGAACCAGGGGACACAGTATGAGGATTTGGAATAGACAATTTAGGACAGAGATGAGAAGCCATTTCTTCAGCGAAAGAGTGGTGAGCCTATGGAGAACGTTACCACAGGAGGTCGTTAATACCGAAACAGTGAATGTATTCAAGAGGAGACTAGATATAGCATTTGGAGTGAATGGGATCAAAGGTTATGGGGAGAAAGCAGGATTAGGCTACTGAGTTGGACGATCAGCCATGATTGTGAAGAATAGTGGATCAGGCTGAATGGCCTCCTTCTGTTCCTATCTTCTATGTTTCTATGTCTACGTTTCTACTTTTCTATGTTCTCATGATTAATCAAATACTTCCAATTAACAAGCTTTATGTAAAGAGAATATATGAAATATGATGCACCTTGACTAGCCTGTCTGTTTTAAATTCTTCACGAGTAAATTTAGATTCAAAGGCCAGAATAGTTTTCAAGATTTTCAGATCATTGATGTGAAACAATCACAATTAAAACTGCCAAAATCGTAACCTGGCCTAGATTACGTCCTTTGTGAAAAATGAGAGCTGGTCTTCATAGCAATTAAAGCACATTATGTTACTGTAGTAACTTAATAACAACTTCTGTAATTATGTGACTTTCTATAATCCTCTTGGTTTAACAGCTTATTTGTGGAAGTGAATAAATTCTGAGCACTCCCTTACAGAACAAGCCAGTGTAACAGTAACCGTGGCCCGGTTCCCTCCCACAGACCAAAGATGTGCAGGCTAGGTGGATCAGCCATGCTAAATGGCCTGTAGTGTTCAGGGGTGTGTGGGTTATAGCGGGATGGGTCTGGGTGGGATGCTTCAAGGGGTGATATGGACATGTTGGGCTGAAGTGTCTGTTTCCACACTGTAGGGAATCTAATCTAATCTAATCTAACTCTAAACTCACCACCAGGCCTATGGTCCTTTGGGACTACAGTGACTTTACCTTTTAACAAAGTGGATTGGATACGGTACAGGAAAGTATGTCACAAATTCATATTTAAATGAGTTTCGCTCCACCATTATTGAGAAAAAATCACCAGTGACATTCATATTATTACAAACTCAAACTCTAATTTGTAACCATTTTACATCTAGAATTAAGGTATCCTCTCATTCTAAATGTTGTTACTTGCTTACAGATGTAACGTACATGAAACCCCCAAGGATTGGGAATTTACATTGTGACAGGTCTTTTGTTCTTTTCTCCATTTCTCACAGTCCAGTATTTCCCCCTTCTTTGACTCATAAAACATTTTTAACTTAATTGAGAAATGAGCAATGTGACTCAGGAGGAAAGTTCAGCTGGTTTCCCATAGCCTTCCTCATGTGAGGTAGTTTAAAGAAAATCTAAAGCTACATCCCAAAGAATCCTTCACCTGTGCTTGGCCTGCTGTGTTCATCCAGCTCGACACTTTGTTATCTCGGATTCTCCAGAATCTGCAGTTCCCATTATCCCTGTAAGCAGCTCTTGTCCCTCAAAGCTCCAGCTCTTCCACCAGAACCAACAACAATTTACTTATTCCCTTTGTTGTCCATGACTTATAACATTAAGGATGTGTGAGAATGTACCTGTCCTTAGATAGATCAATGACATAATAACATCATAACTTGTAACCCTGAGCAGGTGACTCCTACCTCTGACTGAACAAATGAGCAATTGCTTCAGGAAAACCAACTATTCTGTTATAATACCAGAGGTGAAATTGACAAAATGTTTTCAATATTTGTGTATCAACGCATTACAGACTGTGATTGTGATCTTGCTAACTAGTTGCCATTTTGGTAAAGATGTCAATATGTTAAAGACAATTTTCAGCAACTATTACTGACTACGGTGTGTGAAGAAGTGGAAGTTTATTTTTTTACCAGAAACAATTAAAGTTATTCACAAGGAGACCATGAAAAACATTACCAATAAAACTCCTGATCAGTAATGGTGCTCACAGTGGCTACTTGTCAAGGGAACCCAAAAGCAGTTGATCTTCTGTTCACTTAAATATTATTAAAAGAAAATAATTATTTCTGCCCTGTGATTTCTCACTAGCCATCCATATAAGTGACAATACTTACTATGAGTGTTGACTGGGGATTCAGTTTTTGCAGGATCATGTAAGTATTGACTTTGGTGGTTTGGAACCAAACAAGTCAATTATCAAAGTTAGTATTATAAAGTAAATTTATTTGATTGTTTTGTGTTCAAGCTTTAATCTATCCAACAGTCCTTTGTGAAATTATAAAAAGATTATTTGGGTATTAAGAATTAAGTTTTACTGTGAAAAATCATTTCAACCTGGAGAAATACACTTATACTGGCTAGCTTGTTGTTCTGAGCAGTCTGTGGTAGCCATTAAAGAGATATCATTTTAATTATTGTATCAGAGTCAGACAGATGAAAATATATGAATTTTCAGAGCTGTAAGAGAGGCAGCTACTGATGGAAACAGTAAGGAAGGTGTTCCAAAAAAAACAAGTTTGCTATGTTGAATTACTGGGTAAGTCAAAATGGCTGTGAACTTTCCACTCCCTGCTGCTATGAAACTGAGAGGAGACATGAGACAGGATTGGATGTTTTTCTACTCTCAGTGGTAATACTATAAAATGGCAGCAATTTTTGTTTAGAAACTGAAGACTTAAGATTTGCAGCCCTATTATCAGTGCTGGGGGAAAAAATACTACAATTTGTTTTACAGTCTCAATCTCATCAAGGAGCTGAAAAGAACAGAAGACACTTTGCAGGCTTTGAAGATACACTTTTAAACTCATTAATATTACCTATGAATGATACTTGTTTAATATCAGAGAGAGACGATTGATCAGTATGTCACTGAACTAATTCATCTAATTCAACTAGCTGAATCCTGTGAGTTTGGACAACTGAAAGATAATGTCTTCGAGACAGGATTGTGTTATATATAAAGGATCCTGCCATGAGACCACATCTGCTGAGAGAGGAGAAACTTGCTGTCCAGAAAGTTATTGACATGTGCAGAAGCTCTGACAACGAAACTCAATAAAACCTCCAATATCTCACAACCCCATGCAAACCATTGTAGGACTGTTGCCACAACTTACCAAGGTCAAATGTTTTAAATACTCTTAATGTGAATGATGGTGAAGTAGGGTGAACGTACTGGATTTTTAGCAACATTCAGAATATCATTAAGAAGATACAGATGGCCACACATGCTATTTTCTTCCACTGTCACCCAGACAATGTTCCCAGAGTAGAAGTTGTTGTGAATGTTCTGCTAGTCTGCAGATTTGGAGACAAAATGCAAGAGCTAATCTTGGGCCATGATTAGTATTTGGTGCAAGTGCTAGAGAAAAAAACTCAGTAGATGCAATTGAAGATGAAATCAAGTACATAGACCAAGTATTGACAGTAAAAGGACTTTGCCAGGGTTTCAAGAAGGTGAAAGCTGTAGCAGCAATGCAGTGGCGAACAGATGTGAAAGCAGTGCAATGATTTGTTGGATTTCTGAACTATTAAGCAAGAGCTTTGCCTAATTCATAATCAGAGTGTGAACTTCACACTCACTACCAAGAACATGTATCAGTACTGGGGCACAGCCATGAAGCAGGATTCATTTGATGACAACTCTCGTGCTGAGATATTACAATACTTATGATGAAGTCACCCCATACCATGCTACGAGTGAGACAGGACTTGGACCAACCCTGAAGCATCAAGGACACCTAGTCGTATTTTCATCTGGGATATTAATTAACATTGAATGTCTTATGCTTAGATAAAGAAAGAATGTATGGGCTGTTGTCTCTGCTTGTGAGGTTTTATTCACTACCTGATTAAGAAACAAACAGACAGTTTGGATCAACCAAAAGACCCTTCAAATCATCTTCCTTAAGCTGATTCTATCTGCTTCAAAGCACTTGCAAAGAATTTTACTTCTTTTGCAGAAATACCATGCAAATGTAAAATATGTGCAATGGGACATAGATGTATATTGTAAACATGATGTCAAGAGCATCACTCCCTATGAAGAAAGGTGAGAATGCTAAGATAATGGGAAATCTTTCAGATTCATGAGAAACAACAGTTGACATGATTTCGAAATCATCAACCCAACAGGGACATCAAATCTGGATGGCAGGCATCTTTCTCAAGTCAAGCAAACCATAGATTCCTCTCAAATGTTGCAGAAAGCTGTGATGAAAGGCCGGTGGAAAGCTTATTAGCTGGTATGGAGCATATAATGAATACCACTTGACATATCCTGAACAGTAACTTATGACACATAACATCCAAGAAGGATAATTGGTAATGCTTAGAGTAGACCCTTCCGAATAATTTTGATACTATCAACTGCTATTCTGGTGACTGGGAGTTAGACTAGCTGATGTCAATGACTACCGGTGAGATTATAGTACACCTGAAAGCACACTTCAGCTTTTATAGAATTCCAAACTCAGTGACAAGTGGCACTCACACTTCATTCATAAGTGAAGAATTCAGCCATTTCATAAAGGATTGGGAAATTCCACACCAGCCATCAATTAAACATTATCCCCAGTGAAATGAAAAGACCAATGCAGCAGTGAAAGTTGCCAAAGGGTTTATAAAGAAGGGGAACAAATCCAGCACAGACTTGTATAAGGCAATCCTTAAGTGGGGAAATATGGCTACTGTAACCATGGACGGCAGTCACATCCAAATACAATTGTCATGCCACATCCAAGCTACTTTCCAATAGAAGTAAAACTATTGAAACCAGAATGTGCAAATGACAAAAGCAAGTGAAATGTAAAGAAGCCAAATTTCATTTTGTTAAAACTGCCAAGTCAATACCGAAACTGTGCATTGGAAAGCCAGCTGGAGTGCAAACATTCAGTGCTCTTAACAAAAGTCAGCCCACGTGGCGACTTAAGAGCTGTGTAGAGCAGTTATCACCTCAATTGTATCAGGTAGATGTCCAGATATATTGTTGCAACTGCAGACAAATATATACAACTACAGATGCTATGCCTTCACTCGGCAACAGATCACGAAGAAGTGATCTAGTCGCAACACACAGAGTGCAGAACGAGTCCAATGTTCCCCATTCACTGAAGTGGATCAGCAACAACAACTGCTGCAGCAACAGCACTTCCAAAAAGAACAACGCTCTCCAGAGAAGGAATATCACCCTAGGAATGTGAAGATACCAAATGAACAGCTAATAACGATGTGCATGCATAACATTCAGAGACCAAGATGACTTAAAGTTTATGTGTGCAATGCATGTGCAGTGACTGATTATAGTTAATCTACTGAACAATTAATGATGGATAATTTTCTGTGTGACAATATATATTGGGTGACTTGCATTGGGTAACTGTAAAAGACAGTGCAATTTGTTTTTTTTAATGAAAAGGTGGAAGTTTGGAGAAACACAATTATACTTAGAGTAGTGGCTAGGTTGCCATAATCACATGATGTCTACCTCTGCCATAACTGCCTTTATATGTCGTCTATTGCAGCCAATGAGCACACACCATTTCAAACAGATTTAAGAGGAAGTAAAAATAATACCTTTTATGTGGTCTAACCATTTAACAACTTGATTTTATAACAATAATTTGTATTTAACTGACACCTTTGACACAAGTAATGTCCCAAAGTCCTTGTAAACAAAGTGTGATATATCAATATGCTGAAAATGGTAAGCTTTAATCTACCCATTTTTCTATAAATGAGTGGTTTTTTTGCGGAAACAAATCTTTCACATTCAATGAAGTTTTTTTTTTGCAAGGGAGACCCTTAATACAACAAGGCAATTTGTAAGCCAATAATAAGCAGATATTTTTTAAACATGAGTTTGTTTTGAATGATAGAATTAAGAAGGTGTATCCATACGAGACATTATAATAGAAAAATAACAAACCTTATAGCCAAACCAATGTCTCCTTTGCAAGAGTAGTTCTAATACCCATTCTTTTCCTAAATCAGCTTATTTCAGGTTTCTTCAACAACCTATGACACCTCTGTTGATATCTTTATTTCAATCACCAAATCTATTTTTGGCATATTCTAAAGCATATTAGGCATATCATTACAATGAAATGCATCTGTCTTGTCAGTTCTGATGATGAGTTATTCAGGAATTTTTAACCAGTATACTGGCCAATCTGTTGGTTGTAACAATTTTATGTTTGTTTCCAATCTTTCCATTTATAAGTCAGCACAGGCATGTCAAAACTGCTGCTAAGGTAAAATGCTCCATAGACTAATTATTTTTCTTCTATCGCTTTAACATTAAATTATAAGAAGTAATTTCATCAGTTCTATTGCTCTCCCATTTTGTATTTTAGATCACTACAAAATAAATTATTGTTACAATTAAATTATCAGCAAATTGAAAGTTCAGTTTCTCAGTTTGTTTTAACTTTCTTCGCAAAATTTATCAATGGTTAGTAAATAATGAAAATATTAGTATGCTAATGATATCTTTCTAAGAAATTCAGCTATAGTGAAAGTCACTACACAGGTAGTATAGTGCCCACTGATGTCACCTTCAAGAACAATTGTATTCTGAGTACTGAATCATTTACAATTAATGCAGCATGTTAATTGGGATGACAAATGTACGAGTTATATTGTGTGATCGCAATTCCTATGGGCAGGTAGCCATTATGAAAGGAAGAATTTTAATCATAAAACTAACAAAGTAATTGGAATTGAGACCCGAGGCTAGACTGAGGAACATCTGTGATCCATTCCTTGTAATTAATCATCATAATTATTAATATTTTTGGCTGGCCTCAATTGGAAAACAGCCTAACTACTTCCTAATAACTTCTAAATTTCGTTAAGTAATTATTATTCAGCCTGCTACAAATTTTAAGCAGGTAGAAAGAGCACTTAGAGTGAGTATTTCTGCCACACTGTGTTGACTTAATGTTATTACAATTGCACGGCTCTGTGTTTAAGCTTTTCACTGCTCAGATGTTGTTCTGTAATTACAAAAATGGAAACTAAAATCTTGTTTTTGAGACCGTCCATCTCACTGAGGAGACACGAGTCCAATCCATATTCAATAGCCTGTTCTGAAAACTCTGCTCCCATTTTATTTTGTATTCCTATATGTTTTAAATTTGCAATTTCAAATTTGCAATGAGGGCTTGTCAAATGAGGAAAGTATTATTTTTGTAGTGAGAATTGAATGATAGAATTTGGAGACATTTACCTTTGATGATCCACCATTTTTAGTGAGTTCATGAGTGGAATAAGCTCTCTGTTGTCACACTAACAATCAGCCTTCTTTTCGGATATTTGGTCATGTTTAAAACACATACAGAAATGTACTATGACTCTGAGGGGAGGTGGTGGTTTAGTGATACTGTCACTGTATTAATAATCCAGAGACCCAGCCTAATGCCTGGTGACATGAGTTCAAATCTCAGCACAGTGGGTGGAATCATTTGAATATTCATGTAAGTAAAACAGATTTTCGGGCTTCCTGACACCACTCAGTGACGATTTCTAAAATGAAAATAAATCTTAACAAACAAAGTACAAATTAAGCATTATATTATGCTATGTTCCTCATAATATGAAAACCGTGGCTACAAGAGCAGGTCAGCGGCTGAAAATTCTGCAAACAATAACTCACATCTTGACTCCTCAAAGTTCTCCACTATCTATGAGACACAAGTTAATAATGTACTGGAATACTTTCCACTTGCTTGGATGAGTGCATGAAATAATTCCACAGAACCCAATATCCCATCACCAAGTCACCCTTGATTTACATGTGGAAAGTCCTTGACACATCCAGCTTCCTCAGAGCCAGTTCTCAGAGTGAACAAAACCTCTGACACTACTGCATATACCTGCCAGCCCAGCCTCCATGATTAGACCAGACTAACAGCCACAATCGTGGAGGCCTACCTGGCTGACTTTGATATAATCGCTACATCCCTCCACTTTTGAGCCTGAGGACAGAGGCCTGTTGTTTTTTTGTAGCTCTGCCTGGGCACTTTAGCACTGGCTCAGGTTCCTTCAACTCTGCCTCTGAAACGGGTGGCAGTGACACACAGTCGCTCGCCTCTCGTGCCCCGTGTGTCGTGGAACAAATTCATTCTCTTCTTCAGGTGGTAAAGGAGTCAAGGCAGCAACATCCACTGTGCCCATCTCAGAATCTGAGGTACCTACAACACTTGATAGAGAGGGAGGACCCATGGGTTCGGAAACAACCAGAAAGGCATTTAAGAAGCCGGGCTTGTTTTGCTCCTGCACTGTTTGTGAGTTTGCAGCTTACATATGGCCCACGTGCTTTTTCAGGACTGTCTCACCTACTCAAACTTTATATGTCACTGAACCTGATCTCTCATTGACCATACCTCTTATCCATGCAGGGCCATTCCCATGGTTCCTACACTAAACTCTGTCCCCAAAGTAAACTGTCTCTCTCACTTAGCGGAGTCTTGCGGCCAGCATTGGCATTCCAGATGCTGTTTCCCTCTCACCTCTGACCTAGGAAGATCAGATTTAACCAGGTGCAGAGTCTTCTCCCCATTAGCAACTCTGCTGGAGCTATCCCTGTTACATGAAGGGTAGTTGGATAATCACACAGGAAGATGGACAGTTTGCTATTGAATGAAGCTGTAGGCTGCTTATTGAAGCTTGTCTTCAAAGTTTGGTCCGGTCTTTCTACCAGACCATTGGATGATGGATGGTATGTCGAATACCATTTGAACTTCAGGAAATACTCAAAATCCCTGCTGGTAAACGATGGCCCATTATCTGTGACCAACACATCCAGGCGTTTATGCATTGCAAAAGATGTGTGCAGTTTTTCTATTGTCATTTCATCAACTGAATTTGCAGAGGATTTATTTCTTTTACAAATGACTTATCCATTTCTTTTTCTTAGAATTTAGCACTTGGATTAATGATTTAACTAAAATAAAATCAAAATCTCTCACTTTGAAATTCATACTAATGTGGGAATGTGTCCAAGCGAGTAAGTCAGTTTAACAGCTGTTTCAATTGTGCGCCCCTTACAACATGGTTTCTTCTAATACTACAGTATACAAGATATGTTCACTGTACCTGCTAACATCAAATGTTTGGTCCTGCACATGTGCAGGCAGGCTGCAAAACTGGCAATAATATTCATGGAGGCTCCAGTCTCATTAAAAGTGACACTGCGTACCAAACATTTTGCAGGATACTCCTCCACTTGTCCATGATGCACCAGTGTGCTGTGGCATATTGGTTATAAACCATTAGGTTCTCAAGTATGGAATGCCAATCTGCTGTACAATGGTACAGCATTATTAGTTTGGATTTGGATTCACATTTTTCTCCAAGCATCCGCTGTTAAAAACAAAGTAGTGATTTTCATGGTGATATTTTGCAGCTACACTTCAACTAATTGAAAGGGCTTGATGGCCTCTCACATCATGATGAAATCATCCTGAAGGGCAGGACTTCATGGAATTGATTTTGTGATTTTGTTTTCAGGAGTGGAGCAAACAAATTATGACAAAATTTTGCTGCACATTATGAAGTGTGCACTCACACATAGCAGACTTATGACTCTACACTGCTCTTGAATCAACACCTCCCTCAGTCCTGCTGGCGACATTCCCGGATAAAATAAATATTCCCAGAAACGTTCCCACAGAAGCTGGTCTTTTGTGACCGTATTGCTCACTGCATTTATTTTGGTGCTTTAACCAGACAATATACCTGTCAAAGGAGCATTCAGAGGTGTTATGGATGGTTTAGTTTTTTCCCAGTCACAGTTCTAATTACTTATTCTGAAAGAATGAGGCTAGACAATAAACATGAAAGAGTGACTGTAGTGCCTGACTATGTCTAAAAATGCAAGTACTTTAATTTCAGTGAAGAAAATAATGATTTACAGATAGCATTGCAATGATTTTCTGAGCCCTTTACAATGACAAAAGAAGCACACTTGTAGTTTGTAAGCACATACATAAAATCAGTTTAGTTTCAAGTATCTAAAACTGGGTGAGTATATTTCGCATAAGCAGATCTCCTACATTAATGTGGTGATCAACCAATGTTTAATTCCCCACTTTTCTTCAAGTCTTTCCCTTAGTCTGACTTTCCCTCAGCCTTTTCATGCATTCACAGACTTATTTGTATTTAACAGGGAGGTTTTTTAAAGGGAAATAACCAGCATGCTGCTTGCAGTCATAATCTGACAACATCTGCTGGAATTGCATATAGAATCATAGAATCCCTACAGTGTGGAAACAGGCCCTTCCACTCAACAAGCTCACACCAAACCTCAGAGCATCCCAACCAGACCCACCCCCTATAGCCCACCTAATCTACACATCCCTGAACAATTTAGCATGGCCAATCCACCTAAACTGCACATCTTTGGACTGTGGGAGGAAACTGGAGCACCCGGAGGAAACCCATGCAGACAAGGGGAGAAATGCAAACTCCACACAGACAGTTGCCTGAGGCTGGAATCGAACCTGGGTCCCTGGTGCTGTGAGGCAGCAGTGCTAACCACTGTGCATTATTAAAGGACAGGATGAGGTTTGATATGATGCCCAAAGGTAATGTAATCTGCTGATTAATGTCCAAGTTTCTCAAGAATATTGATCACGTGGGTAGTGAAAAGTGTCTGTTACTTTAACAAAATTACAAAACAATCCAAAAATAACAAGAAAAAGACATCTACATAGAAAAGATGATAGTAATTGAAGTTGTGAGATTGTCAGCCACAGGCCATTGTTGAAGTAAAGTCCATTAGTTCCTTTAAAACAGAAAAAGGACTAATCTGTTGAGGAATATTACCAGCATTTGATGGAGTGAATTGTCTGTTTCAGTGGTTTTACTTCTGAGGTAGTGCACCACAAAATTAACTCTTCCGGCAGAAATGAGCTGAAAAAAAACTGAATAAAAATCAAAAATGGGACAGGTCATGTCACAAGGTTTATCAGTTTTTGCAAAACTTGTTTATTTCTGTATACAGTTATGAGCAATACAGGAGCTTTGCCTGTTGTTGATCCAGTATAGCATGTCATTTGTGTTCCACCCGAAAGCCAGTCACTAGGCATATTGTCTGAGGATGCTTCATGCTGAGCTGTTTTCTTGGCAGTTTTTGAGGGTTGTAGTTTGCCATTGCCTCCCAATCTCAGCGAAAGGATAAGGAATCAGGTCATAAGTATATAGCTGGAACAGGAATTGTACGTGCGCCATGGGCATTATTTTAACACAGACACTAGTATATAGCCAACTGAACTAACCAGCCTCCATATGTACTGTAGATTCATAGATGGGATTGAGTAATGGCACAGTAACCGTGGGAGTCTGAACAGCTGTGGCAATATTGCTTTTTATATGCTCTGGATAGTGATGGTAGAGGCTCCCACCTGCATTCCATTACATGGCTTGCAAAAATCTGTCTCATTCTTGCTGCCTCCATTGGCATGTGTTGGAAGGGTTTTCAGGTTGATTTGCACGTTTTCCAAGACCATCAATTTTTGTGTGAAAAGGTTACAATTCACCATTTGTACTGCTTTTTCCTAACCTATAAACCCATCCGTTTGATGCCTCCTTGACAGCTCATCAGGTTTAACATTCCACTGTCTCTGACTCTAGAGAGATCCTGAATTTATATCCATGGCCATTTTCACTGTATTAGGCTTCTAAAAAAACACATCGGGATTAAAGTTTAAAATGTTCATTGTTGAACTGGGATTATTGATCTGGGATTATGATTCATGGTCAAGACAGTATCCAACACTTTTGATAAATTTGATTGCTAAGTTCACCCATTTTTCCTGTGCTTGGTGAGCTAAATTGACATCCAATCCAACAAGGCTTTGATTTTGAAATCCTCATTCTTATTTTCAAATCCTTCTCCAGGTGCACACGCCCTTAGCTATGTAACCTCCCCCAGTTCTGCAATTCGCTGAGTTCTTTGTGCTCTTTCAAGTCTAACATATTTAACATCCTCAAATTTAATCATTCCTCCATAGTGGCTAAGCCTCATTTGATTTGGTTCCTAGCTCTGATATTACCTCCCTAACACTGTTCATCTTTGTTCATTTCATTCTTTTCCCCTAAATCACTCCTTAAAACCGACATCTTTTGGAAGAAATTAGCAGACAAAAATAAACAAGCTAATTCAAATCATGGTTTAGAGCAGCTGGGTCAAAATGTTGCCAAGGGCTCTGAAGTTATTTTAACGATGGTGGAAAATTGAAGTTTGCAATTTGAAGTATGATGCAGATACTAATTGCGAGAACAGGAAGACTTCTTGACTTTCATAATACATTTAAAAAAATGTGAACTCAGCTTGGCTCTGGCAAGTGCTTGCTGCAAAAGTGCCAATAACTTACTTCTCACAAATTGCAGTGAAGAAATTACAAAATGTCTAGGTTAGCATTATTCTTTCAAACTTTGAATTTCACCTCAAGCAGCCACATGATCAGACGGAAATAGTATTTCAAATTGTTATCAATAAAATGGAGTATTACTGAATTCTGCAGGAACAGGAATGAGAACAGAGATATCTCGTGCTGATAGATATAGCTTTACAAATGAAACAATCCTAAGAGTTTGAAGTGATATTATGATTCTTTTGCTTTCAAATCAGTTATAATGTTAGTAAATTAATATGCAACCATCTACAAATACTGTATCCAACCATGTTTTCTGTGGAGCCAATAGCAACATTAGTCATGCTGTGGGCAGATAACATTTCAGAATTTATTCTATTTCACATCATTGTGAACATCACAGTGAAGTGAAGTGAAGAAACCTGGTGAAAACCTTGCCCTTTATTTTATATAGGTCATTCTACATCGTTTGGCTGGCAGCTAGAAGAAAAATTACACTTTGTTGTAAGATCAGTCTTGTTACCATAGTTACAGAACAAGCCGGCATCTTTTAAACCCAAATAACTAAATGACTTTTAAAGAATATAGCCATATAAAACTGCTTCGGAAACATCTGCCTGTTGACTGTATATGAGGTCTATAGTTGTCCCTCACTTTGGTGATGGTAATTGTGTTGGCGTCATTTAGGGCTGTGAAGATGTGGTTTTCTATTGTTTTTCATCTCTCTAATGCATGAATAGACAATTGGTTGCTGTCATCTGTAGCCATCTGGGTCAATGTGTTGCCAAGGGACCTGAAGTTATCTTAATGATGGTGGAAAATTGCCATTTTCCGTGAATTTTTTTTAAAGTGGTCTTATGTTGACAGATTCCTACATTCTATAGTCAACTTGTGGTTAATAGTTAATGAAATCGGAGTCAATTTTTGCATTATAATGAATGTACCACAGATAAGTTTATCTCCTTAGTTTTCTCTCCAAAGGTGTTGATTCCTTACTGGTGCATGGTCTAATCTTCTTTCCTAAAATGTGTGAGCCAGAGATAGTAGGAACTGCAGATGCTGGAGAATCTGAGACATAGCAGGTTTTGCTGGCAGCCCCTGTAATGATTGCATTATAGCTCTGCAGCACTTTGTAAACATACAGCCATCCTGCAAAAGTCAGGAGTAATTCCCCTTTCCTATTGTCTCCTAATGTAACACTACACATTTGCAGGCCTTGCTCTCACCCATTAGATTAGGTTAAGACTTATCATAGTCCACCAACACTTACCTTATGAGAGGCTACTGAGTGAGTAGATGGGTATCCTAACTATATGTGGCAAACAGGCATCTGATTAGGTATTGCTGCGTATTCATCACATGCCAGTTCAATTCCATTTGAAATTCCAGAAATTGTGCTACTTTCATGGGAATGATGATGCACTTTGGTTTAATCCTTCCACAGTGCCAGCAGAATGCAAAATATTACTTCCTCTTAAACCCTGTGCAAAAGGCAATATTTTTTCAAAAATGGGACTTGCCATTTTTCAACGTGTTCAGGCTGTTTCAATCGACTTAATGTCCTCAAGGTGTGATTCACTTATGCTGAGCTGGAGACTGACAACCCTCATTATAAAATTTTTTTAAAATCTTGGCGTGCTGACCTTCCAAGAAATGCCATGTCTCTACTGAATGGTGGATAGAAGTAGATCTAGCATAGGGAGCCCTGCTACTCCTTAATCCTCTTAGCAAATTTTAACCTCATGAGGGGGGTGAATCATAAAGCTGACTATTACGCTTTTTTGGCGAAGTGTCAATTGTGTCAAGTTTTTTGAATTCTATTTTGCCATTAGTTGTAATGAGATTTCTTGTTGTATCTTACCGACCTCACTTCATTATCTACCTACCCTGCATCTGTGTGTCCCTCTTGCTTGTTTTTAGCTCCACCTTACCACACGCATGTTCCCAGAAGAACTCGCAACTCGCTAGATAACTGCTGAAAGAACAGCATCCCTGGTGTCCGGTACACCCTTAAAAGGTCACCATGCACCAGGGTGTGCCAGCTGCCTCCAAACACCACTGTGAACTCAGGAGTATGCTAAGGCAAAGTAGGAGGGAGAGAAAGACAAAATAATAATTTTGAGGGCACTTTAGTAGCACAAGTGACAGTGCAATTTGTATGAAATGCCATGTTTGGGCAAATTTTGTATTATTTTCATTCTGTATTAGTTGGTTTTTCTGACTGCACCTGTTCCAGGATAATGTCTAACAGTTATAGCCACACAGGATGCATCGTGGACTGATGGCTGTTTTGAGAGCTGCCACTGCATTTGGAATCAAGAGGAACAAGGATGGATTCTCCTGGCACCATAGACCCTCACGATCAAACATCCCTGTTCTCTCTCTTGTCTCTGTGTGCAGAAGTGTTAAGAGTGAATGAAGTGGCCAGCAATGTCTGTGACAGGGTTGGTGTATAACACACAGGGAACAACTGCATCAGGATCACCAGCAATGAGACAGCCCATAGTTCAGTGAGCTGGATGGTGATGGTCCTGTGTGTATCCTCCCATCCCCCCAATCTGAAATGTTAATCCCCTCAAATTGGTGCCTGAGATGCCGTCCTGTAGTTGCACTCCGCACTTTCTCTCACCCCATTTACCCCAGTTTCTCAGGACTGATCGTCTACGCTGACATGGCCTTCTCCTGTGAGTAATGTAACCGGATTACCCAGATGAGAAGTGTCCAACTCCTGGCTGATGCCTGTACATTTTCCCCACCATAAAAACCAAAAGAACTGCAAATGCTGTAAATTGGGAACGAAAACAGAAGTTGCTGGAAAAGCTCAGTAGGTCTGGCAGCATCTGTGAAGAAAAAATTGAAGTTAACATTTCAGCTCCACGGATAGAGACATATAAAATTTAAGGAACAAAAGAGTCCATTTAACCCATCATATTCTGAGACAGCCAAAAAGTGCTAGTTTCCAGTTCTCAGTCTGGTGCCCTGCAGGTTAGAGCATTTCAAATGGGTGTACAAGTATATTCTAAATGTGCTGAGGGCATTTGCATCTTCCAACCTCTCCAACAACGGTTGCAGAAAACACCTTATCAAAATATCTTCTTCACTCCCATCCAATCCTTCTGCCAATTGCTACAAGTCCATCTCTCTTGATTATTGACCTGTCTGTTAGGGCTCTTATTATTTTTATAACCGCAATTAAATGTTCTCTCAGTCTCCTTTGTTTCAAAGAAAACAACCAATTTATCCAATCTTTCCATGTCACTAAATTTCTCCACTCTTCACAGACCTCACCTTTGTGTCCTCTCCAGTGGTTGAAGATTTTGACCTCTTACAAATTAACAAGGAACTCCTGGAGTTGACAGGGACTTAGCATAATCAATATTTCGCTCAATTCACATGCAAGTTTAGATGAATGGAGTTACTGGATCCTGTATTTCTAGGAATTCTTTACTCAAACACTTTGTCTTTTTAAGTGGATCAGAAACGTAATGCTCTGGGTGGTGGGGATCAGCTGTCAGAATAAGGAAAGCATTAGCCAGTATTTTTGTTGCATTATCTGCCATCAATTTTCTCAAGATGCTTTAAGACTGTCAGATTTAGATTTGAAACTCAAACAGTTATCAAATTAAACAAAGGATTTACAAAGAAATTTTAACTTCCCTTGGGGAGTTTGTCTAATAGCTGGAAAATTTATAGTAACCTCCATAGTGGCCATTTTTGGGAGGCACTTTGTGATTAAGACCCAATTGGGCACTTATCTACTCGCCATTGGGCTGCTCTTGTGAGGGGAACTTCCCCAAACCCCATCCTGGTGCAGAACAGATGACTCACCTCTAAAAGATGCAGACCAATCTGTGGCCATTCACTACCCAGTACTGGTACTGCTGTTGGGAAAAGTTGCTACTGCAGGTATTGCATCCAGCCTACTTTGGGGGTCAACCACAGATCATTAGGGATACGATGCATAAAACTCTGGTGAGGGGAGCCTTACTTCTGGTCCCTCTGTTTGTGCCAGGGTTACAGCAGGTTGTGCACAGAGTGACTGGCAAGTATGAGCACCCCTCCCATTTTCATGTCCCCAGTCTCCCCAGAGATGTGTCAGCTTAAGTGGTCATTTAAGGGCCTCGGTTGGTCTACAAGTGGAAAAATGTTCATGTTTTCCCAACCTGAACTGAATTGGAACAAGTTGGGAAAACACTAAAGTCTCTAACCTATAGTTTCCTAGCCAATCACATGACCCCCTCACCTTCCCCTATCACCAGTCTAGAATTATTTTCCATTATAACACAATTGGTCTTGTCTCATTTGTCATTTCTTGGAGTATGAATTCACTACTCCAAAGCTTCATCATCTTCCTTAAACACTGGGATATTGTGAGTTTGCTACTTGAGTGGAAGCTGTGTTTATGAACACATAAAGGATGCTGGGATTTGGAATTTTGTTAAACCATCAGACAAATATTAATTTTCACGTATTATGAAAATATATGTCCTAGTCTATAGAGTATAACACATTGTGCCCAAACTCTGAAGTACTGCTCCAACTTACCTTAGTGTTTTGGTTAAAGTTATTTATATGTAAGTACTGAAAACAGAAAATGCTGGAGATCACAGTGGGCGAGGCAGCATCCATGGAGAGAAAGCAAACTAATGTTTTGAGTCTGGGTTACTGTTGTAACCGAAATGTTAACTTACTTTCTCTCCATGGATGCTGCCTGACCCATTGTAATTTCCAGCATTTTTTGTTTTCAGTTCAGATTCCAGCATCTGCAGTAATGTTCTTCCATATGTAAATACTGCTTTCTCAACTCTATTTTCAGACTAAAACCCCAAATCATATCTGGCTCTCCCTGGTTTCTCTCTGTCACCTTTAAATCCTCTCATTGCTTCACCTTTTCATACTTTCTCAAATTCCTCAGGTGCCTCTCCACTTAGCTTCTTTGCCCCTCTGACATCAACCTGTCTCCTGTTTTTCATTCCAGCTATTGCATTATGATTCTATTTTCTGGAACAGCCTTCATTAACACCTTTGCCTCAATGCCTTCCCTGGTTGCTTTCAAAAGCTTCCTCAAGTCACTTCTCTTCGTCTACACTCACTTCTAGTCCCTCTTAGCCCCTTTCTCTTGTTTGTGGTCAAATTATTGCCCAGTGCCTTAGTGAAAGTGTTTAAAATGTCTCTATGTGTAAGGTACTCAATGGAAAGAACATGAAGACCCTTGTCTGCAAGATCTGAGCGCAGTAGTGAAGGCCTGGTCTGCCCACAGCAATATAAAGTTTGATCAGTACCTCATTTGACATATTGTAGTCTTTTGTCTAATTTAACATACTTATCACTGCTCTGCAATTTATTGAATAATTTTAGCTTTGAATTTGTTAACAATCCTATGTTACTTTCAGCTTAATCTTTAAATATGTCAAGACCATTCATGAAGCACCAGAGTTGCTCATTTTCATACATACAGAACTTTACAAATCTGCATTAAATTTCTCTGCCATTACTCAGCTCACTTACATTGTAACCCAAGTCATTCCATAATTTATATGCTGCCTTCTCTGCTTCCATCATCCTTTCTAGACTTTTAAAATATTCATTCGGGGACATATGCACTGCTTACTGCCAATCTATAATTGCCCACAGGATAGTTGGAGTAAATTACATTGCTGTGGATCTGGAGTCACGTGTAAGTCAGAACAGGTAAGGATGAAGGATTTCCTTCCCCAAAGGGTATTATTGTACCAAGTAAAAACTGAAAGAACTGCGAATGCTGTAAATCAGGAAGAGGAAGGGTCACCAGACCTGAAACGTTCACTCTGTTCTTTCCTTCACAGATGCTGCCAGACCTGCTGTTCCAGCAACTTCTGTTTTTTTTGCTATTGTACCATGTGTAGTTTCATGACAATTGACAATAGCTGCAAATGCCAATGGGCTAACTTTTTGTTCTAGATCTTAATTGAATTCACATTCTGAGAGCCATAAATTTGTGAATCCAGATCATTCGTATAACTTAAGAGCAATAGTACTCCCAGCATAAATTCCTGAAGCAATTCATTCCTGAGATGTTCCAACATAATATTACTTCACTCAAAGCAAGAAGGACCTTCCAGAGATACTAAAATTCCGTATTTAGTTGATAAAACCAAGGAATTGACTAAAAACATGATATTTTCCTTCCTGCTGCATGGGAATCATAATTGCCGATTGTAGCAAATTATCAGCTTATGTCTTGCAATAGGCTAAATGTGTTACGTTTTTGCTCATGTGTTTGTGTGGTGAACTAAAACATGTCTGTTCAGAAACCTGTAAAGTAAAATGTGGGTTCTGACTCTGTTTTCACTTAAAAGTCAATGGGTCTGAGACAGGAGTGCAGAGGTTTCTCTATGCATTGTGTTGGAAGCGTTTAGCAATTAGAAGAACTGCAGAGTTTACTAAAATAATGAATATTTCCAAACTTTTGTGTTAATTGGCTGTGCATTGGAAGCGCCTCTTTGATCATTATATTGTGAATTACAGGTAACATTAAAATATCAGATGTTTAAATGTCAACAAAGTGGTGCAGAATTGTCAGAAAAATGGTTATTCTCAACTTGAATTTTGACACTGTCTATTGTATATTAAATGATTCATTTGGCGAAAGTCATACCCAATAGATAATGTCAATCTTAATGCTGATAATATGGGGAAGGTTGCAATTCTTTCAGCATCAGAACTGATGGGAAGCATTCAAATCTATTTTTTCTAAAAAGCTGAGAAAAAAAACCTGTTTCTGATTTAAATGCAGCCTTTTGGAAACCATTTCCTGTAAATGGTAAACTTAATACAATAATGCCAACTTCTAAAATTATTGCTATTTATAATGTTTATGTGTATTGCTTACTAATAAGGTTTTTCAGATTTTGTGATTTTTTAACCTAATAATTCAATCAAGAAATAGTGGAGAGAAGAAGAAATTGCTTGAAACCTCCCAAAATCACTATTAATCAAGGCCGGTTGGGTCTAGTGACATGATTTCTTCAGGAGTAACATTAATGAATACGAAGGTTTACGTAACTATCCTTTGAATCTTCTTTTCAGTGAAAGAATTATTGAAATTTACAGAAAGGCAATGAGCTACTAATCAACTTCACTAAGGGGTTGGAATGTAGCAAGACATCAGGCACTTACCCAGGATTCCACCATCGAAATAAATTGGGCAGTCAATTGTGGGCGGGAAGTACAACCATAAAAATATTTAGCGCTGGTTAAACTGAACTGTCAAACATTAACTAGGCAAAGCTTTTTCCGTGGAGAAAAAAAGGCGACATCAAAATTTACCATGGCTATGCACCATTGTTCACTGTCCTAATAAACTTGGAATACACTAGCCACCTCCTCATGGCAATCTATTATTTACGGCTGCTTCTCAGTTTATGGAACCATGTTTACCTTAGGCTGTAAAATGCTTTTTCTGCTTGGCTCCCTGAGAAATCACTGTATATCACTGTATTTAGGGTGGCACGGTGGCTCAGTGGTTAGCACTGCAGCCTCACAGCGCCAGGGACCCGGGTTCAACTCCAGCCTCGGGTAACTGTCTGTGCGGAGTTTGCACATTCTCCCCATGTCCATGCGGGTTTCCTCCGGGTGCTCCGGTTTCCTCCAAAGATGTGCAGGCTAGGTGGATTGGCCATGCTAAATTGCCCGTAGTGGTTAGGGGGATGGATCTGGGTGGAATGCTCCAAGGAGCTGTGTAGACTTGTTGGGCCGAAGGGCCTGTTTCCACACTGTAGGGAATCTAATCTAATCAAAATATGTTATGTGCATTTAATACATTGTCATTGAGGACACTGGAGAGTATTTAGCCATGTCAAAAGAAACATTATGGTAGATGAAGGGGATAAGAGTACTGTTTTTTGTCTCTCCCACCATTGACAATTCTATTATTTGCCTTAGTTTCGTTTCAAAATGGAGCATAATTGGTGTCTTGTATTAATAGTTATTAATGTAATATTAGGCAGCTGATAAACAATTGTTAATACACTACATTATATATTTTAGAATTTACTGTAATTTTTCTTCAGAAGTTTCTCCCTAATTATCTAATTATGAAGATCTTGGAGTTTTGACACTGGATTGTGGTGCTGGTGAGAAATCAATTATTTTAATGCATTACTATCCAAGGGACCTTAAAGTCTGGAATTCATGTCCTTAGGTGGAGTTCAGTTGTACGTAAACATCCACTATTCTGACCTTTTATTGGAAATTCTATAGCTTCTCCTTCGGGAAATGAATTTGAGATATACGAAGGTGACAACCACTGTTTTGAAGTGATGCAAAATGTCTCATTTATCGTACAAGAGCGGTCAGCTGAACAGCCTGCTCTAGAATGGAGGGCAGCCAGTGAAAGCTGTGGTAAATATTTTACTTTCACAACTTCTGAGTCAGCAGAAGGCTGCATGAATCATGGTCTGGTGTCAGAAGCAGCTGCTCCTCAGTTTGTCTGAACTGGGTGAAATTACACTTTGAAAATCAGTTTGTGATACAATCTAAGGGAGATGAGAAATACAGAAACTATGTCTAAAGTAGACTTGCTTTTTAAGAAGAAGTTGGCACAACTCTCATGATACTCAGTAATTGTAAACACTTCCTCATCAGGGTAAAATGGTTTGACTTCTTAGACATGTTTGCTGAACTGTTATAAGTAAAGGATTAGCAGGGGCTTATATCAAATGTATTAATTGGGTAAAGTTTTGGTCAAAAAAGTTAGTAAGGGAGAATCACTAAATAACAAATGTTTTCTTGTTTTAGATCGTGTTAAGTGATATAAGTGAGTCCTGTAGTTATGTTCGTCTGCTGATTTGGTCTTCTGTATAATCTTGGCAATTATTATGAAATGGATCATTAATCTTTAGCAAAAGCTGTATCATTTGTCAGTTTCTTATTCTTGATGAATTCCAAGGAATTTGTAAAGGATTTAGCAAACATGGTGAGCTGACTTTTGTATTCCCTACCCAAAAATACATTGTTCACCATGTGTTCTGTAATCACACATAGTTTACTTATAAGGTTCCACAGAGGTCAGTATTGGATCCACTTTTGTTTGTCTTTTAGAAAGATGATTTGGATGACAATATAGGAGGCATAGTTAGTAAGTTTAGAGATGACCCACAATTGGTGGTATAGTGGACAGTGAAGAAGATTAACTATGATTACAAATAAATCTTCATCAATTGGGTGAATGGTTTGAGGAGTGCCAGATGGAGTTTAATTTGAATAAATATAATGTATTGCATTTTGGTAATACAAACAATACAAGCATTGACTTAAATTTTTCGAGAAGATTTGTAGCTTGGGATGTGGATGTGGCTGTGGGATTAGACATGCTCGCCGAGCTGGTGGGTTTGTTTGCAAATGTTTCATTACCCTGCTGGGTAACATTGTCAGTGCCCCTCTAGTGAAGCATCAGCAAGCCTTGGTTTGCTGTAAGAAACATACTTGAGCCATTAAGTTTCTGTCGGATTTTTGGTAGAACAATCCTAATCTAATCCCAGTTCTCTACTTCCTCACTGTATCTTGCATTTTATACTGTTTCAAATCCTAACTACACTTAAAAGGATGCAGTAAGCTGACATATCTCTTCAAGCACTCATACTATGGGCTGAATGACCTCCTTCTGCCCTGTAACTATTTTGATGCCAAGATTTCACAATAAAGAGACGTTGCCAAATAGAGCTTAGTTGCTTAATTAAAGAATTTTTAAAAAACCCTCTGTATTTTTTCTTGTTCTTGTTTCAAATTTAGGAAATAGGTAAGCTCGATGTACTTCATAATAAAAGCGGGCACCTGCAACCCCTTCACACATTGCATCCTTTGTAAGGAATATCTTCCCAAAATGTTTTATCCATCAGAGCAAAGAAGAACTTCTCACACACGTAAACCGAGGTAAGTTGATGCTGCTGTTTTAGGTTAAGGAATTTTACAAAGTGCAAGTAAACTTCAGCAAATTAGTGAATCAACCAGCATTGATACTTTTCGGCGCAGAAAGAGGCTTTGTGGGTTGCTTTCAAAAATACCTCATTACCATAAGAAAAGTTGCGGTTTTCTCCAAGGCAGACACACGGAGAGGAGAAAGCGGCACTGGTACGGCGAATGACAGGGGAAACTGCCACTAGATTCCTATAAAATCAAGAGAAAAAAAGTCGCGAAAGCCCGGTACCCGGTAAAGAGCATGATTATATTTGCAATGAGGGTTTGAAGAAGAGGATTTTGTTTTCGCAAAGCGGGATTTTCTGTAGCAGTAAGTCTTTCACTTCCAAATGTCGGTTCGGTGCCTGATCATTGAGAAGTGATTGCAGGTTTGTACAGACCTGCTCTGTGCTGCGTTGTGGTGGGAGGTGAGGGTAGTGTTGGCAAGTCGCTACCTGAACCTAGCGGTTCACTTCTATCAGACAGAGAAGCGCCTTCGAATCTAAATCCATTCAGCTAAATACTGGCCGGAGCCTACCCGTGGCCCCAGCCCGAGCAGGTCCCGTTTCACATACTTGTTCCTTGTATCCGAATTCCTAAAACAACCTCAGCCTCGGTGTTTCCCGAGCCTCAGATTGAATTCGCTATTACTAGTTCTCTTACTTGTTTCATTTTAAAATTCCTCATTAAGCATAAACAGATCAACATCCCATATATTGACAACTTTATTCCAGATTGATGTGAGTGAATTTGTAGTAGAATAAATTTATTCTTAAACGGGCATAAATCCTCGTTGAGTTCAACTCCAGGCGGGAACATTTCGGGCTTAATTAAGCGCCAGCGCCAAATGTATATCAATTCCCAGGCAGGCCATCATACTTGGAAACTTGCTGGCTTCTTTTGTATGCAATTTCTTTTTTATGTGACTTTTTAAATAGTTTACTGTACAGAGGAGACTGAAGAAACAATGTGTGGAGCAATTACAAGATTTGCAGTTTGGTTCTGCGCGCTTCTGGTAAGTTCACTTCTGTATAAGTGGTTTCGTGTTCAAGGAAATTAACATCAGTGAGTGGATTTTTTTAACAAATAGAATGGAGTTCTCTAAAATATTGCTCTGAAAAATCGTACATAACTTGTGATAATTCAATCGCCTTAAAATAGGGGTCCTTTCACAGGCCAGCATATATCTTTTACTGTGTACTTTATTTTTATAGGTCTGTAATTTGGATGAAACTTACACACAGGGTAAGAGTTGTTATCTAATTCGTAATGCAAGCAAATAGCGTTTCTCTCAAGGTGTAATGCAATCGTGATGGGATAACGATGTGTATATGTGTAGCAAATGTAAATTTAAGACAAAGATTATCATGCTTTAAGTTAGACCAGGTCCTAGGTAGTCTTTCAAAAATTATTATATTTTAAAATAATTAGGTGAGTAATTATTTTTCTCATGTTTTGATATGGGTGTTAAAATTTTGGTTTCAAAAGTAAATTCTGCTAAGATAATTGGTGGGGCATGGGGAAACGTTTGAACTACACTCAGGTGTACAATAGGTAACAGTTACATGGCAAAGGAATTTTGCAAATTCAATTACATGTTCAGTTTGAATCCTTTATATTATTATTTATAACTCCTATCATTCAGTGTTGCTAACGATACCATGAGGGCTCATTGCTCAACACAGACAAAAATTAACAGTTTATTGTTAAAAAGAATACTGACAATAGGGACATTTTCTTTCAACTGAATGAATATGTATGAATTTGTTAACAGGGCCTATATACTGCACAATATAACTAGACAATATTTAGAAATATTTTATTGGATTTTAAAATCTCTGTCATAACTTACACATGTACATGAGATATAAGGAGAAATTAATCAGAAGCATTCATATTTGCAAAGCCATAAATGTATCTGACTCCTTTCCGAGCAGCTAAGCTGCCACTGTGTATTTTACACATACAGCAGCCATGGGTGTGATATTGATATAAAAATTGTTTTTTTTCTTAGTTATTTGGGAAAGTTGTAAGAATGCAGAATGCTTTAATGCTCCTCATTGTGTCAGTCTCATCCATGATGAGGTTGCTCGCCATCTCCATCATTTGTTTAACAAGACGAAATTACGAGCCAATGTAAATTATAAATCTGTGTGTGTGCAGCTTCGCATGAAAATATGACTGAATCATGGAGATGTTGTGAGTAATCGTCCACGTGAGAGTGATTAAATTAAAATTCTTCAAAATTTGTTGTTTTTATTGTATTTAGAGCATATTTGTTGACTAAGCAGTGATTGTGTCTTTTTTGGTTTAAATGTGTAATATAGGAAATGAAAATGATGTAAAATGTGGGAGAGTGATTATATGCACACTTATACTACTCTGCATTTTTTAGATTTTACTCAGGTAACTGTGTCCCTCATTGACAAGTGTTTCGCTCCTGAAAGTTTATGCCCATCAAAAAGTTTCACTTTAGATGGTATTCATTTCACAAATACAGATTAAATCTTCATTATTCACCATCAATTGAGGGATTCCTTCCAGGTAGTAAACTAAATTTGTGGATGATTGAATGCATGCCGAAGTTTGGTACTCAATGTAAAACAATCTTGACAGGTACAAAATACAGTATCAATAGCAACAAGCCATTGTGATTTTTAGTTTTATTCAGTGAGATTAGGAGTTGAAATATAAAGTACACGCAGAATTTGCATGCTGGAGGTGTTTCCACTTTGACCTGTATAAAATTTGGCACGTAATCAGGAAGACAAAGCATTTGAGTGTGAATGATGGAGGTGCCAATGTATTTGATATGTGTTAACCATTATATAATGACAAATTACTGAACATATACATGCTTGGCTATTAACTGTTTGCTTTTCACTTCATCAGCTTTTAGTAATTCATCAATCTTTCAATCATCATACTACATTTATGAATATATAAATACACCATTAAAATGGGAACATGCTTCCAGATATTGTGAGCTACGCTTTGGCAGTCTGCCTGTTGTTAGTAAAGTTGCAGACAAGAATGCTGTATTGGATCTGTTAGCTCCCCAAGGGGTTAATCAGCAAGTATGGATAAATGGAAAACTGAATGAGGTGTCAGGAGGGGAAGACATAACTGTGGGAAAGAACAGTAAGTTCAAAAATCATTGCAATGATAATTAAAATATGTAATAATTGTTTATGATAAAAAAATCAAGAATATAGCATGGCTGATGTTCACAGTTAGTTGTGAATGAGGTCTGTTTTTACATTTGTTGCAAAATGGGGAAAAATAGCAAGTCGAATGTTATGAGCCTGCCACAATGACATTCTGATGGAAGAACTAAAAAGCTGGCAGTAATACAGTTGTTATAGACACAGGCATTATTGTTATATGTCAGACATTGTCTCTTGAAGTTATCAGTGTTACAAAATTTAAACTATGACTTCTGGAAATGGGCATTATAAGTAAGGTGAGCCCAGTATGTTATATAAATGTGTATCAATGTTAACATTTTAAGAATCTTGTATTTACACATGCTTGCTGTCAACTTTTTACAAATGCCTCTGTCCATCTGAAATTTTTTTTATATCCTTTTCATAAAATTATACCTTCCCAATGGAGATACTGTAGGGCTTTCCTGACAAAAGGGCACAGCTGATAGGTGGTATAAGCAGTTTCCATTATGACGCATAGGAATTTGTGCTGGAAGAAGTTAACAAGAAGTGGATTATATTTTCTTTTAAATAACCTTTCCAACTCCTCACTTACAAGGTGGTACCTGACCTAGCAGACCCTTATAAACGTCCTCTCCTCTGTAATAACACCATTTGTCAACCATTTCCATGTGTGTCTTTTCTCTTTCAATTTCCTCTCTTCTAGTGCTTACAATCCCCTGACTGTAATAGTGGGGTTTTTTTGCCAAAACTACAAGTTTAAGATTCAGGTTTAAAGCAAGAATGTGATACTAAATCTTTAATAAATCACCAGTCAGATTCAGCTAGGTTGTTGAACACAATTCTTGACATCTCAGTTTGAGGACAATCCTAAAACCTTGAAAAGGGTATAGACAAGATTTACCAATCATATGGAGTGTTAAGAGAAACTAGGATTGTTCTTAGATCAGGACAAGTCAATATTCAAAATTGCTTTGATAGAGTGCATAAAGAAAAACTGTTTCCTCTGGCTGAAGGGCAAGAACCAAAGGACACAAATTTAAGATAAATGTCAAAGGAAATAAGGTGAGGTGAGGACACATTTATTTACAGAGCAAGTTGCTATGATCTGGAAAGCACTGACCAAATGGGCAGTTAAGGAGGGGTAATAAATGCTGGCCTTGCCAGTTGATCACATGCTAGAAATTAATTTAAAAAGTGATAGGAAAAGTGATTCAGCAGTAACTTTAAAAGCAGAATTGTATATAAATTTAAAACAAAAATTTCCAATAAATGGGGAGGAGCAATAGAATGGGATTTCATCTGTAACTCTTTCAAAAAGCTGGCACAAGCACAATGGGCTGAATGGCTCCTTCAAGACTATAAGATTCTAGGATCAAGCTACGTGCAACAGTTTCGACAGCCTTCTAAGTGATTTTTGATGAGACTACTTTACAATGCTATCTAGAATTCAGTGCATGTGACAAAAGAGTCACTGGCTGGGGAAAACTTCTTAAAATGTTGGTAGGTAGGTGTCACCAGTTGTGGATACTGTATAACAATATATGAATCCTGTATAGAAAGATTTCAGCAGGTATCTGAAGTTACTTCTTGCCACGGCAATACACTGAACTTGCTCAGCTTTTCTCATGTGGCCCATGCTACCAGTTGCTTCTGACTGGCCTACATGGTGTCACTGAAGGAAATGAGAGAAAGTGGGGACACTCCACTTTGTGCACACAAACGCTTTGACTCGATGCCATCTTCAGGTGTCACAACTCACTGGCTCTACGTGAATGAAATTTGCTCCCTGTATTTTCTACTTAATTGAAGGAGACTGCTTCTTACCATCAAGCTAATGAACTGTCAGTGAAAAAGTTCTGCATTTCCGAGGTTTGCAGTGTTCACTATTTATTTGGTAAATTCTAACAGATTTTGTTTGAACTTTTACTTCAGGTGCTGATTGGTTCAAGACCCTGGCATTCCTAAACAAAACAGATACCAAACATGCCAAAATTCTCAATGTGCTGCCTCCTTTGTCAGCTGTTACAATCTGTGCACGTGTTCAGTGGGACAGCCAATCTTCCGACATTGCCACAGTATTTTCTTACGCCATTCCAGCATTTATTAATGAATTCCAGCTACGTGGTCGTATTGATGATGTTGGATTCATCCAGTTAGCTCTGATAGTTCATGGACATCACACGCCCTACAGATCGGTGCTAAAAAGTGACGGACTGTGGCATCACTTTTGTGTAACATGGCAAAATGAAAATGGTGCTTGGTTTATTTATGCAGATGGGGTAAAGGTGAGTTCAGGAGATGGCTGCTACAGTTCGCAAATTATTGCTGGAAATGGGACATTTATTATTGGTCAAGATCAAGACTCATTAGGAGGTGCATTCAAACAAAATGAGGCTTTTAGTGGCAATATCACAGACTTGAACATTTGGACCCAAGTGTTGGATGCAAACCAGATTAAAGCAGTCAGTATGTGCTCTTTTCCTCAGCGATATCTCATTTACCAGTGGAATTTGACCAGTTTGGAAATTGAGCCAAGTGTTCAAATTGTGGAACTTCAGCTGAATTGCAAAGGTAAGGAATCATAAGTAAAATGATTATAAATTTATCACTTGCAAAGATTCCACTGCAGAAATGACAGTAAATATTCAAATTCCAAAGCTTTTCCAAAATATTTAATTTTATTAAAAATATTACATTTGAATCTAATAAAAACCAAAAGAACTGCGGATGCTGTAAATCAGGAACAAAAACAGAAGTTGCTGGAAAAGCTCAGCAGATCTGGCAGATCTGTGAAGAAAACATCAGAGTTAACGTTTTAGAAGGGGTCACCGGACCTGTCATTACTCACATTATGCTGCATCTGCATCTGCATGCATTTTTCTTACTTACGCGGCTTGTCCAACTTACACTAAAGTGATTCTGCATCCTCCTCGCAGCTCACCCTCCCAGTCAGCCTTATGTCATCTGTAAATTTGGTATTATTTAGTTCCCTCATCTGGACCATTAATATACATTATGGTTAACTGGGCTCTGAGCTCTAATCACTGCAGTACGCCCCTAATCACTGCCTGCCATTTGGAATAAAGACCCATTCGTTCCTACACTTTATTTCCTGCCTGTCAATCCATTTTCTCTCCATCTCAATAGACTCCCATGAGTTTTAATTTTACAGGTGGACCTTTGTCAAAAGCCTTCTGAAAACTAAAATCAACCAAACCGACTGGCAGTGCCTCCCTATCAACTCCAGCAGTTACGTCCTGAAAGAATTCCAGATTTGTCAGGAATGATATCCCTTAGAACGTAGAACAGTAAGCAGAGTACAGGCCCTTCATCCCACGATGTTGTGACGAACCTTTACCCTAAACCTAAGGTTTATCTAACTTCACCCCTACCTTATACTGTCATCAAATCCTTAAATTCATGCTGGCTATTTGCTATCCTGCCACTGATTTCCAAATCCATGGTCATCTGATTATACCCTGCTGTTTCTACTCTGATTGGCATGTGATTCTGTTTGTAATCCTGCAGTCACTACCTTTTTGAGGTCATTCGGTATTTATGATCATGCAACAGCTTTGAGCTCTCTCGCTATGACTTACCCCTTTTAAACTTCCTTGAAGATGCTTATGATCAAACCGTATCCATTCTTCCAAGCCTTTTATTCCCTCGTACTCATTACTAAAGAATACAGTCCTTACAAACTATAAACCAAAAGAATCAGAAAGCAAACAGCACAACTTCCTCTGTGCACTGAATTTCCAAAGTACTCCACCTTTCCAGATGTATGCACAAGTACTCTGACTGTGTCTCATTAATAATGCACTCTCTCCCGACTGCTTGTGCACAAAGCTCACTGATCCAGTGCTTGCAGTCAACCCTTTCTTGAATAGAGCTGAAATGATTGCACCAGTTAGCTTCAATAGTAATCAGCACCTATTGAGGCCTATTCAGATTTTAGGTGATTGACAGTTAACTGTCACAAGTGTAGCTGTTCTCAAAGATGCAAATACTCTCTGAAGTGCAGTTTATTTAGACCTGAAATATTGCTCAAATGCAAATGAACAGGTTAATTTGAAGAGAAATTATGAAGACATTAAATCACTTTGTGATAGACTTAATCAGTTTGGAGACTAATTTTTGTTACATAATTAGTAATTTCATTGCTTTTCTAAGTTTCTAGTAAAAGCAAAATTTTGCAGGTGCTGTAGATCTGAAATAAAAACAGAAAACGATGAGAGACTCAAGTTGTGTGACAGTGTCAGTGGAGAAATAAAAAGTATTAATGCTTTGAGTCCAATATGACTCTTCTTTAGAACCCTCTTAAGTTTAAGTGACCAACTCAATTTTGTTGCGTTTATTATAGATCTGAAAATTTCTTCAGGCGAATGTCAGACTTTTGATGCTGCCTCTGGATTTAAAAGTCAATTTGGCTGTGAGAATCCACTGCCCTTCCTCTGCCAGTTGACAAAAGGTTGGTTATTGGTATAATTTGAAAATCTAGAACATAAACTTTATTTCAAATATTTTAGTACACTAAGCAGTAAAATCGAGTACATAATTGAATTGCATATTAATAGTAAATTACAAATATTTTATTATTTTGATATTTCTGTTTTAAATTCTGCTCAGTTGATGGCTCAGCAAAGAATGCTGATGCTGTCATTTTGATAATATTTATGAAAGTAAGACAATACTCAATGAATTGTGTTAGAGGCCTGTAAAGAGAGTTGGTAAAATTGTTGGGACATTGTTCCTTCAATATTCTGATCTGACCAATCTGCACACATCATACACCATTGACATAACCCCTGCTTCCTGAGGTCAACAACTCAACCCTCAATCTGTTGATCTCATCTGCCTCTAATTCCCATAACCATTCTCCTGACTCTCCAAATCTACCAAGAGGAACAGAACTTCTGAGCTCTGCTGTATCCGTCCAGGCACATGAACTGTATTCTATCACACTTCAGAATTGCGTCTTATAGATGGTGGACGAGAATTTGCGAACAGGAGGTGAATACTGAAGCAATCTGCGTTCATATGCAGCAAGACCTGGATAACATTCAGGTTTGGGCTGATGAATGTAAAGAAATGCTCATGCCACACAAATTTCAGATGATAACCACCTCCATGAAAGAAACTAACCATCGCTCCTCGCTTTTCAATAGCATTACTGCCACTCAAACCCCTACTATTTACATCCTACTAATGACCAGAAACTGATATGAACTAACAGTTTAAACACAGTGGCCACAAGAGGCGCTCACTGATCTTGTGGGCTCCAGCACTGGGGCAGTGGGACTGCTTGCAGTCTCAACAGTGGCCACCAGGCCTCCTAAAAGCACTGCTAGTCCTAAAAGCTATTATGGTAGATCTCTGAAGTGGGACTTCAACCAAGTGAGGAGCTGAATTACCTTCTCAAACCAATAAATGCTGCATGGATCCTGCTGTAATTATCAGAATTACTGGTGTAAGGAAAGGAAAATCATACCCATGGAATTTTTGTAGGATGAGAATATGATTCCATTGTTGGTAAAGGAAGCATTCTGTTGTGGATTATTTATGGTTTTGCTCTGAAAATTTTAAACAAGGGTGATGCATTTTCAGATGGTAAATGCAGAACTGACCCAAACCATTATTCAACATGACCTTTCTACACTTGAAAAATGCTTTAATAATGAATAAAATTCTAATTTGTAATTCTACTGAGGGGGGAGGGTGAAAAAAGTAAGTACTGACAATCTGGTGTTGACAGACGTTTATTATTCAAAGAACTGTCATTGAATGAAATCTCAATCTCTAAATTTTAAAAAGTGAGGCAGTGCATTGTTCAGTCAGTTTGCTTATTTCCCCGCCACTGAAAATTAACATTATTTTCAACAGATCTGTACAAATAAGATTATACAAACAAACTTGAGTACATTATAAACTTGTTTATTCCTGAGTTGAATAGGAGAATGTTATATCTCATTATTTAGAGATTACATTTCATTTGAGGCATTGGAAAAATTACTCTCTTGACTTACATTGTTATAAATTTAATCATTTATCTGTTTGTATTGTAGATACATATTTGAAGTTAAACAAGCTTCAGTCAGATTCAAGAAGCTTATTCAAGACTAAATTGAAAGCATTTTCTCACAATACAATGGTAATTTTTTTTATATTGATTGCAAGGACAGTCTGATATAAGATCCTTATAATCTCTGGGTAATTGCTTCACCAGATTGTGAAACAACAAATATGTCTTTATTCAGTTTAAGATGAAGTATGATTATATAACATATTTCAAACACATTTGTTCGTGACTGCACCAACACTATTTACAGCTCCTTACACAAAGATGATGATGGAGTAAAAATACTGGAGTGCAAGAGAATTGTATTCTAAAATCAGGTTTTTTTGTGTATGTCTGTGAACTCAGGTTATTGCAGCCATTTGGTTTGTCTCTCACACCATCGTATTTCAGATTATTTGTAATTTTCTCTTTGCCTCAATTAACTAGTTCATAGGTCTTCCCTTCACTTGTTATTCAGGTGTTGATGCTAATCTCACACTGGCACTTTTGGTCACCTGCAAAGACTTGTTATTAAGCCTGTTGACACTCTATCACTGTATTTGCACTTATCTGTTCACACTTTTAATTACCTGGAATTATCTTGCCAGTTTCTGTCCGCCTATATGTTCTGGGCCTGTGCGCTTCCCTCCACTTCACCTGACGAAGAAAGCTTGTGATTTCAAGTAAAACTGTTGAACTATAGCCTGGTATCATGTGACTTCTGACATTACTTTGGTAAAAGTGTGTAATGCAAAGAAAATGGCTTTTAAATTTATATTTTTTCATCTAAATCATGAGGTGAGGCAAACAGAACACTCCATACACAGCAGAACACACAGTTTGAGAGAAGGGATGAGCAATGTTTACATTGCTTTTTAATATTTAAGAAACCATATCATTTATTTTGGCACTCTTGTATAACCTTCTGGTATGCTTCAATCTTATTAAGTTCTGGAACCTAGGGGTTAGTTTTACTGTCAACTTTCCAGCAGAAACTGATGAATGAGGTTTTAAGATCCGACAATAAATTTCAGGGGAGGGAATATATATTGCAATGGTATTAGGATAATGTATTAAGCAACCAAAAAAATAAGAAACCAAGGCGGTTAGGAAGGCTGAAAGGGGTCAGGAAATGTCCTTGCCATCAAGAATAAAGAAAGTTAAAAGGAGTTTTCTCCATGTATAAGGAGCAAGAGGGTTGGCAGATAAAGGCTGAATCCACTGAAGGACAAAAGAGGGAATTTCGTACGTGGAGCTGGAGGAAGTCGATAATTATCAATGCAAAGGAACAGGACATGGTGGACGGTGCGTGTAGCGATGTGATTTTCTAGACTATGTCGATTTATAAAATGGAGGAGGTGTTGGGTGGTTTGAAAAGAATCATGGTAGTCAAATCCCCAGGACCTGATGGGATCTATCCTGGAATACTCAGGGAGGAAATTGCTGGGGCTTTGTACAACTAGCAGAAGCCTCATATAAATGACAAACACAGATAAAACATCCTACTACGAAAGGTATGAAAATTACAAATTGGATACACCTCTAACACTGATGGGATCATTCCAGCAATTTCTCTAACATCTCAGTGGGCTCGTAATCCAGAAACCTGGGTTTGTGTTCTAGGGACAGGGTTCAAGTTCCACCTTGGTAGACGGTGAAAGTGGAATTCAATAAAAACCTGGATTAAATATAGACTGGATAGCCAATCATAACAACAATGGAGGCACCGTTGATTGTTGTTAAAAAAAACCCATCTGGTTCACTAATGGCCTTTAGGAAGGAAATCTGCCTTCTTTACCTGGTCTGGCCTACGCGTGACTCCAGACACACAGCAATATGATTGATTCTTAACTAGCCTCTGGGCAATTACAGGTGGGCAATAAATGCTGACCTGGCCAGTGATGCTCATATCCTGTGAACAAATAAAAAAGACAAAAATGGACATTGTTGGAAAAGCTCATTCCTAAGGGAGAGTCAGTGGACCCTGAACATTAACTCTGATTTCTCTCCATAGATGCTGCCAGACCGACTGAGCATTTCTAGCAATTTCAGTTTTTGTTTCTGACTTACAGCATCTGCTGTTCTTTTGGTTTTTATTTTGTAAATTAAAAAAAAAAGACTGTACGACTGTAGTGGCAGGTTTTGGATTGTTCAGTAGCAGGCTTGTCTTTTTTTTTAGTAAGAAAAGTTTTTAAGTTCTATTCAGTACCTTTGTTACATTAATAAAATATCACAATTCACCATCTGCAAGAGACCCTGTCACAAATTTAATGTATTTACATTTGATGATCTTGTAATGTCCTTACCTCTGATCCAGGAGGCCTGGTTGAAGGTCTATCTGCTTCAGCTATGTAATAATATCTCTGGACAGGTTGATTTAGAAAATATCTATAATGTTCAAGGCAATAAAAACTAAATTAACCTATACATAATATTTTATATAGAAAAATATTAGCTTGTTACTTTTTATAAATTGCCCAACTAACAGGGGAGAAGTGTTAATGAGGTACTCACATGAACTCTAATGTAAACTTTTTTTGCACAGGCTACTGAGTACATGTCATTGAGTAATACAAAACTTGTACCCAATATTTCTGAAGCTGAGACTGTACTGAAGACAGTACAACATGTTCTGAGCATGGAAAATGTCACTTTGCAATCCACTGACATGCTAAGTGTCGTACGCTTGCTACACAATGTTGCCAGCATGGAGCCAGATGTAAATGACACACAGGAAGATTTTGAGAATGTAAGCCGAAGCTTTATCCACATCGCTGGTGAGGTTCTTGATCAGCAGAATGCAGAGGGGTGGACTGAAATTAGTGAGGTAATCAATCATATTTCTTACCGTAACCAGAACTGTTTGAAGTGGGGAATAGGAAATATTTAAAACAGCAACCTTGTTTGTTTTTCACATAAGGATAGGTCACTGTATAAACAACAACAAAGTGATCATTCACTCTAGAAGTGTTCATTTTAGATAGCTTAAAATTTTGCCAGTACCAGTGCTGAAATCATTTTAGTGTGTCAGTAGGAAATAAGTCTGCAAGTATGTCTTCAAATTTAGATCTGAATAAAGGAAATGATTTTAATCTTATTTACTGTAAGAAATGGCAGCTAGTTTCTCTTTAGGCTGTCCTTGCATGAATCTAGGTTGGGGCGAGAAGGTAAGTCAAATTCTTCTTTTACAACCAATAATCAGCAATTAAAAATACTGCCTATTGACATTATCGTTTTAGTTTATGTATGCATTGAGCTGCAAATCAATTGAATTTTCGCTGATGGCTCTGTCTGTTGTGGTTAAAGTGGATGCCTAGGAGCTGCTAACAAGAAGATAAATTGGAAATTGAGCTGCTGTGAACCTCTCATTCACAACTCTCACATGGTTAGAGAGGTTCATTATCAAGGTTTGAAAAGGAGTTTCAGAGATAATGGGAACTGCAGATGCTGGAGATTCCAAGATAATAAAATGTGAGGCTGGATGAACACAGCAGGCCAAGCAGCATCTCAGGAGCACAAAAGCTGACGTTTCGGGCCTAGACCCTTCATCTGATGAAGGGTCTAGGCCCGAAACGTCAGCTTTTGTGCTCCTGAGATGCTGCTTGGCCTGCTGTGTTCATCCAGCCTCACATTTTATTATCTTGAAAAGGAGTTTATTTGTTTGCCTGCTTACTTGAAGATATTTAAGCTAGTTTAATAGCCATGGAAATATACTTAAAGCAGGGAAGTGATTTTTAAGGTTCTTGAACATTGTATTATGTTATAAAAAATCTCTTATGCTTTAATGATTTTTAATGATTGTTGATCTTAGATTGTTCATGGTCCAATGGCAGTAATTTATGGTGTGGACAGAATGGTGCAAAATCTGAACAAATTGCTCACTTCTGATCAAGAAAGTATTGTCATTAGAAGCAAAAACATACGTAAGTAGAGCTCTCAATAATCACCTGGACCAAATATTTCTTCAGCTATTAGATTAAAACAAAATACACAAAATGAAATTCTAATAGCAACTTTGAAGTAGGTTCCTCTTACTTTACAAATCTTTTGGTCAGTCTTGTAAAGATCTTTGAGCTTAACATTTTTAAAAAAGCCTAGAAATTATAAACATGCAAAAATAAACACAGCATTCTAGGTTTTACGGCTATCATGTACAAAAACAAGAGTGTAACTGTAAATCTGTAGAAGTCATTATTTGGGCTACAGTTTAAAGCATCTACTTTCAGAATGGTGTCAAGGCGACAAAGAGAATAAATCTATTGATGTTAGTTACACATATGAGACACAATCTTTTCACCTTGGTCCCTGCCAGAACATGGGGGGGGCATTTGTTCATTGGGAACCTGACTAAGTGATTTTCCTTCCAGTCACAAGTTGGCCATTATCCTTGTGTGCCCAGTGCTCACCTCCTCCAATGAGAATGAGTTCTTGCTCCAGGAGTCTGCAGTAACTTGACATGGGAGCTTAAGCCTCCTGTGAGTTTAGAGCTATGAGATGTCAGTGCTAAAGACACTATTTTGGTGGCCGCACTCCTTTCCAGCCGAAATTCTTTGCTTAAAAGACTTGCTTCTTGATCTAAGTAGTATGAGAATTGCATTTGGAGTCCATAATTTCTGTCCTGAAGAATTTGAGGAGAAGGAAGCTGCTGCTGTGATTCCTAATGTTTCTCAGAAATATATTTAAAATGAGAAAGAGTTGCACAGGTTGGAATCAGAACAACTGTAGACCGGTTTGTTTTGTATTTGGCAGTGCTTAGCCCAACGCAGGCTGACTGAAGCAGAAGGTTCCTAAACATTAATGTAACTCAGGAACAAAAACTAAGTTGCTGGAAATGCTCAGCAGCTCTGGCAGCAGCTGTGAAGGAGAAAACAGAGTTAACGTTTCTGGTCCAGTGACCCTTCTCCTGTGTTCTGAGCCTTTCCAGCAACTTTGTTCCTGATTTACAGCATCTGAAGTTCTTTTGGTGTTTCATTAATATAACTCACCTTGATGCATACAAATAGCTAAATATAGGAAAAAAGTATATGAAAAGGAAGCCACTTCAAGATTAAATAAAACTCGGCAATAATAAGGCTGAGTTTTTACTTTTTGGTTCGCAGTAAAAACTGCACCTCCCAGTTGCGAACCATTACAACTCCCCCTCCCATTCCAGCTTCCCCTCCCATTCCTTAGACGACATGTCCATCCTGGGCCCCCTACAGTGCCACAACGATACCACCGAAGGTTGCAGGAACAGCAACTCATACTCCGCTTGGGAACCCTGCAGCCCAATGGTATCAACTTGGACTTCACAAGCTTCAAAATCTCCCCTTCCCCCACTGCATCACAAAACCAGCCCAGCTCGTCCCCTCCCCCTACTGCATCCCAAAACCAGCCCAGCTCGTCCCTGCCTCCCTAACCTGTTCTTCATCTCACCTATCCCCTCCTCCCACCTTAAGCCTCACCTCCATTTCCTACCTACCACCTCATCCCGCCCCCTTGACCTGTCCGTCCTCCCCGAACTGACCTATCCCCTCCCCACCTGTACTTTCCTCTCCACCTATCTTCTCCTCTATCCATCTTCGGTCCACCCCCCCCCCTCCCTATTTATTTCAGAACCCTCTCCCCATCCCCCTTTTCTGATGAAGGGTCTAGGCCCGAAACGGCAGCTTTTGTGCTCCTAAGATGCTGCCTGGCCTGATGTGTTCATCCAACTCCACACTTTCTCATCTCGGATTCTCCAGCATCTGCAGTTCCCATTATCTCTGAGTTTCCAATTTCGTTCTGATTCTTCTGAGAATACAGGACAAGCCAAATATTTGTCAGGATCTGCCTTGATAGATCATCATCTTTTACAAATGTATTGCATGGAAGAAACGAGGGTAAGAAAGCAAGCTGTAAAGCTTCAGGATTAAAATGAAACCCCAAAATATCCTTCACTATAAAAATATGAACAAAACTGACATAGTAATCACAATGAAATTGATACACCGATGAAGTAAGATAATGATCTAAATATTCCAACCATGTTAGGAAGCGCAGGACCAAATGTTAGGTTTTTGATTTGGACAAGCCCAAATTGTATTGAGTTTTTTTGGGAAGGTTTGTTGCCAAAATGTCTCGTGGACTCACTCTCCTTATCTTACCAACATGCCTCATTAATTACCAACTATACCTCTAGTCTGAGTTTTCACCCTGTTTTGCCACTTGCTGCTCCTGGAACAACCCACTGCTCAGACAATATCCGGAATCGAAATCCCGGAAGCATCCTTTGCACCTGCACCACCCTTTAAAAGCCCTTTGTTTACCTGGATAAACCCTATCACCATGGAGTTGCCCTGCTCAATTGCAGACATTGGCCCCAAGCATGGCCAACATGCCCTGCATGGTGGGCAAGATCCTGAAGTTGCTGCTGGATGGGGTAGTGCCAATGTGGGTCTTCCTCCTTGCCCAGGACCAGCAGTGGAAGTCATGTCACTAGACGATGCCACTTTTGTCCATGGTTGCAGAGTGAATTGTAGCAGCTTCACCTGTCTGGAAGAATGCTCAGCCCCATAGGAAGAAGGTCAATGTCCTTCTCCACTCCTCCATCATCTCCACTATGCTTCACACTCGCTGTGTCTCTGTCACTGCGCCCCCAACGCCCCCCCCCCCACCAAGTCCCATGCTCCATCCCTCCCATTAATGCCTGCAACATCTTCCCTCACTCATTGTGATCCATGCCAAGCCCTAATACTGATAACCCTGTTGCCAACCTACTCACTCACTCAGGACATCTCGCCACTTGCATCAACAGTGTTGGTGTGTCATCAACTTCCATCTCCTGTAATATGTGCCGCTCCCTCCTTTCAGCAGGAAAGCAGAGCACAAAAGGACAGAAAGAATGCAGGCAGATGATGGGCTGCCCTACATTTGGCTCATCATCCTTTAAGAGGAAAGGATCCCGACTGTCTGCCCTGAACGCAGCCTGGACTGGTTTCAGAGGCTGCTCTTGGGACTTCCTAAATGAAGTCTTGAATGGACAGAGGCCTGATAACAAGTTTAACATGCTTTGTGTCTGCACTAAATGGCACAGTAAGACAAGAGGAATAAGAGTGTTGGTTGATGGGACAATTGTAAGGCTGGGATGCTGTTAGTATTCAGGAACCTTCAGAATGACTGAGATGCAGCTTGGTCCAGTCCATGAGGTGGGCGCATGCCCCTGAGTACTCAGTGTCTTCGCAGCAGCTTTACAATAAGAGTTGCTGGTAAAGCCTGACGTGAAGCTCTTGTGTTCAGAAACATCAGATAAGTGAGTTGAAAATGTCCCATGAGGGGTCCCATTGTCTGCGATACACAAGTCTTACAACAGCCACTTTTTTTGTCAGCACGTTCGTAGTTGGGAATGTTATGTCAAAATTCTGTATTTGGTTCAGCAGTTTCACAAAATGTTTTAACTGAGCCAATCCTTTGTATTTATTATTTCCACTGTATTTTTCAGAACTTGAAATCAGGCAAAAGCTACTTACCAATTTTACAAATGACATTGATGTCTATCTGAGTGAAATGAACAACAAGTCAACTGATCAAATAGGACTTCCTAAAGAAGCAATTGATAGACTCCAACAAAGAGGAAAGTATTGCTTATAGGTGTGCTATCTTGTTTAATATGTAAAAATATGGCTGGTGTGAGTTACATGCAACGCAAAAATGTATTGACATCAATTTTCTGACATTTTCATATTTCACTCAAGCAGTTTGCCATCTGTTGTGTAAAATTCAATAAGTAGGTATATCCACAGGAAACAAATGTTGAATGACTTTAGATTTGGAACAGAACAAATGTTTAGTTCGAGTGATTGGCAGATGATTAGTTCCAATCTTGAAATTGTGAAACACTTCGGCCAATTCTTGACATTGATGTAAGTTTAAGTGAAATTTTGTGGTCATTGTTTTGGAACCTCATTGCAGCATTGGCACGGAATTTATAGACCAGATTTTGTCACAGCAACAAAGAAACAAGACCAGGGCTTTGTTTTGTGTTTGTACATGTATTTGGCCACAAACCTTCTGTGATTTTTCACTGGAACTTTGTTCTCCATTAAAGAAATAAGGATGTGGTGCTTTTGATAGGGGATGTGGAGCCTACACAACAGGGTAATCACCTATGTGTCTCTTTATTCATCAGAGTGAAAAGTCATTAACGAATAACAGAGAATCTGAACCAGGAATTGTCCATTAGAATACTGAATTCAAATACAGAAATGAAACAGTAAAGAAAGTAACTATTAGATTAAAAGAGAAAGAGAGGTAAAAGAGTCCAAAAAAGGGGAAAAAATTTAAAACTAAATCTAAACAAACAAAACTAATCAAATTTGAAGAAATCTTGATCTTTATTTGTTAAAGTTATTTTTCAGTGCTAGAGAATTTGGCATTTTTACATCTTGCCACCTTGTTAAAATTTTACTGACTGTTGAATGAGCAGGCCCTAATGTTTCTGGTAAGTTTTTTTTTGTGTGAATATGCCCTTTTTATTAGCACATCATCAAGATAAATGGCGACCTGGAGTAGACCTTGTAAAATGTCCTCTATTGTCTGCTGGAAAATTACACAGGCTGATGACACCTCACATGGCAGTCTTGAATATCAGTACAAAGCCTTATGGGTATTAACTGTAGCATACTTCTGGGAATCCTCATCTCACTGCATTTGCAAGTGCACGTGGCTCATGTCCAGTTTCATGAAACACAGCCCCCCTGCCAGCTTTGAGTTTAATACTCTATGTGAGGGATAGGGTATTTATCCAACTGCAAAAAGCAGCTCGCTGGATGTTGAAAATCTCCACAAAGGCAAACTAATCTGTTGGGCTTCACAATCGGTACAATTGGTGCTGCCCATTTCACAAGCTGAGCTGGTTTGATTATTCCTTCTCTTTCCAGCTTCCTGATTTCTGCTTCTACTTTTGCCCAGAAGGCAAATAGCACTGGGCAGGCCTTGCAGAATCTTGGAATTGCTTCCTGGTCAACATGTAAGGCGGCCTTGGCTCCTTTGATAGTCCCTAAACCTTCCTGAAAAACACTTTGCTATTTAATTAGGACTTGACTCAGCCAGCTATTTTTTAATCAAAATGTTGAACGAATCTAGGTGAATCTTTCTTAACTAATTTCACCCCATCAGAATTCGACCAAAGCCTTTTCCTACAATTAGTGGTAACTGAACCAGCTGCTTTTCATATGAGACTGGAACTGAAGTTTTACCCTCAATTGTAAAGGTGTAGGTTATAGGTTCACAGTCTAGCCAAGGTCTTGCACACTGTTAATGTTTTGAGTCCAGAGTGAATTTTGTTAAAGAATGGTTCTGCGATCACTGAAATGGCCACACCAGTATCGCCCTCCATTAGAACCAAGTGACCCTTTAAACAGACTTTTATTTTGATTGGGAGATAGTAAGAACTGCTAATGGTGGAGTCAGAGATAACATATTGTTGAGCTGGAGGAACACAACAGGCCAGGCAGCATCAGAGGAGGAGGAAAGTTGATGTTTCAGGTCAGGACCCTTCTTCAGAATTATTTTGATTGGTTCTGATTGGGATACTGTTTAGCGGTGTAACTGTTCCAAGCCAGATGTAGGTGGACTTTCCAGGGTGTACACTCTCTGGATACCAGCCTATGAGCTCTCTTACTCAGTCTAGGTCTATTGGGACTCCTTTTACTGTCTCAGATCCACGTACCAGCAGCAACTACAATGGCTTTCCACTCTAAATCTTGAAGACAATTTTGGCTGAGGCTTGGCTTTGTTTTGGGAGCTGACCTAGACTCCCTCTGTTCAGGGTATGTCCTGTGTGAAGCTATGCAATTGTCTTCACTCAAGTGGTGTTCCCCAAGCTCAGTCAGCCTGGCGAGGGCGTCCACTTCCACTGAAATACCCTGTAACTCCTATTCTCTACTTGCCGCATGTTCTAATGACAAAGTCAGTGGTAGTTCCTATTTAAAGTCCGTTTGTGCTTCTGTTAGTAGGTGTTTTTGCATGGTTACATCGTTAATCTCACTCTTGTCACCCCTGAAATAACTCCACAGAAGCTGGTATCTTGTCATCAAGTCACACTTTATTCAAATGTGGAGAGTCCTTGACACTGATCTTGCTCTCTCACAGCCAGCTCTGAGTGAACAGAACTTCTGACACAACAAGGTGTAGAGCTGGATGACCATGGCAGGCTGACGTTTCAGGCCTAGACCCATTTCTGAAGAAGGGTCTAGACCTGAAATGTCAGTTCTCCTGCTCCTCTGATGCTGCTTGGCTTGCTGTGTTCAACCAGCTCTACACCTTGTTATCTCAGATTCTCCAGCATCTGCAGTTCCTACTATCCCCAGAACTTCTGCCACTTCTGGTTATATCTGTCAGCCAGGCTTTCCTGATTGGACCAGATTAATAGCCCCAATCAAGGAACACATGTTCTATGAGGCCCACCTCATTACAATCACACCACCAACATGTATCATCCTGAATAAGAACAGCCTTTTATCCTTGGATTTGATCATGTAAACCTTCTCTGAGCTTTAATAATAGTTTTTACAAAATAGGAAACCAAGCCGTACACAGTACTCCACACTTAGTCCCAGAAAGGCCCTGTGACGTTGTCATAAAATCTCCTTCCTATACGTTCCATCCCCTTTTCAACCAGCATTCTACATGTCTTCTATTTGTAGCTTCCAGGACAAGCAAGTGTGTCACATGACAAGCCCAAATGCCAATCCTAACTTGGTTGTCCTGCAATCTCAGGATTATCCAGAAAATGTGGTCCGATTGCAGAATCGTATCAAGTGTCAAACACTGTACTGTGAGTTTTACAAACACAGGCCACTTGATTACTAACAGTACCTTGTTTGTTGTGAACAGCTGAGGAGCTGTGCTGTTTGACATGGTCCACTTGTTTTTGGGTTATGCAGCTTACATTCCTGACCTCACACTGGCATTGAACTTAATACGCTACGTTTGTCATTTGTGTGATAGGCAGAACATCCTTTTGCTTTGACAGCAGAATCCCATAAGCATCAATCATTGCTAGTACACAATAGTCATTCAAAATGGCTAGCTTTACTTGTCGCTCCAAGCTTTGAAACGCTTTACCCTTCCAACATAATCTGACACTGGTGGACTGGACATTTTTGCAAGGTTGTCAACAGTAACAGGGCCTCCTGACCAACTTCTCAACTAAGACATCCATGAAAGAGAGCTCTTTTGAGTGTTCAATTTAAAATGTGAATTTGAGCACAAGATGGAGCCCTAGTCTCTTACATCTCCAAGTGTGGATGGGTGGCTGAGGGTGATGAGCAGAAATTGTTCGTTTCGATTTGATGCCTGGACGTTGAAGCCCAGGAGCTCCTGCTGGGTTTCACTCTTTGCTGCTGTGAAATCTAACCTTTTAACCTGCGCAGGAATATGCAATAAGTTGAGGAGAATGCAACTGTGTGGGGAAACTCTGAGCTGCTTACAAGTGGAAGGTCCCCCCCTACTTCTTTCATACTTACATCCACACTTCACCTGAAATAGGAAGACTGTACCCTGTGAAATTGTGCTCAGCTAAAGGACGAAGCTGCCTCTGCCAAGAGGCAAGTTTCCAGCTTTTCCAAACAGTTGGTTCCAACTCCCTGCGAACAGCTGTCAAACATTCACAACACAGTAGAAAATAATATGACGCAATAATAGAAAATGTTGTAAAATCTAAATAAATGTTATTAAAATTTGTAGATCAAATTAGGATTTTAATTACAACTCACTGTCCTGCCTTACAGGTTTGACAAGAGCTTCATTTGTGACCATCTGGTATGGCAGCCTTCACAGTTTACTTGGAAGTAGTGCATTGGAAATTAATTTGATGGAAACAGCTTTTGCTGAAGGATTTAAGTGAGTGAGACTTTACTTGAAGAATCTGTGGTCAGCTGTTCAATCTGGTAGGAATCATTAGGGTGGAATTGGGGGCAAGTGGGACAGTTGAAGATGAAGCTGAATGCGATAGCTCCTCCCGTTGGGAGGATGAGTGTAAATGAGCTGTCGGTCAGTGTGACTTAGAAGGGGACTCAAAGGCCCTTGGGTGAGGTACATGGTATCAGGCAAAGCCCATTTCTGTGAGTCTCCACCACAAGCTGTGTTCCCTGTCATCTTTTGCCATTCTTTAAATACAAAAATACAACTGAAAAATGGCTGGATGAGTGCCCTGGGTGGGCAGGTCAGTGTCGGTGTGACAGATGAATATGCAGGATCCACATCTACTGGAGACCAGGACATTGAAAGGGCATGTACATGAAGCAGGCATTTATAAACTCCAGCCGTATTTAATATGTGAATGTTCCCTTGTCCATATGCAATGTATGCTGTGTGAAAGTGCTTAAGATTCAACTGCTGGTCATAGGTAATTTGCGTTGTGCCATTGGCGCTTGCACATTGAACATGGGCATCTCAATTACGCTGAAGTTAGCAGCAATGATGTAAAAATAGTCAATTCTGCCCAAAGGGGAACCATTAATTGTGCAGCTGCTCAGGATGCTATGGGAGGCACAGACCATTGCTATATCATCTGTCAAGTGAACTTATTACGGTCTCTACTGGTCAACCATATCAAAATAAGGACAAACAGCGATAGTTTACATTAGTCAACCAGACACGATATAATTTTGAACTTTTATAGAGCTGATTCAACATTGTGATGGGGCTGAAACCTGACTGGAGAGATTTAAACATGAAGTTATTGGCTGGCTATGGCCCAGGTACTCAACTTGGTTTGAATTATTAGCTGAATTGCAGTTTAACTCACCCTGGGATCTGAACTTTTTTGACGTTTCATACAACAGTTGCATTTTGTTAGGGTTTTATTGTATAACTGGATATGAATATGCTAATGATAATGATGTAAGTGGTGAAGTAATCCATCATCTGCAGAATAGAGAGAGAAAAAAGGGTTGTAATGGAGACTTAGCAGAAACACCACACTAGAGAGCTGTGTTCAATATATCAATATAAATGAAGATTTTTCAGAATTACAAAGAGTGAGAGAACGTTACTCTCCATTAAGAACTAGGAATCCCAGACCAGCAAATCCCTCTCCCATTGCAACCCACTGGTGATCTCCTGTGCCCTGAAGCTCTTTGACCACATACTGACACGATCCATTACTACAGCCACATCTCCTTTCTCAGTACCTGCCTACACAATCCACACATGGATTCCAAACAACATTCAAGCCATTCCAATCTGGACCAAACTGCAATAACCCCTATCTACAGTACATCCAGAGCTTCCTGTGGATTCTCAGCTACGCGCTCGTAGACATGTGCCAGCATCTCCTCACGCCCAGTCAGCTCTTCCCAGCTCGGAGCCTCTCTTCCCCAGACCTGCAAATTCCCTACCTGCATTCACCTATCTCCACTGCGCCTACTTTTCCCTAGCCCCACTCATCCTCCCTCTCACCTCCTTGACCTGACACAACCTGCCCATCTTCTCTCCCATCTGTCCGCCCCACCCTTCCCACTGACCAATCCCCACTACCTGCATCCATCTATCGCCATCCAACCTACCTTCCCCCAGCCCCACCCCTTTCTCCCTTCCCCCTCCCCACTTCTGATGAAGGGTCCCAACCCGAAACATTAACTTTCCTGTTCCTCTGGTGCTGTCTGACCTGCTGTGTTCCTCCAGCTCCACACTGTGTTAACTAGGAATGCAAGGAATTCAGGATGCAGTGGCCAGTTAAACATTGAAGTCTTAAAGAGTGTGATATTCAATGCCTTAAAGTACCCTAAGAGAGTGTATAATCTGTGAAGGGGCAGTGAGCCATCAAGAAACTGTGGAAGACGTACAATCTGCAGACTTAGCTATTGCTGCATGGTAAGCACAGAGTTTTCTTAAGCCAGTTTGTACATCATTCACAGTTATGCCATATTTAGGTAAGTGGGCTGTGCCTGCAGACAAGAGAGCAGACATTGTACGACAGGCAAATGGTAACACCGTGTTGCTGGTTTTGTTAATTGAACCTGAGGGTGAACACACCTTGGGCAAGGGGAGAGGTTTGAGAAGGTAGGACATTCACAGTGACCTCAACCCATGTGGGAATTAGCCAGAGTGCAAAGTGTTAATTAGACAGGGTGCAAAATGCATGCAAAATCTGAGGCAAGTTATTTTTCTTGTACCATTTCACCTATTTGCAGTTAAACCTGGAACTGATTTTTAGAAATCAATTTCTTAATGCTTTGCTGCGTACAGAATATTGAAAAACATGGTAAAGTTTTTGATGAAAATTTGAGATACTTTAACCTTCAAAACACAAATGCTGAGAGTCCCTTTTTATGTTTTTCATGCTGCCCACAGACGTGTAGGGATGCAGATTGCATCAGCAGTTATTTCATCAACAGTGTTTCAAGGGGCTCAGCCAGTCAGCACGGCTACAAAGTATAGGTTGCAACACAGAGTTAAGGTAGGAGCTTGTGTTTTATTTCTGTCTTGAAGACAATTAAGTATGTAGAGTAATAAGTATTTTGGGCTGGTAACTTGCATCTGCATTGTCAGTTTAGCTTTTTCTGTTGCCTCTGACTTTGGAAATTTGGGATTGAAACTACAGCCTGGGTTTCAGTTCATACACTAGAAAATCTCATACAGAATTGAGGGAATGCTGCAAGATGTTAAAACAAGTCTTTCCCTTACTTTTCTGACTGGCCAGTTCCGATTGCTCATATAAACATTGAAGAAAAACTTAATATTAGACCTTACATTGGAGGGTTAGGTCAAAGGTTCACCTGTTCAGTTTCTGCGATGAGAGGGTTTCCCTGTGGTCAGAGGCAAAGTCAACTGAAGTTGAGACCATAAGACAATAAGACATAGGAGCAGAAATTAGGCAATTCGGCCCATTGAGTCTACTCTGCCATCCAATCGTGGCTGTTAAGTTCCTCAACCCCATTCTCCCGCTTTCTCCCTGTAACCTTTGATACCATCGATTAATCAGGGACATATCTATCTCAGTCTTAAATATACTCAATGATCTGGCCTCCGTAGCCTTCTGTGGCAGTGAATTCCATAGACTCACCACTCTGTGGCTGAAGAAGTTGCTCCTTTATCTCCCTTCTAAAAGATCTTCCTTCTACTCTAAGGCTGTGCCTTTGGGTCCTAGTCTCTCCCACCAATGGAAGCATCTTCCCAACACCCACACTGTCCAGGCCATTCAGTGATCTCATTGAAACTTGAAAGATACTGAAGGGGTTTGTCAGGTTAACATTGTGATGTTGCTGTCTTAGCCTTTGTCTTTTTCAGTGAGATTGCATGGATGAATAGGAGAAGGGAGAGCCTGGAATATGGAGCATTGAAATGTTTAGCAAAAACTTTTGAGGTGTAGTTATAGATTTAGGCTGTATTTAACAAGGCTTGTAGATAGAGAAACAAAACAAAAATTACAACCAGAGTAAGCATATAAAATTGAAAGTAATTGCAACCCTCTCATACCTCAGAGCTACAAATGTTAAATTACCTGATATTTCATGCAATTTTCTTTTTTCCTGTTTAGGCCTTTTCTTCTTTTGCTGTTGATTCAATCTGTGTCTTCTGGAATTTTAGTTTGAGGTGAGTGTTCCGCATCCAAAAACACAGGAAAGTTCACTGTTTTAACAATCTTAATGATATTAAGATTGAAGTAGGGTATGCATTTATCGCCAGTTGTTATTGTAAATGAGACAGAGTATAGGGGTGAGAAGAACCAACCTTTGGACTTTATGACCACATGTAATTTTGAGCCCACTGCACAGAAACCACCGTTATTTTGGTAAAGGTGTAATTGCAAGCAATTTAGGTGTGGACCTAAACCTGGTCTTAGGCTGCTGAAGCACATACATGTGGAACTTAACCGACCTTAACTGTCCTTCACTGAGTTGATGGTCCGCCAAGTACAGATGATGTTTATCTCAGAGTGCATCTCGGGGAACAGCCCGTAGAGCACAAGAATCCTGCATCACGGAGCTGCTTGGGATAAACCTCGATTTTAAAAACCACGGCACCTCTCTCCGGCCCTTCTTTGCAAAGGCACATTCATTACAGTGCAGCAGTTCGAGGCCAACGTGTGCTGGCGCTCAGGACCTGGGGTTCATGAAGTATCTGATGGGCAGTACCCTTCTCACCACCAGCCAAGCTACGACTTGATGGTTGTTGGAAAGTTCTGGAAATGAGGTATTTTGCCAAAAGACTTTGACAGCCTGCCGAGGGAACCACCCAACAGGATCCATCATTCCCTTTTCCTGCAGGGTCTCAAGGAGACTTTATGCTGATCACTTCCTGATGGACATGTGGGTCTAAGGTGTTTTACTTTATAAATTTTTCCACGTAGGGCAGGTAGTATGGGACAGTCCAGCTACTTGCTGCATTCCACAGCATTGAAGCCAAGCCTGTCGTTCGCAAACATCGGGGCCAGCTAGAACCTCAGTATGTAGGAATATCTGATGTTTGCGTATTGATAGTCTAGGCACAGCTTGATGCAGCCACACACAAAGGTGGCCATCATGATGAGGATGGCTTTGAGTATGTTCTTTCCCCCCATCCCTTTGTACAGATGATTGTATATTGTATTCCTGCAGACATGGCCCATGTCTGAGCTCCAAATGAAGTGGAAGATGGCTCAGATGACTGCAGTGGTGCAGGCTTGGGGGATAGGCCAGACCTGGGTCACATACAGCAACACCGAGAGCAGCTCATACCTGATGACCAGGTTTAATCCACAATGGAGAGGGAATGGTAAACCTCTAAAGCTTTGGCACACAACCCAGTTCGTCTGAACCAAATACCCAGCACCCTCAGACAATCTGACCTGACAGTGAAGGAATACCGGATCGATCAGCCACATTCTCACCCCAGTTTACCTTGGTTCCCAAGGTCAATTCAAACTGATTGTAGGTGCTCGTGAGTTTGTACACTGGCAGCAGACCTGGGCACAATGTACAGGGAGGCTTTGATCTGCTGGGCTTCCGCTGCCTGGAACAGTCACACCCCTCTCCAAGCCTGCATCCTTCTCTGCAGGAGGTTTCATTTAACACACAAACGAGGTGGGAGAGAGAGGGCAACCCTGTCTGACTCCTGATCTAACAAGGAAACTTTCCGATTCCCACCCTTTGATTGAGACTGCTCTACACCATCAACTGTAGTGCAATCAGATCCAGTTGTAGTGTAGCAACCACTTCCAACAGCATGTTCGGCATGAGGGGCTGGCGGACACTTTCAGCTCCTCAGTCTTTGTGCTGGACACTTTCTTCCTGCTACCTTTCCCCAGTGCACAGACCTGGCCTAGTGTTGCTGCCAATGAGGCAAACAGCCCAGAATTCATCACAGAGAAATATGAGGAGCCTATTGAGGTAGGACTGTCACCAGTACTTTGTGCAGACAATGTAAATGAGACATCATTGTTTTGGAGCAGCATGGGCACTGCAAATGTGGATTGTGTGTAAAAATAGGCCATTTTTCATAATTCCAGAAGTGTGCCTGTCAGCATCTGGAAAGGCATTTTAATATCATGTGTGAACATCCTTCCTTCGAAGTTTACCATGAGTTCTGATTTTAAAAAAAACTTCCAATTATGTAGCTTTTTGTATGACCATGCAGTATCTCAAAGTGCCTTGCAAACAATGCAGTACTTTTTTTTAGTGTAGTCCCTGTTGTGACGTATGCAATGTGATAGGTAATTTGGACTCAACTAACTTCAGTAAACAGAAATGTGATAATGACTGGATCATTTGTTTGCTCATTCAAACATATAAGTTAGGAGCAAGAGCAAGCTATTTGGCTCCTTGAGCCTGCTCAGCCATTTAATAAGACTGTGGCTGATCTGATTGGAACGGTAAATCCACATTCCGCTTACCCTGAAAACCTTTCAGCTTGCCCCTTCCCTACCCTGCCTACCAAGTATCTATCCATCAATGCCTTAAAGATATACAATAAAACTCTTGTAAATCTGTGATAGTCTTTTCCTGCTAAATTCAATATTTGCATAATGGTCTGTCAAACTGCCTCCATTACCCAGAAACACAAAGGAAGCAGATGCATGGGAGCACCACTATCTGCAAGTTCCGCTCCAAAAGTGTCTCAGCATCAAGACTTGGAACTACATTGCCATTGCTTCCCTGCTGCTGAGTCAAAATGGTATAATCGCCTCCCTCACACTTCTGTCGATCTTCCTACACCCACAGTTCAACAAGGCAGCTCATCAGTACTTTCCAAAGGGCCAGTTAGGAGTGAACAACAAATGCTGTCAGCGATGCCCATATCCCACTGAATGAATAAAATAAAATGTAAACTATGGTCCAACACCTCAATTAGCATTTGCAAACTGTTTCAGAATGGTGAATTAAAAAATAACTCATGATGATTTTTATTCCCTCACTTTATCAAAAGCCTATTGTAAAAAGTTTTATTGCAAATTGTTAAATTTTTTTTAAAAAGTGAATTTGAATCTATATCACTAATGCGTTGAATTATACACCAGGCCAGAGAAAGGTGGAAGCTGGTCTACAGCTGGCTGCAGTGTCGTCGAATCTGGGCTTGAATCAACAGCATGTTTTTGCAATCACTCGACAAATTTTGCTTTGCTTTTCCAACTTTATGAAGTGAAGGTAAAATTATAATATAGTAGTTTCTAATTCAGAGAAGGAGTGTCTATTTTGTAAATGTATGCAATAATAGGAATAAAATCTTAGCATAACTATGGTATTTGACCATTATGATCATTTTTACTAGATTTTTCCAATTGATGAACCACATTTTCGTGTGTGTTGTATGAACCAGTTTGTAACATCGTAACTTCATTGTAAATGTCAGGAAAGTCTGTCCGAAAGGTCTAACCCAACACTGGAGTTATTACGATCCTCAACATGAGGTGACAATAATGATATAACAGTATTTTTGACTAATCAGATATTATACACCTTATTTATTTCTAGAGAAGCTCTTATGAAGAAGCTGTTCTTATGAATTTGACACTGATTGGCTGTACTATATCTCTCTGTGCATTGGTGGTCACGCTGATTCTGTTCTCAGTGGTGGGGTTAGTATTGCCTTGTCTTATTTTCCAGTAATTCTTGCATACACCATCAAGTCTTTGTTTTCCTGCAGTTTACATTTATGCTGTTCTTTTCATCCACAGTTGACTCTGGTGAATGTAGCTACTACAGCAGCACAGGACCAGGCTTAGAGATAATGGGAACTGCAGATGCTGAAGAATCCGAGATAACAAGGTGTGGAGCTGGATGAACACAGCAGGCCAAGCAGCATCATAGGAGCAGGAAAGCTGACATTTCAGGCCTAGACCCTTCATCAGAAATGTCAGCTTTCCTGCTCCTAAGATGCAGCTTGGCCTGTTGTGTTCATCCAGCTCCACAGCCTGTTATCACAGGAGCAGGCTTTTCTGCTTGTGCACTCACCAGTGAACATTGCTTTCAGAATCAGTGCTTAGTGAATCTATTCACACAATCCCAAAAAATTCTTCAGAACTGCTTCATAGACAGAATTTCCGCTTCGCTTAGGGCAAAATAGTGATACCCATTGAGAACGGTTCAGGAAAATTTCCCAGGTAAAGTTTGGTAAAGTTTTTGAGTTTTGTGCATGTGTGTGACAATGAGGACTAACATTGCTGGGAAATGTCAAACCTTTTACTTCTTCCAATTAAGTTGCCAATAAACATTGAATTGTAGCAGTTCTGTGCTATATGGCTAGCACCTCTTGGATGAGAGTCCTACAGAACATTTGTCTGATCAAGCAGTGAGGAGAATTCTGTCATTCTCAGTCTGTTTACCAGAGTGAAAGCTTGATATTTATATAAACAATCACAAACCATGTTTTACACCCTCTACTGCATGTACAGTTGCAATTTGAATTATTGACACATCTGCTGTTACAAGTCAGTATTTCTTTTGCAGTGTTCCAAAATCAGATCGAATGACAGTGCACAAAAATCTCATTTGTGCCCTAGTTGCAGCAGAGGCTCTGCTTGTGGCAAGTGACTCAGCAAGGACAAACCAGGTAAAAAAGCATGCTTGGAAAGTGCAAGTTAATTATGTAAATAACTGATAAAAATGTCCTTATCCAGAAACAGTAAACTCAGGGTTATGCATGAAAAGTGACAATCGGCAAACAGACTGATAAGGAAATTAAAGGATCATGACTTTTTAGACAAATTTTAAATGTAAACATGCGATATTTTTGGAGGAGCAAGATCAATAGAGCTTTGCATTTCTTTTTACAATTTAGAGCATGAAACATTGGAATAGGAGATGGATCCATAAAGTAAACAAAAATAGACCTTAAAAAAACTGGAGGTTTGTAAAACATCAGACCAAGATGGAGTTAACCTAGACATCCTGTACATAAGAAATCAGGTTCAAACTGGAGAAGTGGTCTTGGAAATTTCAGAAAAACTTTAGTTTGCAGAGTAATATATTGAGACCAGAAAGTCAATACAAGCTTTCAGTAAACACTCTGCATTAATAAGGCTGGAACATAGAACATAGAACATTACAGTCAGTACAAGCCCTTTGGCTCTCGATGTTGCGCCGACCTGTGAAACCAATCTGAAGCCCATTTAACCTACACTATTCCACTATCATCCATATGTTTATCCAATGACCATTTAAATGCCCTTAAAGTTGCCTCTTAACCTTCCTAACATCCTGGTAAATCTCCTCTACACCCTTGCCAATGCTTCCACATCCTTCCTATAATGGGGTGATCTGAACTGTACACAATACTCCAAATGTGGCCGCACCAGAGTTTTGTACAGCTGCAGCATAACCTCATGGCTCTGAAACTCAATCCTTCTGCCAATAAAACCTAACACACCGTACACCTTCTAAACAGCCCTGTCAACCTGGGTGGCAACTTTCAGGGATCTATGCACATAGACACCAAGCTCCCTCTGCTCATCCACACTACCAAGAATCTTACCATTAGCCCAGTGCTCTGTATTTGTGTTACGCCTTCCCAAGTGAATCACTTCATACTTTTCTGCCTTAAACTCCATTTGCCACCTCTCAGCCCAACTCTGCAACTTATCTACGTCCGTCTGTAACCTGCAACATCCTTCCGCACTATCCACAACTCCACCGACTTTAGCGTCATTTGCACAATGGTGATTAGAACAATGGTAACAAGATTGAAAAAGTGTTGCTATCTGTTGCAACAACAACTATTTGCATGTATTTGCAAGGCGCCTGACACTGAATTCAAATAGGTAAGTTTTAGGATCTAATTTTCAAGCAGATAATTTTAGAATTCTATGAAGATATAACATAATACAACTTACTTTAGTTTACCAATGTATGTCTGGGATTCTACAGATCAAATTATGGGCTGTGGACAGTCGATGTGCAAGTTGGAATTCAAAGAATTTTAAATTCTTGATTGGAAGGGTTAGGAAAAGAAGCTATTGACAAGGAAAATGTTTTAAGGTAATGTAAGGCATTAATAGTGTAGGTGCAGACAGTTCTATATAAATGGTACTAAGTCTGTGCCATAATTTACGGTTACTGGGAGTTGGGACGTCATGTTGAGGTTGTACAAGACATTGGCGAGGCCTTTTGTGAATACTGTGTCCAGTTCTAGTCACGCTGTTATAGGAGGGATAGTATTAAGCTGGAGAGAGTTCGGAAGAGATTTACCAGGATGTTGCAAGCAAGAGAAGGTTTGTGTTATAAGGAGAGGCTTGATACGCTGGGATTCTTTTCACTGGAATGCAGCAGGTTGACGGGTGACCTTATAGAGGTTTATAAGATCGTGAGGGGTATTGATAGAGTGAATGGCAGGTGTCTTTTCCCTCGGATGGGGAGTTTCAAGACTAGCGGCATATTTTAAGGTGAGAGGAGAAAGACTTTAAAAAGACATGAGGGGCAACCTTTTAATGCAGAGAATGGCTCATGTGTGGAAGGAACTTCGGAGGAAGTAGTGGATGTAGATACAGTTACAACATTTAGAAGACATTTGGGTATAAATAAGAAATGTTTGAGGGGATATGGGCCAAGCGCAGGCACGTGGCACTAGTTTAGTTGGGAATGTGGCTGGCGTGGATTGGTTGAACCAAATGATCTGTATGACTCTTTGACTCAAATTTTTAAAAAGTAAATAGCAAAAGGAGTACATGAGCAGTTATCTTACAATTAGAAATTGAATTCATATGATACATATAAAGTAGTAAATATCCCAGAGCAGACATAGGAAAAAAATCGATGAACTGAATAGATGTTGAGTTATGGTAAAAGAGTTGAGAAATTTTAATTGAAAAAATGTTTTGAATAGTGAAGAACTGAAAAGGTGGCAGAGTATGATGAAGGCACACTGCAAAGAGTAATACTAAGGTTGCTGAGAATCTGCTAAGCAATGATTTGCGATCATTGGTCAAAGTGAACAGACCAAAGGAAGCACATAAGGATAAATGGCTGAAGAAGTTTGCAGGGTCAGTGGATATTGCAGAAGAGTTTGAGTTTGAGGGCCACGACTTTAGATATAATGGACAGGATGTTTCAGCTGATGGCGTTTCCCAGTCAGCTACTGAAAATGGCATTAGGGAGTGCATCCCCAGTAATGTTGGCAACCCCACTGCCGTTTAACTCCCTGTGGGGTGTTAATTGCCAGGAGGCTGGACTTTAGCCCTCACTCAGAAGGAAGTTCCACCATAGAGAGCTACTGGCCAATTTGATTAGCAAGTGGCTAAGCCTCAACAGTACCTCCAGAATCAGTAGCCATTGCTGAGGAGAGTAGGGACCCTGCAGCCAAAAGAGGGTGGGTCAGAGATAACTTTGCACAGCATCACTGATTGAGGAGGAAGCTTCTGAGGAAAACCGTGATGTTGCCTTCCCTCTCTCTGACCTCATACTGATATAATCCGGTGAAATCAGGAATATTCCCATCCTGCGAGTAAACTCCGAAACAATGCGCAGTGTGTTTGAAGACTTTTGAGTGAAACGGAAATTGCAACAAGAAGTATTAGTTGGAGAGTTTGGGTGGGTTACAGGTGTGTTATAGCTCAAAATTAGTATGCAATTCTTCTTTTTAAAAAAATTGCTCATTAGATCATTACTGTATCATAGCATATGAATATGATCTGTGGGTATAAAGGCCTCAGACTCCATCTTAACTGTTACCACTTGAAGCATGACATGCGGATGGAGACATGGTGGTTTGAAACCAAACAACTTCGTAACAGCCCAGAATCTGAATAGCCTGTGCCTGTAATCTGTCTATATACCAAGAGCTATAATAAACATATAAAGAATCTTTTAATGCTATGTTATCCTCATCCAGCATGTGGACTGGAGCAGTTCAAGAAGGCAGCGCACCACCACCTTCTCGAGGACAAGCAAGGATGAGCAGTAAATGCTGGCCCAGCCAGCAAGACCCAAGTCCCACAAGAGAATGAATAAAAACTATTTACTTTGTTCTGGGAGCCAATATAAGTGTTTCCCCACTAGGTGCAAACACTCTCAATGTGGTTACAGATCAGTTTACATGTTTTTGTAAAGGTTGAAAGGTAGAAGGAGACAACTGGAGCATAGGAAGCCGTTAATCATATTGCCAGTCAGAAGGAGCAGGATCGACAATCAGGTGCTATAATGTAGCTGGGCAGTAGGAAGAGGACAGAGGTCAGGAGGAAGAGGACAGAAATTCTGAGGGGATTGGAGATGATGTGGGTAAATTTAGCAAGATTTTGAAGATTGAGAGGCGGGAGATAGTAATAGATAAAAGGAAAACATATCTATGCCTGAACAGTCAAGTTCACCATTAAACTGAAGTGTATTTTACGATCTGCTCATTGCAATAGGCTTATCTGTTTAATTTAAAAGCTTTGAATGTTGTCTGAAAAAGTTAACATTGGGTTGGGTATGGTGGAGTTGGGGAAGTGGTAAAGATTTGAGATTGGTCAGAACCTCAGCCTGCCTGAATAAATGGAGCACTTAGTTTAACACAAATCTTGATCCCCGATACTTTTATATTGGGGTGAGCACTTGCATTAGGAATAGCTTCTCTGTATCTTATCAATCTACTCAAACCTGCTTTCTCCATACTTTCTGTGTTCCTGTTCTTCCTGCTCCCAGTGCCATGCCAAGGGAAATGCTGATGCCAAGGGTGCCCAGGTTCAGCTTCACTTAGTTGCAAATGGATATGCAATACTTTGTCGCATTGTGAGTTTTTTAGTACCGTACAGTAATGCACATTCTTGCAAAATACTTGCTGCGTGTACTGCTGAATAAGGTATAATCTGCTGACTGTTTATATTAAATGAAGGAGGAAATAGAACTCATTTATTATAGGCTAGGTCACAGTGGGTAGCAATTTTTGTCAGCTAGGGGTGGAATTTTGTAGTCAGTGATTCTAACTGTGAAGTACATAACCATACCGGAGAGATCCTTGATTGCCTATCCCTTTTTCTTGTTTCTTTAAAACTTGAGTGCAATTAAATGAATCTAAATTACAGTACATCTCTCTCCCACTAGGTGGCATGTTCCATTGTAACAGCTATGCTACATCTGCTCTTCATGGCTGCTTTTGCCTGGATGCTGGTGGAAGGAATACTTCTCTGGAGTAAGGTCGTCACTGTCAATATCAGCGAAGAGAAGAGAATGAAATACTACTATCTGATTGGTTGGGGTAAATTCACTGTTCAACATGTTATTAATTTGCTCTTGTTTTTCTTGAACACTGCTTTTAACTCCAGGGAGTGGCAGATTATGGGGGGAGGGGTGGTGTGGGGTGCAAGAATTATTAGTATAGCTACAACACAAACGAAGGCCATTCAGCTGATGGTATCTGTACAAGCTGTTGGTGATAGTAACTCTGCTAGTCCCACTTACATGCCTTGTAAAGCAAGTGACATGTCTAGATACTTTTTAAAGATCATGACTTCAGCATACACACAGCAATGTGCAACAGATTATGATATTACAATGATTGTGCTTCTTAGATGTTGAGAATGTTAATGCATTACCACTTATTTCATCTTCTGTTTGGCTGTTTTCTCCTTGCCATCTTTCCCAGTTTTTAAAAATTTTAACTATTTTAATAACTTAAAGTTTCTGCCATTGTCTGTGTGGTCCGTTTCTTTCTGGAGTTGGGATTGGCATGATTCAAACGTGGCTTCCTGTTCATTTAAAAGTGGCTGCATAGTCTTTAAATCGTTCTATTTGTATCAACAGTGTGACAAGGTCAATGTTTGACAGGATTTAAAGTGTCAAACTATTATATTATAAATAATGCTGAAAGCATCATCGTGCCTTAATAAAGTAACTTCACAGCACTTTAAGGATCAACTGTGGTGTACAATTACATTGTTTATTCAATTTTGAGTGCTGTTATTAGGAGTATCAAGACATTAATGCTCTTTCTCAATATGCCTTGTTAGCGCATTATTGCTTTTCTACTTAGGCGAATGACGTATTTGAATGATAGGAACAAAGGAACATGAGTGGGTCATCCAGCCCCCGAGTCTCTTTCACCATCCAATGTGCTCATGGCTGATCTGCGGCCTATATCTCTTTACGTCTTTGCTTAACAAAAAGTGATCTACCTGACTTTTTAAATAAACAACTGGTGCAGCATTCAGTGCCGTTTGTGGAAGAGAATTCCAAACATCTACTACCCTTAGTGTGTAAAGTTCCTGACTTCCCTCCTGAACGGCCATGCCATAATTCTCAGAGTATGCTTCTGAGTTCTAGAATCCCCTACCAGTGGAAACAGTTTACCTTTACCTATCCTGGCCTTTTCTGTTAATATTTCTAACACTTCAATCAGATCTCCTTCATCCTCTAAATTCTAGAGAAAACAGGTCTAATTTGTATAATCTCTCCTTAGAACTCATGAATTCCAGGTGTCATTCTTGGAAGCTTATGTTGTACTCCCTCCAAGTTCAGTAGATCCTTCCTAAGGAGTGATACCCAAATCTGCTAACAGTATTCCAAGTGGGCACTAACCAGGATCTTGTATAACTTCAACATCCTTGGACTCCAGTCCTCTAGATATAAAATTCAGCATTCCATTAGCTTCTTTGATTATCTTCTACACCTGCTTGTGATATTTTAAAGATCTCCATACCTGAACTTTCAAGTTTCTTTGGACATCCACTGTATTTAACCTCCTATCAGGTGGAAAGTACCCTGATCGAACCTTTTTCAGTCCAAAACGAATAACCTCACACTCGGTTACATCTGCCACAGCTTTGCCCATTATTTAGTCTAACAATATCCCTTTGTAATTCTATGCTGTCATCTACACCGTCCGCAATGCCACTTTGTCATCAGCAGGTTTGAATATATGACTTTCCATGTCATTACCTCAGTCATAAGTAGATAATGTGAATAATTGAAACCCTAATACAGAGCTTTGTGGGACACCGTTGGCCACATCGTACCATATTGAGTGCCTACTGCTTTCTGTCGCCTGCCACTCAAATAATTTCTCAGCTATAACAGTAATTTGTCCTCAATCCCATGGGCTTCTAGTTTAGCTAAGAGTCTCTTATGTGGAACCTGATCAAATGTCTTCTTAAAGTTTATATAAACAACATGCATAGACAATCCCACGCCCATTATCTTAGTCACCTCTTCAAAAACTTCATGCCAGCTGTCCCTGAATAACTCAAAATTTTCATAATGTTCAGCTCCCCTGCCCTTGATTGATAGACTCCGACAACCTCCCCATGATCGATGTAAAGCTAACTGGCCTGTAATTCCATGCTTTTCCTCTTTTTGCCCCTTTTAAAAAGCAGACTGATGTGCACTTTTCAATCCTATTCAGTTTACATTTATTTCAACCCCCAAACGAAATCTGCTGATCGCAACTTTAAATGGAATGGTTTGTATAGTTTGATGTCATGAAGAAGATTGCTGCAGATCAACAAGAGTTGCTTTTATTTCTTATTAATGTGCTGCTGAGAGGCAGCATCATCTGAAAACATAATATCAGATTCCATGTGTATAGCAATGGCATCCATCTCTACCTCTTTCAACCCTCTCATTACCTCTGACTTGTCATACTGCTGAATTGACATCCAGCATTGGATGAGCAGAAACATCATCCAGTTGAACATTAGGGGACTATTGTCTTTAGTTTCTGCCCAAATTCTGTTCTCTGATCATTGGTTCCATTAATCTACTTGGTGATTTGACAAGTGTTGAACCAAACCATTTTTGATAATGGCAGTGTGTTTGACCCTGAGCTGAGCTTCTGGCCTTATAATCTTTCTAAGACTAACACAATCTACTTCTATCTCTATCTTTTACCACTTCCACCTCAGTTCATCTACTGCTGATTTAAAAAAAACATTCTAGTGATGTGTGCATGTCATGTGAAGCCCAGCAGATTGGTGTCCATCCCCAATTGTCCTTGAATTGACTGGCTTGCCATAAGAGTCAACCACATTGATGAAGGTCTGGTGTTACGTGTAGGCCAGACCAGCTAGGGATGGCAGATTCCCTACCTGAAAGAAATTACTGAGTCAGATGGCTATTTCTGACAATTGAAATGTAGTCTCCACTCATGTTGAATGAAGGGCCAATGACCTGCTCCTTTTCCTAGTTTCCAGTAGCCTAGCTTTTAATTCAAGATTTTTATTGAAATTCCATCACCTGTTCAAGAAGAGATTCAAACCCAGAACATCGGCCTGGGACTGTGGATTATAGGCCCTTCAGTGTTGGACTCTGGATTATGGGTCCTTTCGTCTGGAATCCTGGATTTCAGGCCCTTCAGTGCAGGACACTGGATTACTAGAGCATGTGCCACTGTCTCCCAGCTTTCATCTATGTAGTTGACTAATCCAATGCTTTCCAGCCTTCCAGCTTGCACTCATTGTAAACCTGAGTTGGTCCATAACTCTGCTGTCTGTTTCCTAAAATGAGTTGGGCTCCATTAGAAACAGGGCTCGTTGGACTGCATTGGCTTCTACAGCAACAGGGTGTCAGTTTTCAAATTCACATCCTTGTTTTCAAATCCCTTTATATTTGGTCCAACTTTATCTCATACCCCATAATCCTCCAGGAAATCATCACGCTTTTCAATTATAGTATCTTGCTTATCATATGTTTGATTGTTCCTATTGTGCTTTCAGATAACAAGTTCCTAAGCCTTGGAATTGGCTCCCAAAGCTTCTCTCTTTCTTTTTCCTTTAAGGCCATTTCTAAAATCCACCCGTGTAACCCTAAACCTTAGGTCACTTGTCCTAATAGCTCCTTATCTGGTTGAGTGTCAAATTTTATTGAAAAATGCAGTTTGATGAGCTGTAGAATGTTTTACTACTTTAAAGGTGCTATATAAGTGCAAGTTGTGGTGATGGTGGTGGTAGTAGTATTGCTCTGGAAGTTGTATTTTCTCCTGTTATCTTTTGTGAGCAGTTCAAAACAATCAAGAAAATTTTTGGCAGTGATTATACTTGTAAGAGGAGAGGAATTAAAGCAGCAAATATTAATTTATTTCTATGTAATTGATCGGATTTTAATGGCAATTCTTCAGTTTTGGAGTTTTGTATGAATTAGTGTTAAAATCTGTGGCAGCTCAGTCAAACACAACTAAAGATTTTTAGAGATTCATTTCATGCGTCTTTTTTGGGAAAGTGGAGAATCGGTTCCAGCAGCAGAAATTACAAATACAATACTTTCCCCAATACAACAATCACAGAAATGCCCCAATTGGATAGTGTAACTATGTTAAGTATTTAATTTGTGAGTTTTGTGGTGAATTACAAGCTCCTTTTGTGGTGTTGACAATCAATGAAGACTGCTCCCTCACCACCTTGAACAGGGTCACCATGAAAATCAGACATTTTCTGAGCGCTGGATCCGACAGGGAAAATGAACACGTTCAGAGCGGCAGGATCATAGAATTCCAAAACCTCCTGCTGATGCCTACCTTCACGTTAAAAAGTTTACGTCTAAACACTTCTTGTTCAGTGTGTTGCACAATATTGCAATGCTGCCTGCAGATAGTCTGTTGCAGGTTTCCAATCTGTACATAAATGCAGAAATTATTCGGTTTGCTGTTAACTCTGCTTCATGACTGTTGTGTGTTTTACTGTTTCAAATAAACTAACTGTCAGAGTTGATCTACCCCGATTAGCGATTGTTTATTAGACCATAATCATTAACTTGACATGGTGGCAGCAGTGGTGAACAGCGTGCTGATGAGGCTTAGTGCTTGAACGATCAGTGAGCAATCTAGTCCACAGGTTAAACACATGTCAGCACTCTTAAATCATGCTAAAGTGCATGAGACAGATCTGATAGTTGACACAATTACTTGAACATGTAAAGGTAACATGACCTGTGGGAGATGTGGCCTCTGATTGCACCAAGGAAATGCTGAGCTCTCAATCAATTTTACAAGATTTGTAACAGAAGAGGCCACTGGCAGAGGCAGTGCAGGTCAGCGAAGGTTGATGCAGCCACAAAGAGTTGTGCCACAACCCAAATGGACTACACTTAAGTACCTTCAAACTATAATAAAGGCCATCTGGCATACACATGAAATGATTGGCAAACCAGATTGCAGGAGACTTTTTTAATTTTTGGGCTATAGACAATAAATCTATAATGGACACTGATTGTAATAAAGGGAAAATGTACGAGGAGGCATTTGCAACTCAGAAAAATAAATAAAGCTGATTAATGCATTTGGGAAAATGTAACCTGTTTGGGGACATTGAATCCACATGAATTGGCACCAGCTGTTGTGGGATCAGGAGGGTTCAGAATAGTACCAACCCTCTAATTGGCCAGGCTGCAGATTGACACAGACTCTTATGCACAAAATAAATGAGAAAAGCAAGGAAGCTTGTAGAAGTTATTTGCATCAATATCCCTCTCCCCTTTTCCTGTAAAGTTGCTGTCTGTCAAAAGAGCAGAAATACTTATTCCAAATACGCTGAAAGAAATAATTCCAGAGCCCAAAGGAAAAGGAAATATCAATTAACCACTGAACTAAAGATTGATCATCAATGTGCAGATAACATCATGGCATCACTGAAGTTTCAAATGGATTGTGAAACCAACCTATCCAGTTTTGTAACTTAGACCGGTGATACCGAACTGTGATTTCCAGGTTTTTATTCCTAATATTTGTGTTTTGTGGTTTCGCGCGTCTGTGTGTGTGTGTGTGTGTGTGTGAGAATTTTAAAAGGGACAGAGTTTAAGTGCTATAAACTCAGAATTGATTTCTTACTATGAAGTCTGTTACATTAGTAGAATTAATTTTGCTGTTATTGAAGGAAGTTGGTGTGCTAGTCCATGGTACCAGTCAGACAGGAAAATTGGGATTTTTGGTAGTTTTATTAAATTGTCACATTTGTGATAACTTGGGAAACAGGTAGGCTCAATTTACCTTGCATTATCCCCAGTGAGGTATGAGATGAAGTCCATGAGAGAAAGCATGGTGAACACATGTTTCACATTGTCAGTTGAGCTGAAAGTTTTGTGATTTTTCTGTGTGTCTATGATTTTTTTAGATTTTGGATTTCAAAATAGTGACATTTCAAGATTAACTATGTCAGTCTTTCTAGAGCCATGATTATAACCCAGTTTGTGCGTATCTGAGTGTTAATGGAATCTTGTTTATACTCTGAGTGCTTATGACTGGGGAGAAAATATTAAGCCAGTAGTTAGCAGAAGCTAGGATGAATAAGTTTTTTTTAAGATGTTCACAAGCTTTTAGGCAGTTCGACAACATCTGACTGGCTTCAACAGCAAATATAGTCTGTCCCAAAAAATGAGATTGTTCAAGGCAATTAAAGAAATACGTTACTCAGTGAAAGCGTGTAGTTTGTGAAATTTCTAGAGCAGGAGTGTTTGGTTTGACATTTATATCAGTTATTTGAAGCTGAGAAAATCAAAGATCTCAGTTGTGTGAGTCATCAAGGAAAAAGCTTCACAACTTACAGGCCTGGAACTGAGTAGAAGTAGTTAAGTCAAACTTACAGATATGATGGGGAAGGAACTTCTCTTCTTTTTGATTAACAGTAAAGATACAGTGTTGGAGAGTATATGGAATTTTGTTTTGCTGTGTGTTCTAAAATCTTTCACACTGTTATATTTAGTCGGCTTGGTTTGGTTTATGCCAATGTTATTTCTTTTGAGTAATAAACTTCCATTTTGTTACTGTAACCAAACCTTCAAATGTGCATACTCCTGTTCAGTGAAAGAACTCGCCATTAAATTTGCAGAGAAACAGAATATAATCTTTCAGGTCTGATTTCATTCTGGGATTTGACTTGTTCAAAGTAACAGCTGGGATCATAACACAGTTTCATGGAAGACATTGATGTCATCCCCTTTCTGAAATGTTTGCAAAAATTCTACTTATCTGACCTCAGAAAATTGATGACTATGTGTTTTCCGCTCAGAATGAGACACCAGAAAGTGCCAATATGCTATCCCTGAAATTTCTAAAACAAAATGTACCCACAAACATGGGAAGTCATGATGAAATGTACACAATTATCAAGTTCTGCAGGAGCAGTGACAGAAACATTGGTTTGAGCTAAAAGCAACGCTGGAGAAAAAGACAGACCTGCAAAAATACATTGAGATGCACATACCAAGGATCTGCAAATCACACGTGGGACTGTCCTTTCAGAAATAGATGCTAGCAATTGTGCGCTGGTGACAAAACTCAAACGGGACATTGAAACAGCAAGTGGAAAAGGTCCAGGCTTCCAAGAAAATAACGTTGAAGAGCCTGAACCTGTATTAGTGAGTAGAGTAACAGAGAGTGATTGCCATGAATGATTAATAATTCCAATATGATTCTATCATAAAACTTCCCGGATGGTCGATAGCAAAATACATGTATCTCCAAATCTAAATACCGCAGGACTGTAAATCTCTAAAAATCCAGAATTCTTCTAAACACTCAGCAGCTCAGGCAGTATCTGTACAGAACGAAATATAATTCATGTTTTGAGTTAATGGATCTGGGCATTTTTTTTGTCCAGAAATTCATGTGTCTTTATGTGTTTCATTTTGGGGATGGCGAGACTGTTAGGGAAATGAAGAAATGAATGAGGGAAGAAAGAGTCTTTTTATCACGTGGGAAAGAGTTTTGCATTTTATTTAGGAAATGTCACTTTGTGTCTGGGGACTTATGTGCTGGGCTTGTATATTTGTACACGATCTCAAATCATTGCATAATTATTTGTGATCTTGTCACTGGTTTTAATGGACTCATGATCCACAGCTCTGCTAGATTTACCCTGTATTTGAGATTAGCTCGTACTGCCTAATATCTAGTCGTATATTTCTGTTTTGTGCCTGTACTTTATATTGCATTATTAGTGTTGTTTTTACTGTTTGAAGTGGTATTGAAACCTTTGCCGTGTTGTCTGCATCAACTTCTATTTTCCTATTATTATTGAAACCTTATGCTTAGGACTGCTAATGAGCAATATGTTTAGACAAAGTAAATAAATGAAGTTCAGTTTTTTTTAAACACGGCAAAAAGCTGTGGAGATGCATTTTAATGTGAAGCTAGAAAACATTTTCTGTATTTTTTCTTTAGGATTCCCAGTTTTTATTGTGGCCATCACCTTAGCAACTACTGGTGACAAATACATAGCAGACAATCATTGTTGGCTGAACATTCAGAGTGAGATCATCTGGGCCTTTGTTGGGCCTGTCCTTTTTTCTCTAACAGTGAGTACTTTAGTCCCCTTGACTTCTGCAGTGACACATGAAATGAAAATATTGTATTTTCCAACTATTCATATGTTGGAAGTTACCAATTAAAAAACAAAACGAATATAGTAAGTTTTTTATGAAATATATTGGAATAAATAAATGACTGTTCTATAATGTTTAAGCCAAGATTAACTTTTTTATTCCAATAATCTTTTCTAATTGCACACTTTTAGTCAAGTTTGCTTGTTCCCTTTAGCTGCACCAATTATGATTTTTGTTGTTGACATTTTGTTCAGTGTTATTAATTCCCAGAGTTGCCTGCACAATATAGAATGCTTTAAGATTTAGTACAGATGCATGATGGCTATAATTTTTACACAGTAACATTTGCTCCTTAAGAACTAAAAACCTTTTGAGTTACAGGAATTGCTTGTTCAGGTGATGTGATTTCTGTGCAGTCAATTATGGTGAGTGGATAAATAATTTGAATCCACCTGGTCCGATGTGTTACGACACAACTCTGAAGCAAGTGAAACTCGAACCCAGAGCTCCTGGTTCAGAGGTCAGACCCAATTATTCCTCGCTGTCTTTTCTGACCCATTGCTGCCTTATTTACAGACAGTTTTAAATTAAGACACTGAATTGTTATGCAGCTGTACACATCAGCGAACTACATGGAAAGTAAGAAATTAAGCAATTGACCTTTAGAGACACTATTTAATGGGCTCTTAAGAGCAGGAAACATGCCAGGCAGTTAGACATCTTAATTAAGCAGGGGACAAAATCCCAGTTCCCCAACATTGAGTTGAGTCCATGAAATTAAAAGGTGACATGTCAACTGCAGAGCAGTCGACGCTGTGCCCGGAACATGAGAGCCCTTTTTACATATTTATGTACCATAAACACATGGTGAATGGTGAGTGTGAACACTGCTGGAAGTGAGCTGGACTTCCTCTTGAAGATGGAATTGCTGCCTGTGTCCTGTCTCTTGGTGACCAGCCAATAAGCTACGCCCAAACGAGGAGCTCAGTCCAATGTACAGAGGCTACCCTGGACCCCCAACCCACTGATGGCTCTCATCTACTCCTCTCTGTCCTTTAAACTTCTCATTGGCATTCAGTGCATCCTTATCCAATATGACAAATTGCAGCAGTGTTAGCATGACAAGAGGCAGCTGTGACCTTTCTCCCAATCCACCCACATGCCACTAGGTACCCACACATTGTAACCCGTGCCCTGTTGATATTATCATCTACAAGCTCTTTGACGGTATGGTACTAATAGTAAAGACACATTTAGCAGTCTAACCTCTTTCCTGACTTGGACTTCTTTGGCTTGATACTAATGAGGTACCTGTGTGATGTGGCACCACCTTTGCCCAGTCAGCCAGAGTAAGTGGTCATGCACTGCACCCAGGGTTTTGGACAGACACAGCATTTGCTCACCTCTTCTGTGATCTCCATCCGGGCTGCGTTGGTAAAGCAGGAAGCTCTCACTTGTAGTCCCTCACAAAGAGTACCCACTCCAACCTTTCTTTGAAGCCTGGGAGGACGATCTGGGGTTGTTCTTTTTCTCTCGTGAGACCCCTTAGTCAGTTGAAGCCAAGACAATGGCCCAGATTTTACGATAGCCAGATAATTGTTTCTGCAGTGTCGGTGGGAGACACACATAGAGACCCTGTGGAATCCCATTATAGCATATTCTGAAGGAATTTTCTGGAGTTGAAGATTCTGCTGGGCACTTCCTTGGAAACCGTTGAAAGTATCTGTTTAAATCAGAGAATTGGGTGTGTTCTGCTGAAGTTATGTAAATAGTTACTCAAAAAAGTTACACAATTAAATACCTACTCCTTAGGAGTTATTCAACTGAATTGACCCTGAACCTCTCTTACATGCCCTTCAACTACAGTCCCCTAAATGCTCCCAAACTCTGACCTGACACCCCCACTCCCCAGGGCCCTTCACCCCTGTTGCCCCAGGATTTCGCATCCCTTCCCAATTACCATCTCTAACCTCCCACATTGCCCAATCCTGGACCAGACCCATCCTTACTCTAGACTAATCCCCTGCTCCAGACACAACATTCTCTCTACCTTGCACCCTGGTGCCCTAACCCCTGACACTTTACCTCTAAACCATTTGGCACCTTGCCCACCTGACTCTACCCATCTTGCACCCTACTTAGCTGGAATCTTACCCCCTACAACTCGCTGGCACTCTGGCCACATGCTTGCGTACTTGATGTTTGACAACATCTGTCAAGTAACTGTCTCTGATGCTGGATATAAAATTTCCGAATATGGCACCTGACCACTTTGAGAAAGCAGGTGTGGTTTGCCCTCCCTGACTTCTCTGTGCCAAGAGGGAGCTGTCAGAATGGAGGTACAGCTCCATATTTCTGAAAGAGCCGTGATCCCAAACTCCCGTCAGAAACACAGAGCTCTCCTGTTGCTTGACAAAGAAGGCCAGGAGTGGCTGCCTGGAGAATCAGGCCTAGTGAATACAGATGAAAGGCGGGAGAGGGGAGTGTTAGGGGTTTAACAAAAAACACTGACCGATGAAAGAGCCAGCTGTTGGTGGCTGGTACGAAGGCTGTGATTCACTGAAATGTGACCGTTCAGTGGATGCATGTTTCTCCCAGTTGGGAGCAGTGCTCCCTGCCTACAGAGACTGGGGTAAATAGCCTGCCATGACCTGGAGTTAATTGGCCTTGTGCCAGGGTCACTCACTTGTTGCCCATCCTACTGCGTGAGTACTTGCAGGATGCATGCCCACCACACCCCACATGCCTGGCTGCTCATGATACACGAGCAGAAGTGGTGCCCATTTCTGGTCCCTCCATAGGAACTCTGCTCCACTTATTACATTTTTTTGCCTTTGTGAGAACTGGGGAGACATTCCTTGGAAACAGCCCCCAAAAAACTGAAAAAGCCTAATTCATTAAAACTTTGGGGAATTATTACAGACCCCCAACACCAATAAAAGGACAGATGGTGTTGGTTCGAGTGAGCAGTTTTTAAAATCTGCAGAAGGAACTCAATCTGTGGTGAACCTACCCACTTCCAGTTCAATCACAATGGGGGCCGGGTGAATACTGTGCTCTTTAGAGAAGGGTCAGTCACTGAAATGGTTTTGGAGAACTGTGTTCTTCTACTAAAGGTAGTTCCACTTTTAAATTCATAACCTCAAGAAATCCAGCTGGTTAAAAGTTGCCATGTCTGCATCAGTTGTCTAATTGTCTTTATATCACAGCTTCTAGGTCAGTTTGTGCATGAATGTTTCCCCTCAGTCCCACCGGCATGCTGTAAAGCCCAGTCCCTGTGAGATAGCTGTTCCTCTGTCTATCATCATGACTCTCCACGGACATGACGGTCGACCTCCACAGCCACCATCGTCTCCTCCTCCGCCCTGACTGCAATCTCTTCTGCACCTTTACCACTACCACGACCACTGAAGGAAACCCCAACAGTGCACTCTTCCTTCCTGCGCCAGCCTTCTGTAGTCAGTTAGATAGGAAAATTAAAATACATTCTACCAGTAAAGACAAGAAGCTTCTGGAGCCCTAAGCCTTGAGGTTATCCATCCAGCGCACCTGTCATTCCAAAAGGACCTCAAGTGTTTTTAGGCCTTGGGAAACAGGCTTGTAATCATCGTTTCTTTTTTTCTTCTTCATTCATGGAACATGGGCATTGTTGGCTGGCCAGCATTTATTGCCTGCCGCTGGATTGAATTGTTAGATCATTTCAAAGGGCAGTAAAGAGTCAGCCATATTGCTGTGGGGCGGAAATCACATGTAGGCCAGACTGGGTGAGGATGGCTGATTTCCTTCCCTAAAGGACATTAGTGAGTCAGATGCATTTTTCTGACAGTCAACAGTTGTTTCAAGGCTATCAGTAGATTCTTAATTCCAGACTTTGTTTTATTGAATTCAAATTCTAGCACCTCCTGTGGCAGGATTCAGACCTGGGTCCCTAGAACATTAGCTGAGTTTCTGGATTGATAGCCTAGCGATAATACAAAGAGGCCGTCACCTCCCCATGTCATCTTTTTTAGTTTGGTTTGACTTTTATTTTGTCTGATAACACTGCTGTGAAGCATCCTGGTGTTATAGTGGTGATGGCACTATGTAAATGCAAGATGTTGTGTTGTTATTAAGTAGTGTTAATTAGAGAGAAGTTACAACCAAGCTTGTGGGCAGAAAGATGCATTGGGGCTGAGCAACGCTTCCTGGAGTAATTTTAATGTTATTTATCACCTGGATGTAAAATGCATCAAATTCAACAGGCTCTCTGCAGGGACTTTAAAGTTTGAATGACTATCAACCTCTCACTTTGCCACCTTCATGAGAGTAAACCCTGAACAAATAATAGCTCCTCAGAGCAGAGTCCAGTTGTGCCCCATCTTTCAGTTGCACAAAAAGCGAGAGAAAATCTAACTTTCATCAACAATATTTGATTTGTGCAGTTACTTTTTGGACAATCACGTCCATATTTCTAATGATGTCTCTTGACCACAAATGGCAGTAGAACTGAGCTTTAAGAATTACTCAGGTTGACCAATTATATCTCAACAGCAAGGTGCAGGCAATAAATGCTATTTCTTAGACTGAACATTGTCTTTTCCAAACCACTGACGGTGTTGTATGGCTTCCTTCTCAATCTGTTTCCCTGACAACCATTTTCATTGCTGTCTTAATCTGTCACTGCTATCCCTTATCTCACTTTGAGTCATTAGCTCTTTGTAAAATAGTAAAAGAGCTTCTTTTACATTGTTTAGAGGTTAACTTTAACAAGCAGCTAAAATCAATAACTGCACCAGTTGTGAAGGTAAATGAAGAGAGATTCTCACACTCCATCGTGACAGGATTTAGCAGAAAATGTAATAACTTCCCGATTTGGTCTTACATTTTATCACAGCATGCTTTGGTACATGTGAAATATTTAGACTCCATATCCCAATAGGCTTTTTATATGGAAGGTGATAGCGTGGTAGTGTTATCGCTGGACTGTTAATCCAGAGACCCAGGTAATATTCTGGGGACCCAAGTTTGAATCCTGCTATGGCAGATGGTGGAATTCCATTTCAATAAAAATATGCAATTAAGAATCTAATGATATCCATGAATCCATTGTCAATTGTTGGAAAAACCCATCCAATTCCCTAATGTACTTTTAGGGAAGGAAACTGCTCTCCTTACCTGCTCTGGCCTACAGGTGACTCCAGGCCCACAGCAATGTGATTGACTCTGATTCTTAATTGTCCTCTGGGCAATTAGGGATGAGCAATAAATGCTGCCTGGCCAGCAGTGCCCTCCTCCCATGAATGAATTAATTTAACAAAAAGAAATTGCATTGAAAAATACAAAAATAATTATTTTGTTTCTGGGGTTGGGATTATTATGTACAGCAGCTTCTCTTCACTTGTCAAAGTACAAATGTCTATGACCAGAATAGCTCTGTGAATTTCTTGCATGAAGACTGCTGTATAGCCAGTTGTTTCTCCTCAATCTGATTTTGATATTGTTACTTTACTTCATCTGCGGCATTCCTGTCTTTTTGTGCAACTGCTACCTTTTCGGTTACTGCTTCTTTTCACTTTCATCTTCCTTATTCTTTTCTCTTTCATCGTCTGCTTGTTTATTCTTTAATTTTTTAAAAGTTTCCTTTTTATATATTTTTGTTTCCCACATAATTATGTTTACCTTCAGGAAAATAAACATATGAAGACCAAGAATAGAATAGACATTGGGATAGAAAATGTAACCGTGGAAACATAGAGAATAAAGTAGATAATCTCAATTTTGTACTAGAGTTATTATTGTAATATGTATGTTTCTGGATATACCGTCACTTGTATCAAATGCAACAGTCTTCTTGTCTCTAATTCTTAATTATTATTGAACTCTATAGTAAAAAGTAATTAAATCCAGGCCACCAATTATAAATTACTTCTTCTGATTTAAAAAATAACAAATAGACATCATAAAATAAATTTAAAAATTGTTAAAACATTGGCATTTATTGGTTTATTGTTTGGTTCATATGAAGTTGAAATAGTTGAATTTCTGAAATGTGAAACTCAATTAGTTACCAAAAAATCTCCAAATGAATTCAAAGTTACTGGAAAACAGAACTGTAGCCTTACAACTGGAACTTGTCCATAAGAAAATTGAAATACTGCCAACAATTTTAAATAGGCACTCATTGTGATGTTTTAGATTAACCTTTTATTGTATAGTCGATCAGCATAAATCCAATTCTTGAAACAAAAGCCTTTGTAAAATTAATCCAAAGAACATCTCATTTACAATGAAAAATAATTTCCCACCCAAAGTTAATTAATTGCAAAATCATCTCTTTCTCTCCTCTTTTGCATTTATTTATAAACTACACACCTATTAAATATCAATCTACTTCAAGTACTTCTGGAAGTTTAACAGAATTTTCATTTGAACTAGTTCTTTACAATGCTGGGTAAATTGGTTCAATGAAATAGCCTTTGAAAGGAATTATCAAAATGTTATTTCTTACTGATTTATTGGCTGTAATTTAGATATGATCTTTCTTTCCAAAGTTTATGGAAATCAGCTTTTGATCCATTTCCTGTAATATCCCAATTCAATATTAGTCAAACAGTCTGGTCTTTCTAACATGCAGGTATTTCATTATTAAAAAGCTGCTAATTCCAGTTTTGCAGGTTTTGCAAATGTCTGGAAGGTTTATCAGTTGTTATGGTGATGATTTGAGTTTTGAATTTCTTGTTTTGCATTGAAATTTACTAAAAGGAAGACTTGAACAATGTTCAACGTAGTTGACTCTAAAATTTAGTCTGAAATGGCCTAGAAAGCAACTTCGTTATGTCCAACCACTACAAAGTCTGATTAAAAAGCACTGAAACCAGATGGGCCACCTGACCTGGATCAAAGCTCTGGAAATGACTATAGCACACAAGCCCCATGGACCATGCAATGTCCTCTTTGATAACATATAGGATTTATAGAAAATTTGGAGAGGTGCCCACAAAGTAGTCAAGGAAAGACATGGTCATTCACTCAGAATCATACCGTACAGACAATTTCTCAGTTACCATCATTATCATCCCACTGACAAGTCAGGTCCAACAGAGGTTGCAAGATGGTTATATACAGGCAGAAGGAGGGTTTCCTAGGAATCCCCACAATTTATTCTGGAGATAATAGGAACTGCAGATGCTGAAGAATCCGTGATGACAAGGTGTGGGGCTGGATGAACACAACAAGCCAAGCAGTATCAGAGGAGCAGGAAAGCTGACGTTTCAGGCCTAGACTCTTCATCATAAATGGAGGAGGGGAAGAGGGTTCTGAAATAAATAGGGAGAGAGGGGGAGGCGGATCAAAGATGGATAGAGAAGATAAGCGGAGAGGAGACAGACAAGTTAGAGGTGGGGATGGAGCCAGTAAAGGTGAGCGTAGGTAGGGAGGAGGTAGGTCAGCGCAGGGAGGACGGACAGGTCAAAGGAGCAGGATGAGGTTAGTAGGTAGGAAATGGGGGTACAGCTTGGGGTGGGAGGAGGGGATAGGTGAGAGGAAGAACTGGGTTGGAGAGGCGAGGATGAGCTGGGCAGGTTTTGGGATGCAGTAGGGGGAAGGGAGATTTTGAAGCTTATGAAATCCACATTGATACCATTGGGCTGCAGGGTTCCCAAGCAGAATATGAGTTGCTGTTCCTGCAAACTTCAGGTGGCATCGTTGTGACAGTACAGGAGGCCCAGGATGGATGTATTGTTTGAGGAATGGGAGGGGGAGTTGAAATGGTTCACATTGGAATTTTCTGAGGAATGGGAGGAGGTGTTCCCAGGTTGTGAACCATGCAGGAGTATACTGAATGTGTTGAGTAGGTCTGTATGTGGTATTGTCGGTGCTCGAAGACCTCAGTCTCCTTGATTGGCTTTCTAGTGTCATTCACATGCAGAAACCCCCTTTTTACCCCTCATTCCCCTTGTTGCTTGAATTTATTGGATGGACTTACTGTAGTTGACCTCCTTGTGCAACCTGACTTGACCGCCCCAGATGACATGTTGACCATGATCTACTTGTGAATGTAGAGACATTGATCCCTGTATAGAATGTAACCCGACTAGCTGCCTAAACATGGCCTGGCTCCTCTGAGGCTGCCCTTGATGAAGTGATTCGGAGGCCCCTGGCCTTCACTGAGGACCACTCTGTTTTGACTTTTGAGATGCGCCTGTTTCCTTTGCAGCACATGCTGTGGAAGCTGCAGGCACGGGGTCAAGGTGTAAGATTGGAGCAGTGCACCATTCAACAAAATGTCCACTCCCTTAACTGAGCACTGCTGGCCAGTGAACCAAGCTGTTGGACTCTGTTGTTGCTGTAGGAGGCAAGGCAAGATGCTGTGAGAATGAGTGAGAGGTTGAGACAGTTAGAAAGTAGCACTGACATCCAGCTAATTCCAGTTTGTGAGCTGGGTGCCTGCCCCTGTTTGTGAAGTCTCATTTCAGCGGCATTGCAACACTGGGTGTGCCTATTCCTGTTACTCCTGAGTGAGAATCAACTTGATATCCAGAGCTCTGTTAGAAAGTGCAATGCCTCGTTCTTGACATTGAGAAAGCTCTAGCCCAATTCTCTTGTGATTCTCTCAGATTTCTCACCATAGCTATGTCGTTCAGGCCCAACATGATTTTGTGGAAGGGAGATCATGTTTACCAATTTATTGGTATGTTTTTGAAGCAGTAATGTGTTGTGGACTAAAGGGAACCAGTGGATATACTGGACTTAGATTTCCAGAAGCAATCTGATAAGGTGCCATGTAGAAGGTTATTGTAGAAAATAGAAGCTCATGCTGTAGAGAGTAACTAGTAGGCATGGAGAAACGACTGTCTGATTAATTAGAAAGTAAGCATAAATGAGTCATTTTCTTGCGTTGCAATACTTACCCAGTGGTCTGCCACAGAGATTCTCCTGGGGTTTCAACTTCTACAGTTTATATAAATGACTTGCGTTAAGATGTTAAATGTATGAATGATAAACTTGTTGATAATAGCAAAAAATAAGTGTAGAATCACAGAATCCTCACAGAGTGGAAGTAGGCCATTTGGCCCATCAAGTCCGTACCAGCCTTCCAAAGAGCATCCCATCCAGATCCATTCCCCTTCTCTTTCCCTGTAACCCGGCACTTCCCATGGCTGATCCACCTAGCCCACACGTCTTTGGACTGTAGGAGGAAACCAAAGTACCCAGACGAAACTCCACATAGACAATCATCCATGGGTAGAATAGAACCCAGGTCCCTGACACTGTGAGATAGCAATGCTATCCACTGAGCCACCATACCTTCCAAGTAGGGGAACAAGGTGTGATGAAGTCGTAAAAAGGGATATAGACGGATTAAGTGAGTGTGCAAAGATCTGGCAAATGGAGCACTATGAGGGAACATGTGAAAATGTCCATTTTGGCAGTGAAAAAGAGGAGTATTGTCTAAATAATGAGAGATCGCAGAGCTCTGAGATGTGCAGAAATCTGGATATCCTATTGTGTGAATCACAAGTTTTGATGCAGCGCAGTAAGTAACTTGAAAAGCTAGTATATTATTACCCTCAGGAACACTGCTAGATTACTTAGCATAGGGGAATTAAATACAAAAGTAGTGGTTAAGATTATCTTTCAGTTATGGAGGTCTCCAGTGAAACACAGCTAGAATACTGTGTTCTTATTTTAGGATGGATGTATATGTGTTGGAAATTGATCAAAGAAGGTTTATTAAACTAATATGTGGAATGGGCTGCCTGTCTCCTGAGGACGGGTTGGCCAGTCTATACTTGTATCCACTGGAATTTAGAAGAATAAGAGTCAACGTGATTGAAATATTTGAAGGTGACGGGTTGATGTGGATAGGATGTTCCCTCTCGTGGGAAAATTGCAAAGTGGGGAGTCATTGTTTCAAAATAAGGAGTCACCCATTTTAGGCAGAAATTTAGTTTTTTTTTCCTCTTCGTGGGTAGTGAAACTTTAGAACTCTCCTCCTGAGACAGCACCTTCCAAACCCATGACAACTACCCATCTAGGAGGACAAGAACAGCAGATACATCACCACCTTCTTGAATATAAAACCAGGGATGTACTTCTGAGGTTCTATAAGGCTCTGGTCAAGCCACATTTGGAGTATTGTGCACAGTTTTGGGCCCCATATCTCAGGAAAGATGTACTGGTCCTGGAGTAGGTTCAGAGGAGATTCACGAGAATGGTGCCAGGAATGAAAAGCTTGATATAAGAGGAACAATTCAGGACTCTGGGTCTATACTTGATAGAGTCTAGAAGGATGAGGGGGATCCAATTGAAACTTAGAGAATACTGAATGTCCTGAACAAAATGGATTTTGGGAAGATGTTTCCATTGGTAGGAGAGACTAAGACCCAAGAGCACAGCCTTAGAGTAAAAGGAAGACCTTTTAGAATGGGGATAAGGAGAAAGCTCTTCAGCCAGAGAGCGGTGAATGTATGGAACTCACTGCCACAGAAGGCTGTGGAGGCCAGGTCATTGAACATATTTAAGATGGAGATAGGTTCTTCATTGCCAATGGGATCAAGGGTTATGGAGAGAAGGCAGGAGAATGTGATTGAGAAACTTACCAACTATGACTGAATGGCGGAGCAGACTCGATGGGCAGAATGGCCTATTTTCTGCTTCCATGTCTTATGGTTTTTGGAAAAAAGAATACAGGCATGGACTATTTTCTAAATGGTGAGCAAATTCGTAAAGCAGAAGTACAAAGGGATCTCGGAGTATTGGTCCAGGATTCTCTACAGGTTAACTTGCAGGTACAGTCCGTGACTAAGAAAGCGAATGTAATGTTGTCGTTTATCTCAAGAGGGTTGGAATATAAAAGCAGCGATGTGCTTCTGAGGCTTTATAAGGCTCTGGTTAGGCCCCATTTAGAATACTGTGTCCAATTTTGGGCCCCACACCTCAGGAAGGACATGCTAGCCTTGGAGCGTGTCCAACGGAGATTCACATGGATGATCCCTGGAATGGTAAGTTTAACGTACGATGAATGGCTAAGGATCCTGGGATTGTATTCATTAGCGTTTAGAAGGTTGAGGCGAGATCTAATAGAAACTTACAAGATAATGTATGGCTTAGAAAGGGTGGACACTGGGAAGTTGTTTCCATTAGGCGGGGAGACTAGGACCTGTGGGCACAGCCTTAGAATTAGAAGGGGTAAACTTAAAACGGAAATGAGGAGACATTTCTTCAGCCAGAGACTGGTGGGTTTGTGGAATTCATTGCCACGGAGTGCAATGGAGGCCGGGACGTTAAATGTCTTCAAGGCAGAGATTGATAAATTCTTGATCTCAGAAGGAATCAAGGGCTACAGGGAGAGTGCAGGGAAGTGGCGTTGAAATGCCCATCAGCCATGATTATATGGCAGAGTGGATTCGATGGGCCAATTGGCCTTACTTCTATTGCTTTGTCTTATGGTCTTATGGCCTCACCTGCAAGCTTACCTCCAAGCCCCATACCAGCCTGTCTTGGAAACAACATGCTGTTCCTTCAGTGACACAGGGTAAAATTTCTAGAACTCCTGCCCTGACGGCGCTATGGGAGTGACTACATCGAATATACTGCAGTAGTTCAAGAAAGCAGCTCACCACCACCTTCTCGAGGTCTACTAGGGACGGGCCATAAATGCTGGCTTATTCATCAACACCTAAACTCTATGACCAAGTATTGACGCAATACTCCAGCTTAAACTGAGGGAATAACTCTGCAGTCTAACTTCAATTGGAAGCAAAGGGCTATTATCGCCTGAAGCCCCTTTTTCTTCCTATATATTACAGCCATCCCTGTAGCTGTACAAATGTGGAGGGGGATTATGCTAATTGTATTCAGGAGGCAACACTATAGAATCAAACAAGATCAGCTGATTACTCTTGCATAAAGTCCGGAATGTACATTTATACTTAAATGCAATTGCTGAAATGGCTATTTTTGATCTTTATAACCTACCCTTTTAACCTTGACAACAAAATGTGAGGCTGGATGAACACAGCAGGCCCAGCAGCATCTCAGGAGCACAAAAGCTGACGTCTCGGCCCTAGACCCTTCATCAGAGAGCTTGGCCTGCTGTGTTCATCCAGCTTCACACTTTGTTATCTTGGATTCTCCAGCATCTGCAGTTCCCATTATCTCTGACACCCTTTTTACCTTGTTACTTTTTCACATATCTAGATGACTTTACTGCTTATTATAATTGAAACAATTTGCTATATTAAAGAGGCTAACTGCAAGTTACTGTTAACTTCTACCTATCAGCTACAGAAGTGCTGATGTAAAATGGGACAATTCTTATTTTTTTCAATCACAGATCAATACATTTGTACTTTTACGTGTGGTAATGATCACAATTGCAAGCTCACAACGGCACTCCATGATGTTGGCATCAGACAGCACCTTGGCACAGCGTGTTTTGTCCCAGATATGGTGAGTCATTGTGAAATCTATATCTGTTGTTGTACTTTGCATGTGGTACAAGGTGAAGGGCAATCCATATTTTGTTAATGTACCTTATGTAATCTGAGGAAAGTTAAGCTGCAATTGCACTCAAAATGATAAGTGCATTTACTGAAAAGGCACTGATGCTTTTGACAGGATATACTTTATCAATTCTAATCTGCAAATACAAGTCAAATTGATTAAAAGCCATGTTTAAAAGCATTAAAAAGTGCCTCAAGGTGAAGCTGCAGATTTAAATACATCATGAACTCTCAATATTCTTTGCAATTGTGCCTAGTTCTGATTCAGTTTATCATGAATGTACACAAGCATTCCTATTGGCCTATTTTTGACCCAGGTACCCAATGCAAAATATGACCTTGAAAAGTTTCTGATACTCCTAAACCCTACAGTTGGTCAACTCATCTTGGCCAGAAAATTGGAAGAAAAGCTTTTTATACTAGTTTTCAGTCCTGAAACAGAGTAGCTGAAATTTCAAACATGATTTGACCTTTTTATTAATGGTCTGCTGACCAGACTGAAGCGTGTAGTGGGAAAAATGACTCGCACCAATAGTGAAGTGGCGAGGGAATGACAGGGAGCACATTAAACCAAATCTGAAACAACAGTGAGAGATGGTAAGAGCTGCCGATGCCGGAGTCAGAGATAACAGTGTGGAGCTGGAGGAACACAGTAGACCAAGCAGCATCAGAGGAGCAGGAAAGCTGACAATTTGGGCCAGGACCCTTTCTTCTTCAGACCCAAAACGTCAGCTTTCTTGCTCCTCTAAGTCTGCCTGGCCTGCTGTGTTCCTCCAGCTCCACTGTGTTATCTCTGAAAGAACAGTGATGTGTATAGGATTTAAGACTGGAAATATTGTGGGGGTTATGTGAAGCATGAGTGTAGACTCATTTGAAGATGACAGTGGAAATGTACAGATTCAAGACACTGCACAACAGGACAATGCAGTTAGGTGATTGGTGAGATTAACTTTGTGCAGGGCAGGCTACAAACATTGTGTCACAGTAAATTATTTAACTGAGCATGTGTGGTGCATTCTCCTTAAATGTTACTCCCCTTTTCTTTCCCCTATACTCGCTGCTCTTCCTTTATGATGTTTACATACAATGGTCATGGTGTGGTCACATTTGTCCAATGAACTTGTTCCCACGGCTGTTTCAGCGTTTAGCCCCAGAGACTTCATGAACTGGATCCTTCGCCCTGGAACTCTGTCAATCCCTTTCTCTCTCCCTCTCATACCTTCCCAATGCCTGTTGAAAGTTTTCCTCTTTGTATCTAGACCCGTTTCTTCATCATTTCTGCTCACTTTAGCCCAAGCGGGCTGCTTTGCTAATTGAAAAAAACAAAGAAACAGAAATATTTTTGTTTATGTTCGGTGAAGTGATTCACAGAACATTCAAGTCACTTGCACTGAGTCATACATTTTCTCACAATCTGACACGTTCAGACACTCTTTGTTTCTTTCAATGTCTCACAGACACATTACTTTCTCTGATTATTTCAGTATATTGCTTTCATGACTCAATTTACTTTGATTCAGTGAGACACTCGTGTCTTTAAAGAGATAATCACAGCTCACCATTGACATTCTCAACTTTAAAAGCAAATGACTGTGGTAGCTTCAGCTCTCACTGTAATCTTACACAATATTAACAATGCTACTGCTCCTCTTCGTGATTTAGTGTGCCCTGGTTTCTTGCAAAAATTCATTTGTCATGGTTGTTTGACACTGGGATTGCAAGAAAGAGTTGCACCCCTTTAGAAATTTTACTTCAATGCTGAAGCCTAATGCTTCATTTATTGACAGGAATTATTACTCAATTGATTTAATGAAATGATTTTTTATTGTTCATGTGAATTCAACTTAACACAATTTCTGTAATTTTCTCATTGCTGGTGAGTTGCATTTGCTGTTCATTCCCAATTGTGCCCGAATGCTTGTTCATGATATTTGCAGAAATCTCCCTGGTGCTGATTCCTTCCAATATTGTCCTAGAACATTATTTTGTGAAGGGATTCCTTTCAAGAAATATTTGATAGTATTTTTACCAAATAAGCAGTTTAATTTGTCTCTCTTGGTCAGTGCTGGTTTTTGGTTCTGCATCATCCATTTCCCACTCTATTTCGTACCTTTGAATTCCTTTTCTTCCCATTTTTATTTAGCTGCCCTTTAAAGATATCTATGCTCTTTCACTTAGCTATTCAATGCGGTAACAACCTTTTTTTTGTCACACTCCACAGTATTTTCTTGTAATTCCTCTTTATGTCCTTATTATTTCCACAAGTTTGACATAGTACTGTGATTAAAAAAATCAATGATGACTAACCAATATATATTTATTGTAGATTATAAAAACAAGGCACTTGCTGTCACACATACATATTCACCTAAGATGCTGTACCCATATTGAAAGCTCATAAGCTGGGTAACTTGTATAGCATAAAGGATGACCATTGCTATTGTCTGCTATTGATTGTAAAATCTGGGTTCCTTGATAGTGCAGTATTTTTCTTTTCATTCTTCTGCAGGTAGACCATTTTACTCTATCTTACTTATTTCATCCTTTGATCACTGTTTGTTTGTTTGTTTTTCTTGCAGCAGGAATAGCAATCACACTATCAGCAATCACCTTTATTTACAGGATAAATTGATAGCAATGTATGATAACCACATGTACGGCAAAATATTTCTGTTTAGAATGTCTGATTAACCCTGCCTGTTTTCATGTTGTGCCATGCTGGTATTTCTCTGTTAGGCCTGACATTGAAATATATAAAATGGCAGTTCTTAGCTATGAGTTACCTACTTAAAATTTTAGGCTTGTCCATTCAACTGTAAGAGATTGTTTAATTGCAGTGAGTTTTAATCACTCCCAAATGTCCCAAAGCTAACCTTTGCAAGTGTGGAGTCTAATTCCTTCAGATTTTAACTATAGTTGGAAGTTGAATTCTTTTTGAGCATTTTCTTTATATCACTTTTCTATCTATTTCATCCTTCCATCTCATTTTTATTTTCATTTGAAATACATTATTTTACAATGAGCAAAATGCAACATCTTGCGTGGTTTATTTTGTGTGCCTCGATAAGGATAGCTCAATCTCAGTAAGTGAGGAAGCACATTGCTAATTGCCCTATTCTCAGCGCACTCAGATCTCATGGAGCGGGTGCCATGCTTTTTAAGAAAGCGGATGGCCCCAAATTAGTGAAAAGTCCATGGCAAGCCCCTGAGTAACTTATAGCATAAAGAAATGACAACTGCTATTGTATGTTATTGATTGCAAAATCTGGGTTCCTTGAAGGTGCAATATTTTTCTATTCTATGCAGATGTAATATAAAAAAAGCTTTGTTTACAGATATAATTCATTTGATCAACAGCCATTAAGCGCTCAGTCACCAACATTATTTAGCATGCAACTTGGGAAAATGGACACAAGTTTAGTTTGAGTTAGTTGCCATTCTTTACCTGTCACAGTTTATGTCCCCACAAATCAAATACTCAGAAATGTCCGTGATGTCTCTGTCAATTCTTATATCCTGTTGTACCTCCCTAATATGGCAACTTTGGGACCGGGTCTTTACTGGAGCGTGGGAGTGGACATATATTCAATGCATATTAAAAATAATGACCTCACCTTGACTTGTATGTATAACATGCCTAGTAGATGAGTGATTTTCCAATTGGACAGCAAGAACAGGATTTTTTTTCCAAAAAGGACAAAATGTATGAAAATGTAACATGAAGAAAGACCAGTGTGGAGCTACTATGGGGAAAACGCTATTGTTCTAGGGGTGCCCTTCAGAGAGTGTTTAGACTAGGGAGGTACAGCGTGTATTCATTATTATCATTGTGTGTTTTTGATACTGTAAGTTTATTCTGTGATATAATAGCACTGATTTACATGACTCCAGTGTAGTGTATTACTCATAGCAGGCAACAGTTGAAAAATCGGTCCATTTAACTTTGTATCATGCTCAATTTCTGATGTTAAGTTTGCAGGTGCAATGCATTGTCACTACCAGCATGTAAAAAAGCCATAACTATGTTGTTTAAATTCATTTCTACTCTGAATTTCACAAGTTCACCCAAGGATTTCAACCCACAAGTGGCATTTGCCCATATAGACCAGGCATCCAGTAAGAACACAGGCTAAAATTTGCTATAATCCAGTTATAAACAAATTTCACTGTAGCTGAAGCCTCACATATTCAGCCATAATCATCCTTATGTTCAAGTTTTTGTTCTCTCCATCACAAAATTCTCACTTTAACCACACTCCCACTGCCTACCCCCATCCTGTCTTAATCTATCTGCAACTTGAACCTTCATCTATGCCTTTATATATCTCCAGAGTTGACTATTCTAATCTTTGCCCGGCTGACTTCCCATCCTACCCACTTCTTAGGTTTCGGATGAACCAAAGTTTTTCTGTCCAGCTACTGTTGTGTCCCAGCCCTAGTTTCTCATTGTCTCCAATGTAAAATTCTCATCTCTACATTCCCTATAGCCCTTTGCTTTAATCCAGTGTAACCTCTTTCAGTTCTTCAGACACTCTGATAACTATATGTACCTTGAATGCTGGTGGCATGTGCAACTCCTCCTCCATCATCTCTCCATTGGTGTCTGTGTCCTTGGCTAGCTATACCTTAAACTCTAGAATTTCCTCTCTAACTACTTTCATTTCCTCTCTTGTCTCCTACCTCCTTAGATCATACTCCACCAAGTTTTTAGTCAACCACTACATTTTGTTTCTTTGGGTTGAATTTTGTTATGTTTTGCATCTGTGTCCATAATTTCAGTCATCGAACTTGCTGTCTTCTCATGTTGCTCAGTGTCATAATTTGATTTAAAATGCTCCTGTGAAAATCCTTGAAATAATTTTCTACATTAACACATCATACAAATGCAAACTTTTTTCCTTATTGCATCAGTTACAACAGAAGGTGTTTAATTGGTAATGCTAAAATCAACTACATCACTTACTTCTAATAACTCAACAAGTTGCATTTATTAAAGACCAATGTTAGAGTAAAATTGGGCGCCTAACAGATGACCAATCCACTGCTCAGGCTTTCCATCCAGCCCTGATAATTACTTTATTGTGTTTTAATTCAAAGGCAAAAACATATTGTCAAAGTAGTCCTTTACGTGCTCCTGAGATGCTGCTTGGCCTGCTGTTTTCATCCAGCCTCACATTTTATTATCTCGGATTCTCCAGTATCTGCAGTTCCCATTATCACTTTACCAAATTCAGCTTTGTTTAAAATTAGTTTTATTGTGAAACTTCCTAACTAAATTAGAGAATAACTCTTTCTCCTTTACTGACACCTGAACAAAGCTGATTTGTGATAAATGTGAGTAAACTGTATTTAATGTTTAATTCACTGTCTTCAAATTAATACTGAATTTAGGGGCACCTTTTAGTACAGCTCCTACCTGACTGCCAGCTTAATCAAGACTTGGTAACTTGGTAATTCAGGAAAGTCATTGTGAAAGTGCTTTACAATAATTGATACATTTTGTGGTGAATAGTAATGGCACATGATCTACTTCATGCTGCGTAAATCTTCACATCATTGGCCATTCCTATTCCAGGTGTCTGCAGGTCATCTAGCAGCAAACTCTCAGAGGACACACCTTCTCCAACATGTCCAGGTGTACTGTCAATAATTGTGCCATTGTCAAAATATCATTGCACCTGCATGCATTGCCCCCAGACGCATTAATTTCTTCATCTCAAACTTACTGAAAGAAAAATATCATCAGCAGTGTTAATTCAAATGAAAACAACAGTGAAGAAAACAATACCAAAAAAAGGTGATGAATTACAAAATTGAATTTAATTTATTGAAAAGACTTTACACCAACTTAAAAATTGCTGAATTCTATTTTTTTTAATTCTTAAGCAAACCAAGTTCTAAAATAACTGATTCATCCTATTTAACTGTCGAATCACTACACTGTCAGCGTTCCAGTAACACCTGAATGATATCTGCACACGTTGGTGGTGAACTTTTTGACAAAATACCACTTTAGATAATGCAGCCTGGAGTGAATTGGATGGTAAACACGTTTCCAACACATGCCACAGCTTCACCAATAGTTTTTTTTAATGGTTTACTTTATTCTGTGTGCAATAATTTGTAAACAGTTTTCTTTGCAATGTTCTCTCTGTTTACAGGACGGCTATCAAGCCTGTAGTGATCCTTCTGCCAGTTTTGGGTCTGACCTGGTTTTGTGGGGTTTTGGTCCATTTCAATATTGTTCTTGCATATATCTTTGTTGTGCTTAATTCCTTCCAGGTAAGAGTGCACATTTTCTTTGTGTATACTTGAATATATATTCTTTTTATCAAGAAAGATTAAGTTGAAGACATGTTATATTTCAAAGCATTGTATCCGGAATCTTTAAATCAGTTTCTGACAAAGTCAGGCTGAATTAGTTAATGTCATATTCTCAGTCAGAAAAGACCTTTATACACATACCATGGCTTTCACAACTTCTATCCAAAAGCTACTAGAAATCCTGATATAAATTGCATATATAATTTAGAACTAATATCTGTGAAATGAAAGAGCATTGATTGCATCTTGAAATGTTTAATTTTTTTCCCTTTGAAGGATGTATGACAGCTGTGATTTGAAGCAGCGTTGAACACACAATACAACAGTCACTGTTTCAATTAACTTTTAATTGCTGAAAATTGATTAAAATTTAGAGCCCAACTCCGAACTAACAAGACTCCTTTCCTGGCGTGAATTCTCACTGGATGAGAAGGTAATTGGACACGTAAGTCAACACATTTGATTTGTAGCAACTGATCTAACAGCTATTGATTTGAGCCATCAAAAAAAAACCCAGGAACACTACAAATCAGATATGCTGGCCTTAAGTCCTGAGCCTCCTTTTAATGTTTTTGCCAAGCTACGTTCTATGCCAACAGCAGGATCTGGCCTTTTTCAGGCTATACGTTTTGGAAGTTTAAAACAGTATGACCACACCTCTAAACTTTGTTCAAGCTATTAAATAAGTTTTCAATTTTTTTGTGTTTATTTCAGTTTTCCAGTGAATCATAAATAGCTGTCTGATTTTTCTGTGCAATTATAGGGTTGCCCTGTGGGGTCCCTCTATTCTGAGGAAAGAAGATTTTATAACTTTGCATACCTTTTGTTTCCTTTTCTCATATTATTTCTTTGAACAAAGTCACACACTCGGCTACAAAACACCCTTTTCTGAGTGCATGATTCATTTTGCATTGATTATTTTGACGCTGCTTGAACTTTTCATTACGTGATGAGAAATAGTTAAATATTTTTAAAGAAAGACTCTCACAAAATAATTGGTTATATAAATCAATTTTAAAAAGTCCATCCAACTCAGTAGATGTCTGCCCCTCACAACAAATTTTTAGTATTTCCTGTGTTGAACTACTTTATTCAAGCTAATTAATTCCCAAAAGAATGACAATACAAAAACAGTGACCTCTTGCTGGTGTAAAGTGCAGTGATTAATAGGACAAATGAAATCCTGGTAAATGAAACACAAATTACATAAAATGCTTAAAACTCATGAATTTAACCTTATCTGCAATTTTTTGATAAGTAGTTAAAGTAACTGAAGTAATCTGACAGATAGATTGTTAATAATTGCCAAATATTTGGAGAATTGTCTTTTCCATAAATCGTTCAATTCAGTACCCATAAAAAAAAATCTACTGTAGAAATAAATCACTTCCCTTCTCATACAGATAGTGTTTCAACTCCAGCTGAACACTTCACTTAATTTTGATCAATCTGTTAAAGGGTAAAGCTGATTTGGAAAATTTAAGTAAATCCCATGAAGTAGTTTCTCTCAATTCAAAAGGACAATGCATCTCTTGTTAATGATGAAACATATCATTTTGGTTCACTTTAATATTCTTACATATGTTGATTTTAGAACCCTATTCATTCAAAGAGTCTTTGTTGACTACACAATATCATTGGCTGATAATTTGGTGGAGGAGTTCCTGCACCCTGGAGTTTGAGGAACTGAATTAACGTGTACGATTTAAATGACAAGATCTGTGGTGTATCCAGAGTTAGTGACCGTATTTTCAGCTTGACAGCACAGGGCTCAGTAACTCCTCCATGCCCACTCCTTACATGACATACACTTTAAACTGTGATATTTGTCATGTGGGAGGAGGAAATGCAGTATAATGCAGAAGTTAAACTTTACAAATACATTGACTACTAAATATCAGTGCAGAAGCAAATGACTGACGTTGTATTTCTCGGCTGTACCAGGTCGCACAAACTGATATAGGGGTGTTTAAAAATTAATTTTGCTTTTGAGGGAATGCTGTTTTAATGATGTGAACTTTGCAGAATAATCTGGTGGATCTATCTTTATGGTTTGAATTGATTGTTGGAAGTAAAAGAAATTGCAGAAGTAATTGCAGAAGAAAAAATAATGTGGTGAGCATTTGAATTCTAGTGTGATCTTTCATGATCTTCATACCTGCATCCCTGTAACTGGGCTTGGAAAATAACCTGAATTTCTTCACTGGTATAACTTTAGTTTTCATAGAGAACAGAAGGAAAAATCTTGAGCTTAGGTATTGACAGTTCCAAAGCACTCTCCTTTCTTCTCTTTAAGCTGAAAACCAAAACATTTACACAGTCAAACAGGCGTGCTGTCTCTTGTTCTAATCCAGAAAAAGGAGATGTGTTGGTCTATGAAGTATCTCTTGCAATCAAATTCTTGACAACAGATAGACAATAATACAGTTTTTCCTTTCAGCTGCCTTTGAAAGAAGGCAAGCTGGTGAAGTAGTTTTTTTAATCTCTCAAGTTGGTTAATAACACTCAGGAAATGAGTGAAGTCACTGATTATCTTAAGTAGAGCATTAAATAATAAACAAGATGGAATGACCATGATGTTTTGTATTTGTCACACTCTCAAGCAGACTTTTAATGACCTTCAGAAACAGCAATGTGAGCAGGCTATCGTGCAGGATGTGAAATAACTCCACTGAGGCCAGTATCTCGCCAGCAAGTCACCCTCTGCTGACCCATTCAAAGTACCTGTCACACCCAGCATGCTCAGAACCAGCTCCTACAGTGAACAGAACTCCTGACACCTCTGTCATCCAGGGCTCCCTGATTGGACCAGGTTAAATGCTCCAGTCAGGGGACTAATATTTCATGAGGTGCATCTGGCTGACCTCGTTCTAATCACTACTACTCTCTCCCTTTAAGTCTGCGGCTATGCCAGCATCCAATCCTGGCTACCAGGCATAACCTCTCACTAGCACCTGCATTTTGAACACCCCTGGATGACCCCGGTGGAGTTCAGCCAGTATCTGGCAGTGACCTTTGCTCGGGACGATTATGCTTTGTCTCCATGATAACATGCCATCATCTATGGTCATCTGGTCTTGTGGAGTCCAAAAAGATTTCAGTTCTGGTTGTGATGGCCTTTTTTGTTTCACCACAAGCTGTTTTAGTTTTGCCAGGACCAGGTCTTTTCGTGTCCACAGTCGGATATTGTCAGCAGTGACTGGAAGTGTGTACAGAAAGTTCAAAACCAGGACGACTCTTCTGATGACAGTACCACTATGTGGTATACCCACGAGTGGGAGGAGACTCAAGGCATCCACATTTGCCACTTGACCTTCATGATGGTGTTCCAACTTGTAATTGTATGCACTCAGAATAAGAGCCCATCTCTGAATTTGACCTGAAGCTATGTGGTGGCACGGCCCCGTTCTCTGAATAGGCCTAGCAGAGGTTTGTGGCCCATTACTGTTGCAGATTTATGTCCATAATGGTATTGTTGGAGCTTTCTCATACCAAAGATGCCAAACCTTCCTTCTCTATACATGTGTATTTTCATTCAGCATCAGCCAAGGACCAGGAAGCAAATACAATTGGGCACTCCACTCTGCAGGGCCATTGCTGAGCTAACACTACCCCAATACTGTACGGGGAGGCATCACATCTCACTTGGGATTGTAGTGTGCCAACACCTTAGAGGACATTAGCTGCCACTTCCCTAAAGGCTGCATCTTGGTTACATGACCATTTCTAAGGCTAACCCTTTTACAATAACAGGTGTAAGCGTACCAGAATGAAAGCCAGATTGCATATGAATTTTCTGTAATAACTTATCAACCCAGGAAAGATCTAAGCTCCAGTACAGACCATGGGAGCCAGGATGCCTTATGCCTGCCTTGGAGAAATGTTTAAGCACTACGTCCAAATTCTCTAATTTGTCTTTACTTGATCTTCCCTGTCATTAGCATGTCATCCAGATAAATGGCGACCTGGGGTAAACCTTGTACAATGTTTTCCATTATCCATTGGAAAGTGGCACAGCCTGATGATATCCCAAAAGACAATCTTGTATTTTGGTTCAAACCATTATGGGTATTAATTGTAGCATAATTTTGGGAATCCTCTAACCGCAACTGCAAGAATGCATGGCTCATGTCCAGCTTCGTGAAGGACAGCACATCTGCCAGTTTTGCATATGAATCCTCTATGCAAGGGATTGGGGTTTTTTCCAACTGTGAAAAGCAATTCACTGTTTGTTTGAAACCTACACAATGGTGAACCGACCTGTTGTGCTGCCCATTTCGCAAACTGGACTGACTCTCTGATGAAGGTGTAGGCCCGAAACGTCAGCTTTTGTGCTCCTGAGATGCTGCTTGGCCTGCTGTGTTCATCCAGCTTCACACGTTGTTATCGTGATTTGATTATTCCTTTACTTTCCAGCCTCCTGATTTCTGCCTGTACTTATGCCCATAAGGCAAATTGAATTGGGCAGGCCTTGCAGAATCTTGGAATTGCTTCCTGGTCAACATGACCATGGCCCTTTTGATAGTCCCTGGACATTCCAGAGAAACTTCCACGTATTTAATTTGGACTTCATTCAGGCAACCATTAGCATGTTGAGCCAATCAAGGTGAATCTTTCTCAACCAATTTCACTCCATCAAGCTTGGATGCGAGCCTTTACTACAATGAGCCAACTGCTTTTCATCAGAAACTGGAACCAAAGTTATAACCTTAACCTGTGAAGGTTCCCCTGTGTAGTTTCTCAGCCTGGCTGAGGTCTTACACAAACTTTAGGGTTGGAGTCCAGAGCGAACTTTTATAAAGGCTAGTTCCACAATCACTGGTACAGCTGTGCTTAAATCAATCTTCGTTAGAACCAGGTAACGATTTAACCAGATGTTTATTTTGATTGGTTCTGATTTAGATGTTGCTCAGCAATTTAGCTGTTCAAAACTAGCTGTGTGTGGACTTTCCAGGGTGTGCACTCTCCAAGATACCAACATACGAGTTTTCCTACATCTTTTAGGCCTAGTAGGACTCTTTCACTGTCTTGAGTCTACGTACCAACAGCAACTACAATAGCCTATTGGCCTGGATCCTTGAGAGAAAATTTTAACTGTTTGGCTGAGGCTTGGCTTTGTTTTGGGGTTTTGCTGTGGGTTCACCTAGAGTCCGTCTGTTCAGGATATGTCCTGTGTGAGGCTATGCAATTGCCTTTCCTCTAGTGGTGTTCCCCAAGCTCAGTCAGCCTGGCGAGGGTGTACACTTCCACTGAAATACCCTGTAACTCATATTCTCCATTTGCTGTGTTTATTAATGAGAAAGCCAGTTACAGTTCCTGTTTGAAGTCCAGTTGGTACTTTTGTATGCTTACATCATTAATCCCACATACCAAATGTATGTTCAGCATCCCACTCCTGTAGCCACTAAAATATTTCCATGAAGGCTGCTATCCTATCTCCAAGTTCCCCTTCATTTACACACGCATGTAAATGACTCTGACCCACTATCCTCAGAGCCAGCTGCCAGAGTGAACAGAACTCTGACACTCCTGTTTATATCTGCCTGCCATGACTCCTGACTGGACCAGGCTAACGACCTATTAATCAGGGAACACTCATATTCACTCATATTCTATCAGGTCCACGTGGCTGATATCATTCCAATCATTACAGGATGTATTGCCATTTTCAGTGAGTTAAAGTTTTAGATTGAACAATATGTGTCACGCATAACTTAATATAATGCAGCTACAACTTCATCTTTCAGTTCACTGCTTAAATGCATTTGTTACTGAGATAGCACATTACATAAATGTGATTGGCATTACTGCCAGTGTGGTTACATACCCATTGTCTTCACAACCACATCATTTTAAAATTTTTGAATTTGTAGAAGACCCTTTGCAACATTGGGCTGTCCCAAAGCATTTCACAGCTCATGAATTAGTTTCAAAGTGCAGTCGCTGTGTGTGTACAGCAGCTGCTAAAAATGGACATGAGCTAACTGCTACATTGGCTGCTTTGATGGTAGTATTGTGGGGTAAATATTGGGCAGGGTAAATTTATAATGTTTTGATTGTGATGGTAAAAATGTTCCAGCCTTTCCTCAGATACACACAGTTTGCATGAGAGATTTCCACATTTTAGGTTGCACAATATCCAAGAATGATGGGGGAATATTCAGCATAAAATAAACCCGCTCCTTAAAATTATCTTATAGATATGGCGTAGTGATGCTCCATGTTTTACTGATTATAGAAATCATTATTCAGTCAGATGGTTCACCACGCATAAGAGTATCCAAGCAAATGATTGACACACTCTCAATGTCTAAATGTTCAAAATAGAAAGAAAATCAGTCCTGAATGTTTAGAAACTATTTTTTGACATGTTTGTGCTCTTCTGGAATAAACTGAAACTTAGTGTGATGGTTCTAAAGCCAAGATTATTGTTTTTAAATGAATACAGTATCAATTTGTTACAGAAGGTTATAAAGAGATAAAACTAAAATCCAGAGCAGATGATGTATTGAGTTCAGGTTTTGAAGGATGAACACTTGGAGCATAAAGTAACAACAGATGGGTTCCTGTTTCATTATTTGTTCAACAGATGTTCAAGTTGTTTCATAAAATATGGCCTATTACTCTGACCAAAAGCAGCTGTTTGGTAGATCTATCTTTTAAGTGGGTATCAGAAGTGGACTGATTCTTCAGTTATCCTCAGCACTGTAAATTACTTGTTTATAATTCCAGTGATGTATAGGTGATGTTAATGAAGAAGCGATGTTAGCCACTAATAAGTTCATTCTCTATTCGTTGAATGGACAACATTTCTCTATGTTTTCTTCTTTTCAACCTAAACAGTATTAGCTATTTAAAAATATTTTAGTGCTTCAATTGTCATTTCTTCAGTGCAAATCTCTTAGCTTTGCATGAATAAATGTCTTTAAAAAGGCTGTGGAAAATTGTTATCCACAGCTGTGTTTCCAAGTCCAGAAACATTATTAAGATCAGTTTCTGTAAGGTTCCATACAGAAGTGATGTTGTTTGCAGATTCCTGTGACCTGTAAACTGCATGACTATTGCAGTTCCACATTTGCTGCTGTAAAATTTATAGAGTCAGTTTTCCTACTGCTGCCATGGTGAATGGGAATTGTGTGGTTAGTGAAAGCTTTTGAATTGTATGCTTCTATGGGTAATTAAAAGAAATAGACTTCTGATTGCCATATATCAATGCAGCATTTTAAAGATGAAATAATGGTCACTTACACAGACTGCTTGTCATGACTAAAAGCAAACCCTTAGAGGTGTTAAAGTAATTCAGTGCTGTTAGATGAGAAGAGAGAAAGGACTTTGGTAAGGAGTGTAAATATTCGAATTGATCAGTTGGACCAAGAGGCCTGTTCTGTGCTCCACATTTTATATGATTCTATATAATAGAGAAAAGAATCGGCAAATAATGGTAATCAGAGTTAACACCTCTCGTATTTCCACAGCAACCACAATTCAGCGCTTAATGTATTCACATCAAGTGTAAGACTATTGGAGTATAAATGTTATCTCAACTTCTTTAAAGAAGTAGCATCTCAAATGTACTGTGGAAATGACAGAGTGTACCCAGAATTCAGAGGGACTTGGCAAAGTTGCCTGTGACAGGCTATTAGTCAAATACAATACTTTATCAATGGTAGAGCAGTAATCCACAAAGCCAATAGAATAATGAACCGAAAGATTAATGTTGAGATTGTGGATAAACATGGCAGTACTCTGGTACTTCAGTACTGCACCTGGTCACATTTACTGAATTCTAGGCTGAGATCATGGCCCCCACCCATCCTAACAGCCTAAAGGTTAGAGGTGAGTCCACATCTGCCAGCCCAAGACCACACGACTCGGTCATACAAAATCAGCCAATTAATCACCCAAAATTATAGCTAATGCATCACCCACCTGGCCAAATGAATAGGAAACAGTTCGTCAGTCCCAGTAGGAGTCTTGGTGACTGTTGAAACTGCAGCCAGTTCCTGACATGGAGCATTGCTAGCGGCCAGATTAGAAGAAGCAATACCTGCTGCTGCTAAAGTACCAACAGGAGCAGCAGGAAGCCTTTCATTATCTGTTTAAGCACCTCAGTTGGCCCAAAGGAGAACAGGCCACTTCCACGTCAAGGGGAGAGGCAATAAAATTCTCAGCCTAGAATTTAGCCCTCGGTGAATGTAACCAGGTGCAGAAAGAGGGTACATAACACCGTTGGAAGCACTGCTGGGAAATTCCCTAATTCCTGTTGTTCGAGGACAGTGTGATAGCGAACGATGCAGGCTCTTCATCTTGCAAGGGAGCATCTGAGAGGTGTGTGACCAAGTGATATATTCGATCTAGAAAATCACTTAAAGGTAAACTGCGAGAAGACAAAGGAGCACAAATTCAAGTTCCTAAAAAGGCTGAAATTTTACTTCACCTGAAGTAATTAAGACATGGAACAGACTCCTAGATAGAGGAATAAGAGTGAACATTGGAATTCTTTAAGAGACAAGTAGATGTTGCAAATGGGAGCTATCATATATTTTTCTGGAAAGATGCATTGAAGTAGGCTGAATGGCCTCCTTCATCTATAATTATATGGAATTATTAATCTAAGCAATGACCCATTTTAAAGCAGAAAAATGATAACCTTACATTCTTGGTAGCTAAGGCCAGAAATGTTTCTTCAATATATATACGTTTCAAATGTCAAAACATATAATTATGAAACAATGAGAGACAGTGTTGAATGCTTTTATAAAATAATTTCTACATGTTAATGGAGACAGTCCAGACATTTCCCATCTGAGGTGTTAATATAGATCTGTAAAGTAACTCCTGTTGAGTGTTCAAGGCCGATCATAGTTACAGCTTCAGAAGTTAGAATATTAACAATGTTTGAAAGTTGACTGATGAATTACTTAATACAATGCTTTTCTTGTAGTGTTTGTGCAGCTGATGTTCTGTGCAGAGTGTAGACTGTTGACTTTTGTAGACATTGCTGTAAAATTTACGTTCTGATAAAGTTTCAGCTTGGTTTTGCTATTCATCTGATTTCCATTCATAAAATGTATTGATTCTTCAGTACAATTACTAATATATAATTTAAAAGACATTGAAGTGTTGCTGGCATTATGATGCTAAATGCAAAGGTCTCCATTCAAAATTTATGTTAAGGAAGCAAATGCAGATTTGTTCATAATTTTGAGACTTTGTCATAACAATAACTGTGTGTTGTATGATTTTACAAATAAATTAGGCAGTTCAGTTTCTTCGTGTTGACCATGAGTTTAGCCTAAGTTTGGCACATGATGCCTTCTTGATAAAACATTTGCCTCTTACAGTAGGAACAGCTGCTGTATGATGTTTGTGTAATTGATTGCTACTTAAGTTGCTGGCTAGTTAATTTTAAAGAGGCCACTCAGTATTTTGGTGACTAGTGCTTGACCTACCCTTTAAGTGCCACTAACAGTTAAACATCTGCTGTTAGTTTCTGATTGGAGGTTTAAAGAAGTCTTTTGCAATATATTAGTGCCTTTCTGTGATAGAACTTCACCTCACACTCTAACAAATCACCAACAATTAATCCGGAAATTCCCAGAGGACTTCACCAAAAAAAAGGTGGGCCCTATTCTGATCCACATGGAAGAAGTCACCCAGGGAATGGAAGGCTTGACCGTCAACACCTTGCTCGGTAACACCTTGGCCAATCAAAGCAAACACAACAACACCAACTATTAGAAGAGAAAGGAACAGGGGTGAATTTTTGCTCCTAGATGAGGGGCAAGAGTGTGATCCACACAGCAAATTGATGTGTTTATTTATTTGCACCATCTAATCACAAACTGTTTTTAAGAAGGTCTGATCAAGGTCAGAACTACCAAGCCCCAAGTGGCAGGTAGCTAGCTGAACTCACCCACAGGTCAATGCAATTCATATCAAATTGCTGCCAATGGCAGTACCGCAACTACCTAGAGATGGCCTTCTGTCAGCAGGCCAGGGTGGGGAGTGGGACTGTGAGGTCTCCGGCCACTCCATGGAAGAATTCCTGTGCAAAATGTTCCAGCTATTTCAGGAACGTCTGAGGGGGCACATCAATATGGAGGCACCCCCTTTATCTCCCATACTGGCAACTTCTCCTTCCATGATGGAGGTCTTATTGTTCCTCAGGCATCAAGAGCCTAGCTGCCATTTTTAATTGGTTGGCAAGTAAGAATCTGTGTCCACCAATTTGACAATTCAGGAGACTTGATGAATGTCTTCTACCAACACAACACAGGTTCACCACTCTCAGTTAACTCCAATGTCAATATCACCACCCAAAACCTTTTACCCAAGAGAGTGAGAACAGCTCCTGGTATGTGGTGACTAGCTGTATGCTCTACAATCTGTTGATTTTTTGGAGGCCAGTCTTTACTGTCCAGCATTTGTGCTGGACAAGTGAGTTCTGGAGCTGTTGAACACGTATCTCGGTAGTGGTTCCTAGCCCACGCTTCAACTCCTTTACCAAGAGAGCTGCTTGCATTACATTTGGGATAAAAATAAAACTTAAAATCAGCTTGAGACACCAGCTGGGCCAGCTCTTTGCCTCTTGACAGTGTCAAGTATTCAGTGGAAGTTGCACCTTAAGATCTTCTTTATAGCTGCTTGATGTCCCAACAAATAAAGACGTTGTTGCAATGGCTTCTGGGCCTCAAGAGGAGATCGGATGTCTCATGGGGGACTTTTGGAGTGGGCTGGGAGGATATAATGGAGATAGATCAGGAGGATCGGTGTGAATTTCACAGGGCTTTGTCCAGACATACACTCAATTATAGGATGGCAGGTTTCCAATACTGGTTGGTATTACTGGAAATTGTGCCCACTGCCAGTCCTGCACTTGGGGTTGAAGGTGATAAACTGTGCTGCATCATGCCTTGGTGTTAGGAGGTCTCACTCGGGCTCTGCTGGAAGAATTTGCTGAGGGATTGGTTGTGTGTAAGATGCCTTACATGACTCAGTTGACCTATTGGATGGTGGCTGCTAGGTGCTACCCTGCCACTGGCAAAATTGGATTGAGGCAGGGACAGGCAAGTGTGTGTCAGCCACACCACCCAGAGACACTTGCCTCCTGATCCAATAGGTTCTCATTGGGATTAGCTAGTGGGCTTCATGAGGCTCAGTTTTAAATTTCAAATGACAGTTAAAAGCTATGGTTTTTATTGTAATGTTTAAAGCACCAGTCCATGTCCTGGGAGCATGTGAGCCATCTGCCTCCTGCCCTCATTTCCTCTCTGTTAAGAAGAGAAGTGGGGAGGCTGATTGCAACCCATCGATTTGTAGGGTAGGGATTGCCCAGCACAAATGCTGGTGAGTGAAGACCTGGTCCCACCTGCCAGTGTCAGAGCCCAAAACATGCAAAAGAGGATACATTAAAGCTCCTCTAACTAGACGAATATCATACCAAGCAACTAAATGCGTTGTGTGACATTTTATCCATTTCACACACCTACTGCCCTATGGCTTTTTTGAATGAGTTTCCCAATAACACCAAGTTATGGAGAGGTTTGTCCTTTAGATCCGTGCAAATGGGCTGTTCATCACCAACCACTGAACAAGAACTCAGGGCTAGGTTTGAGTGTATATGTCAGGTCTATCCATTGTAGCCCCCAATTTCACCATTCTCCTTCTGTGGGTAAAATCAGTGTTCGGTTGTTGTCCAATTGCAAACAAAGCGGCTAGTTTTTAGATTAGATTAGATTAGATTCCCTACAGTGTGGAAACAGGCCCTTCGGCCCAACAAGCCCACACCGCCCCTTGAAGCATCCCACCCAGACCCATCCCCCTATAACCCACACACACCCCTGAACACTACAGGCAATTTAACATGACCAATCCACCTAGCCTGCACATCTGTGGGAGGAAACCGGAGCACCCAGAGGAAACCCACGCAGACACGGGGAGAATGTGCAAACTCCACACAGACAGTTACCCGAGGCTGGAATCGAACGCGGGTCCCTGGCGCTGTGAGGCCGCAGTGCTAACCACTGAGCCACCGTGCCGCCCCTTTTAAAAGAACTTGCAATGCCTGTTTATAGAAAGCTCAGTAGATGTTTAAATACCATGATGTAGGAGTGTGCAATATGATGGTTGTAACTTGTGTTCACAGCCATGGTTTGTAACATAATAAAGGCCTGATTGCAGCCAGCCCAAGGGATAACTAAAAGACCATTTGAATAGATGCTTCAAAGTGAATTTATTCCCTCCACAGGCCAGGTGTAGATCAGTCTTAGCATAGGAGTCAGACCGGGTTACTTGTCAATCTGCCTGTGTTCTCCATCCTGTTCCTGTGTCTGAACTGCCTGTGGCACACAAGGAAATCCAGTGGAGGCCATCAAACGCCTAAGGGAACCTTGCTGATTCTTTTTCTATATAAAATCTTCAGTGGTGGGGGTGGGGGGGAGGTGAGAATAATCTAGCAGGTTTTCTTTTTTTTTCTCTAGTCACTGCACCGTAACACTCCAATATGTGTCTTGAACCTTGTCTCAACAATGGACATGAGTTTCTGGTGTCAGATACACCTTGACAAGACAACAGACCCATCTTCAGAAATGATTTTCAGGCCCCTTACTGCATTGGCTGTGTCTCTCAGGTACGTGTTGTGGCGGAGGGTGGTTGGGGAGCCTAACTGCCTTCATTAGGAAACTGTGAAACCAGGGGGAATACTCCTGTTCTCCATGTTTTCATGTACCTTAAAAAAAAATTTACTTCTCTCACTGTTGGAGCCCATTGTTGGCTTGAAACTCCACCCCTGGAGACCCCGAGCCCAGCAGCTGCACTTTCCCAGCCTGCACAACCTGGTAAGGGAGTCCTAGAGGTAGAGCGTGCTACCGTGGATGTCTTCACAGCCTGCTGATTGGATGACCCCTCAGTCAGTGTGAGCAGTTGGCCCCTCCCCTCACCACCATCTGCATCTGCCTTGACCCTTCCATGATGCACCTGACTGTCAGAATCAACAAGCTGCTGGTGTGAAGCCCGACATTCACTTTGCTTGGCTTTGGGCCATTAGCGACGCTGATTGGAATAAAAACATAGAAACCTCGAAGATGGGAGCAAGAATAGGCCATACAACTTCTCAAGCCTGTGCTGCCATTCAGTGTGCTCATGGTTAATCCTGCCCTCCCACCTCCCATTTCCTTGACATCTTTACACACAAGAGCTATATCTATCTCCTCTTAAAAACAAATATGTCGTATATTCTATGCATGTCAGTGCACTGCTGCTGTATGCTTCTGAGTGATGTTTCATACAGATCCCTATGAGGCCAGCCATTCTATAGATGGAGGAGCTCATGTCTGAGACATAGCAAACCGCATTTGATGCATAGACATCTCCATTCTCTGTATGTGACTCCTCCGCACTGTGTCAGGGAACACTGTCATTAGGGGCACATCTGCTACTGTTCCTGAAATACCCACCTGCTGGGTGAATCTCCAGTCTCTGCATCTTCCTCAAGTTGAATGTCCTGTGCAAGTTCTCCAGCCTTCAAGTGGTCTCTGCCAACTGCCTGTAGCTCCCTCAGCTCCTCCTACTCACTCAAAAAAATGTTGTCCCTTTTTGAAGGTGGATTAAGGGCTTACCGAGATGGATGCAGTTGTGCAGGATTTGGTGCCTCATCTTCCAGTGACAAACTTCCCTCCTGCAGCTGCCGGCTTTGCCTTGTCAGCTGACCCTGAGGCAACTATCAGAAGATGTTTCATATTATAAGTTGGAAATCTATGTTATATGAGAATGTGACTCCATTGAAATGGTGCTTTCTTGTGAAAACACAGCACGCATCTATTTTTCTTGTTGTCTGTGGTTGGGACCTGGCAGTTCTTCCTTTGTCAGAGTTCTGACCCCAGAACAAAACTCCAATCTGTCAGTTCTATTTCTGTTTCCTTAGATGCTGTCACAGCAGCAAGTATTTCCAGAACTCTGTTTCTATTTTGGATGACAACATCTGCAGTATTCTGCTCCTTGAATATGTGGTGGGATTAGTTGCTCAACCCCAAGCAAATATAAATTATATTTAGTTAGCTTTTGCTAGAAAGAATCAATTAATCCACTTCCAAGAGCATTTAATAAATGTTTCACATTTTACTATGCTCACAAAAACATGTAACTAAAGATTTCTTCACTATTTTTGGGCAGCCTTTTATTACAGATTAATAATTCTATTGTGGCTGATCTTGCTTGATATTTCAACAATTACTTTTTAAATGGAATAACTTCTGAGCAAGATTTTTGCTAGACACAATATTTATAAGTCAATAAACAAAAGGCAACTTGAATTTTTTGAAACTTAAAAAATTTAGAATTCATCCTTGATCAGACAAGACCTTATTATTAACATTGCAAGCAGTTAGCATTCTCAGGGTTTCAGACTTGCAGCTGGATAGAAGTTAATACAAAATTACATTGGAAATACATCAGATTGTTGCTTGGTTTGGCAAATTAACCCGTAAAGCTGCTCCTGTAGGAGTCTTTGGTATTTTGTCGAAGGACAGGTCATGGCAACAATCCAGTAATGTTACTTCCAGTTAGCCTGCCAAAATAGTCCAAATGAAGAACAGCACTTAGTCAGGAAATCTTGCAAGATGGATAGCAGTGACTGCAGCCATTTTATCTAGCTACGATAAAAACAAGTAGATGGTATAAATCAGGTCAGCAGAACATGAAGTGGTATGTGTCAACTGTAGCCTTACATGTAATATTTTTAAAAACTAATTTATCTGAATTCTGTGGCCTAAATTCAACCTCTACATGGCCACACGTGCTCTGGCTAACACAGATGAATTGTGTACACTATAATGGACAGGAGACTATCCAGGATCCATTGTTTGTGCACTTGTTGACAGCGAAGAGCAATAATGCAAAGTAGTAAGTATGGTTTTAACTCCCATTTATTTTAAGAGGCAGTTGTTTATAGTGACCTAATGTTTAGCATTTATCCCATTTCATGATGATATTTCCAAAGCCATTTACAGAGACTGTTAAATTAAAATATCATTGATTTATTTGTATTGGCTATTTTATCTTCCAGCATAGCGGTTCTCAACCCCTGCTTCAAAACATTTATAAATTGTCAACCTATTAAAAACATAAGGTTGATTTTTGCTAGCTTTGGCTTTGTGTCAGTTTCAGGGAATTTCATGGAGGTTCTTTCTCTGAAGCTCCAGCGAGTTTCATCCTGCTCACTTTTGTACTCACTCTTGCCAAGACCTTCTGGGATTCACATTGCTGGTGTTGTATATAAATCCCAGCTGCATTCCAGGTCAAATGCTCTAAGCTAGGATCTGCCATTCACAGCATGGTGCAGCACAATTCTAAAGGGTATGGCTGACAAAGGAAAGTTGTCACCCTGCTTCACTAACAAGGACAAAGAGGGTGTGGAGTAGAGGCCACAGAAGTTACCAGGGCACGAGCCCTCACAACCTGGTCTGATGCCATCATTTGGGTCCATGCAATCTCTGCGGTCCGGAAGAAGTCTTGGCAATGTAGGAAGAAGGTTAATGACTTTCTGCACTTTACAGTGATAAGCGCTGTAAGTTTGGCTCGTCACGCTAGACAAAATTCTTCAGCCAACTGAATAAAGAGAACAAAAAGCCAGGAGCAGAACTAGCCCATTCTTGGCCCTCCAGCCTGGTCCTTGAATCTACGTCATCACTGCCCCACCAACTTCATATATCTCTTGATCCCCTGATAATGCAAAAATCTGCCTATTGCAGCCTTAAATATATTCAACAATGGAGATTCCAAAGATTCGTAAATGTTTGAGTGAAGAAATTTCTCCTCATCTTGACCTGATTTGATTGGCCCATTTTTTTGAAGATTGTGCCCCTGTTTACTAGATTAGCTTTTTATAAAATTCATTCCCAGGCTGAGGGCATTGTTGGCCAGGCCAGCATCTATTGCCACCCCTAATTGCCCAGATAGCAGTTAAGAGCCAACCAATTGCTGTAAGTCTGGAGTCACATGTAAGCCAGGCCAGAGCAGGTAAGGATGGCAGTCTCCTTCCCTAAAGGACATAGTGAACCAGATAGGTTTTCCTGACAGTGGTGTCATAGTCATCATTAGACTCCTAATTCTGGATTTTTTTCTTGAAATGCAAATCCCACCATCTGTTGTGGTGGGATTTGAACCCAGATCCCCAGTACATTATCTGTGTCTCTGGATTAACAGGCTGGCAATAATACTTCTCGGTCATTGCCTGCCTATCATCTCCCATCACCTCCCGCTTTCAGTCTCTACTCTACTCTAACGCAGTGAGATCGCCTGTCATTCTTCTAAACCCCATTGGGTATAGGCCCAATTCACTCAAGCTGCTTGGGCAACCTAAGAACCAATCTATTGAAACTTCATTGCACTGCCTCCAAATGTAAATATATCCTTCATTAAATGTGGAGACCAAACTGGATGCAGAATTGCAAGTGTAGTGTTATCTATAACATATCTATAACATATTTTCTCAATCAGCCTATGCCATCTTTCCTCTTATCTATCTATAAATTTAAGGTTATTGTTTGGACTGGAATATATTGTATAGTGTATCAGTTGTACCATGACCACATTTTCTCCAAGGACAATTTGTTCGGAGATTAACCCTAACCCATGACATGATAATCTACTTAGGAGAGCTCTCAAGGAGTCTCCACACTCTGGCACCATCTGGATACAAAAGTTTGAAAACACATACCAGTAGCTTTAAGAACAGCTTCTTCCCCGCTGTTATCAGATTTATGAATGGACTTCACATATATTAGAGTTGCTCTTTCTCTGTACCTTCTCTGTAGCAGTAACACTGTATTCTGTTCTAATACCCTGTGCGCTTATATAAGGCATTGCTTTGTCTGGTTAGCACACTATACTATACTTTCCACTGTACCTCAGTGCATGTAACAATAATCAATTAAATCAGATTAAAAATTATATTAGATTTGAAATAGCTTTAACTGAAGCTTTTAGTCTTGCCCTTGTTAAGACAATTCACAAGAATACTAATTCAAGAGGAAAACCAATGTTTACAGTGTCATTAATCTTTATATAAGTGAGATAAATTAATATGGCAAAGGTAATCACAAGGAAGAATTCATAGATTGTATTTGGACTATTTTCCAAGAATAATATGTTATGAATCCAACTAGGGATCTGGCTACTTTGTATCTGGCAATATGTACTGAGGCAGCTTTAAAAAATGCTTCATGTAAAAAGCTTCCCCAGGATACAGTGACTGTAACATGATAGAACTTGGCGTTCAGTTTGAGAGGGAACAATTTGGGTCTGAAACAAATGTGCTAAACTTAACTAAGGTTCTTCCATAGGAATGAGAGCAGGTCTGGATGGAATTGCCTGAGAAAGGAGTTTAGCAGAAGAATGGTAAACATTCTAAGAAAATTTTTTGAATTCAGAGCAAAGATGTAACCCAGTGAGGTGGCAGGATTCCAGTAGGGAATAAACACAACATAGTTAACCAAGGAAGTTTAAGGATGGTGTTGAGTTGAAAGATAAAACATACAATGTAGGTAAACCAGAGTATCACAAAAGATTTAAAAAGCAACAAAAGAGCACTAAAAAAGACAAAATAAACAATGAAGGCAAACTAGCAAGTGATATAAAATAGACTGTCAGAGTTTCTTTAAATATATAAAAAGAGAGAGAGAGAGGTCAAAGTTAACGTGGGTCCCTAGACAAGAAGGATGGGGCAACAATAATAACGGGGAACCAGGAGATAACAGAGGAGTTTCAGAAATAAATTGCATCACTGTCAATGACAGAAGACTCTAATAGCAGTCCAAAATACGAAGTAATCAAAGGATGAAAGAGAGGGAGGAAATAACCTCTCTGATGAAGGGTCTAGGCCCGAAACGTCAGCTTTTGTGCTCCTGAGATGCTGCTGGGCCTGCTGTGTTCATCCAGCCTCACATTTTATTATCTTGGAATCTCCAGCATCTGCAGTTCCCATTATCTCTGAGGAAATAATCACAATAGCTATCACTACAAAAAGGTGTGAGAAATGACTGGGGCTAAAAGCTGATAATATGAATTCCTAAATGAGGTGTTGATCACTGGAGCTAAACAGATTATTTGAACAGATTGTTACAAGAAAGAGATTTCATTTATTGCACAGTTTGTAAAAAGCATGGTTAGTGTGGGACTGCAGCAGCATGAGATGAAGGTTGAGTGACAAGGTTGACTACATTGTTGAAATTTGGTTCAGTGTGGAAATTTTGGTGTAAAGGGAACCAGAGATGCTTTAACAGGGTTAGAAGTAAACTTGCTGTGGTAAGAGGTGCACGGGAGAAGCTAAAAGGCATGGATCAAAAGGCCTATCTGCAGTGGGATCAGCAGCACAAACTACAATGTAGCACAAGTGGAGAGAAAGAAGATGATTGATGAGTAGCACTGTTGAATCTTCCTAGCCTTTAAAGCAAAAGTAGGACCTTCATTTTATTTCTGGGTCTCCAGGGCTTTTCATCTCCTGTTTCTGCAAAAATAACTGCTTGAGCATTAGATTGATACTGGTGAATTTTCATTTCAGTTTATAAGAAAGAAATATCATTGCAGTGAAGTGTAAAGAGCAGGGATTGTTGAGTAAATAATAAGTTACATTAAATAACTTAATGATGGTAGGGTGTATGATATAACAAGTGGAAGCTGCTGGATACCAATGTGGTTCAGAGTGAACACGTCTAGTAAGTGTTTGCAGCTTGAGGATCTTTGCATCCAAGTTGAGGAACTAGTGTCTGAGCTGTAGACATTGTGTCATATCAGGGTAGTGGGAAATTACACAATAGCCCAGATCTCAGTCATGTACCTTAGTCTCAGTAATTCAAAATTAGTCAGTGATTAGGAACAGGAGGCTGTGACTGCAGGTAAAAGGACCTGGGGATTAAAATTAAGGAGCCTTAGCCAATGCAATTGTTTAACAGTTACAAAGTTCTCGCAAGCTATGCTGATGAGAGTGGGTGCTGTAGGGACGGTAAGCAAATTGGCCACGGTACCTTGATACAGGGAGCCATTCAAACGCGGTAAGGAAATACGAATGTAATAGTGGTAGGGTACAGTATAATTAGAGAGATACCTTCTGCTCACTGCAGCAGTAAGTGGGAATCCCAAAGGCTGTGTTGCCAGTGTTAAAGACCTCTCTTTGGGGCTGAGGAAGCACATGGCTTGAAACAGGAGGGAGCCAGTTGTTGTCCACATTGGTGCCAATAACATTGCTAGGACTAGAAAGAAAGAATAGAATCCCTGCAGTGTGGAAACAGGCCCTTCGGCCTAACAAGTCCACACTGAACCTCAGAGCATCCCACCCAGATCCATCTCCCTATAACCCACCTAAGATACACATCCCTGAATACTACAAGCAATTTAGCTTGGCCAAGCCACCTAGCCTGCACATTTTAGACAGTGGGAGGAAATCGGAGCACCCGAAAGAAACCCACGCAGACACGGGGAGAATGTGCAAACTCCACACAGACAGTCACCCAAGGATGGAACTGAACCCGGGTCCCTGGTGCTGTGAGTCAACTGTGATAACCACTGTGCTACCCCAGAAAGATTTGCCTGAAAGAGTTTGAATAGGAGCTAAATTAAAAAGCGGAGCCTCCAAGGTAATAACCACTGGATTACTATATGAGCCACAGGGAAACTGGCATAGGGTAAATAAAGTCAAGGAGTTGAATGCATGGCTCAAAGTTTGGTGTAAGTAAAATGGATTTCAATCGATTGGGCACTGGCACAAGTGCTGGGATAAGAGGAGTGGGTTAGATTCATTACAAAGAAAAATATATTGGTTCTTTACTTGAATGTGAATTGTATTCAGAACAAAATAAATAAACTAATGACAAAAATATAGATTACCACGTGTGATCTTACAGCCATTACAGAGATGTGGTTACAAAGAGATCACATCTGTGAATCAAATATTCAGAGGCATGTGACTTTTCATGAGGACAGACAGGAAAGAAAGGGTAGTGAGATAGTATTGTTGGTATGGCATGAAATAAGTACAATGGCTAGAAATGGCCTTGGATCAGAAGATGTAGAATCCATAAGGGCGGAGGTAAGAAATAGAAAGGGAAAGACATTGGCAGGAATAATTTATAAGCCCCCTAACAATAGCTATGCAGTAAAACACAGAATAAATCATGAGATAAGGAGAGGATGTATCAAAAGCGGTGTGTTAATCTTGGCTGACTTTAAACTTCAGATAGATTGGGAAATTCAGGTTGGCAGAGGTAGCTATGACGACGAATTAATGGAATGTAATTGGGACAGTTTCCCGATTAATATGTTATGGATCTAACAAGGGTCAGGCGATTTTGGATCTGTTGATGTTATAAAGCAGATTTAATAAATGATATCAGAGAGAAAGATCACCTAGCAAACAGTGACCATAATGTTGTAGAATTTAGCATTCCATTAGAGAGGGAGGACTTGGGATGTAAACAACTGTGCTAAGTTTAAATAAGGATAATCATAAAGGAATGAGGGCAGAGCTGGCTCGAGTGCACTGGGAAAGGAGTTTGGCAACAATCGAAGTTGAGAAATAATGGCAGACATTGCAGAAAAGTTCATGAATCAAAGTAAGGATATATCCCGGTGAGGAAGAAGGATTCTCGGAAGAGGTTAAGCTGACGAGGAATTTATCTGGGAAGTTAAAGTTAGCACCAAGTTGGAAGAATGTGGCAAAAATTAGTGGTAAACTAAAGAATTCAGAAAGTTTAAAAACCGCCAAAAGAACAATAATAATTATTATTATTGTTGTATTGCAGCAGAATGCATTATGTCCTGAATTTTCATGGTTCTTTGTCATCTGTTTTAGGGAGAAATAGTATTGTATTCTGGGTACAGAAAGATACCATCTCTTTTCTCTATCCTTCACCCCAATCCTTCAACACCCTCCTCTTCCCCAGGGAACAACAACCAGATCCAAATAAGAACCAAACGAACTGCAGATCTGTAAATCAGGAACAAAAACAAAGTTGCTGTAAAAGCTCAGCAGGTCTGGCAGCATCTGTGAAGGGAAAAACAAAGTTAACGTTTCTGGTCCCGTGACCCTTCCTCAGAACAGGTGACCCTTCCTCAGTTCTGAGGAAAATTCACCAGACCTGAGACGTTAACTGTATTTTTAACTGTACAGATACTGCCAGACCTGCTGAGCTTTTCCAGCATCTTTGTTTTTGTTGTTGTTGAAACAGATCCAAATTTTTGACCTACAGATGGTATCTTACATGGTAAATTTGTTCACTTGCCTGAGTTTGTGAAAGATACTTGTTGGGAATCTGATGGCCCACTTGAATTAATGTTGGCATAAACAAGAATAAATAACTAGCAGCAGTAATTCTATCCACCAAGATTTTATTTCTGGTTGAGCTTAAGTCTCAAACAGTACACAAGTAATTGAACCATCAGTGTCTGCAATCAATATGATTTTCACTGCATTGATCAAATTCATTTTTAAAATTATAATATCTAAAAGTTGGACAAAAATTGATTTGTGATAAACACAATGTGGATAAACTTTCAGTCTTCACCACCTCAGCATCAATCTGACTGACTGAATCACCCACCAGTTATGGGTGTTTTTATTCTATTATGTGAGTGGGTTCTGTAAAAGGTAGCTGCTATGTTCAACCAAATAACTATCCAGCAAGGGAAGCTGAAGAAACAGCCCTGCATTTGCTATATATTGAAAATGCTGAGAGTATCCAAAAGGTACAGTGCCCCAGCTTTTAAGTATTTTTAGTACACAAGCAGATCATTTAGTTCACCTGCTCTGTTCTGGTTCTTATGGGATTGAATTTCCTCTTAATCCCTACAAAACCACAAGATTAATTGAGTAGGGTTTATGAATCCTCCATTGCTGCACCTTTGACCATTGCCAAGAACCAGGGAGAAACTCAATGTTCTGCTGGGCTCCTGTGATTCATCTGCTACTGTTGCCTCTCATATCTCTCACAGGGCAGGAGGGAAGGAAACAATACATGGCAATGAGAAAGTATAATCCTAGAAAAATCTTATGTCCTAGTAGATATTCAAAATATCCAAAGTATTTTGTTTTAAGTTGCCTTGAGCAACTAAATAAAATATTTCCATATGCATTCCTGTAATTCAGTAAATAGAAGTGAACTTATCTAGGATCACTGGCAAGGCCAGGATTTACTTATCAAGTTTAATTGTCCTGAGAAGGTAACAGTGAGCTGCTTTCTTGAACTGCTGCAGTTCACTTGGTGCAGCTACACCAGCAGTACTGTTGGGGAGGACGTTGTCCTCAATCTTAGGACAGTGATATTCTTCCAAGTCAGGATGGTGTGTGACTTGTAGGGGATCTTGCAATAGCCAAGTTTCTGTACATCTGCTGCCCTGATCCTACTAAATGGATCAAGATTCCATCAATGTGCAACACAGAGGGATTTGGATGCTCTTGTGGATGAATCACAAAATTAGCATTGCGGTTCAGTGAATAGCTATGAAAGCAAATAAACCTTTGGCACTTATTGCCCCAGAGGTTGGACATCAAAAATGGGGATGTCTCATCATACATGTACAGGGTGTTATTGAGACCATAATTATTTGGGCCTGGAGTTTTTGCCCATATATTTAAGAAAGGATATATTGGCATTGAATACACTTGTAAAGAGATTCACTGCACTGCACTGATTTGTTGGATGAAGGAGTTAGCTTCTGAAGAACAGGTAAACAGGCCTTTATTCCTTAGCATTTCAAAGAACAAGGCATGATCTGATTGAAATATTCATGATTCTGAGGGGAGTCAGCAGGGTAGATGTTGAGAAGATGTTTCCATTGTTGAAGGAATCTCAAACTTGGGGACAAAGTTACAGAACAAGAGGACACTTGCTTAAAACTGAGATCCCAGAATCACTACAGTGTGGAAGAAGACCATTTGGCCCATTAAATCCACATGGACCCTCTGATAAGCATCCACTGTATCCCTGTAACCCTGCATTTCCATGGCTAATCCACCCAGCCTGCACATTCCTGGACACTATGGGCAATTTTCCATGACCAATCCACCTAGCCTGCACATCTTTGGACTGTGGGAGGAAACCGGAGCACCCAGAGGAAACCCATGCAGACATGGAAAGAATGTGCAAACTCCACACAGACAGTCACCTGAAGGTGGAATCAAATCTGGGGCATGGCACTGTGAGCCACCGTGCTCAGATACAAAGGAATTTCTTTTCTCAGAGGGTAGAGAACGTCTGAAATTCTCTACTCCAAAGTGTTGTGGAGGCTAGATCTTTGGAAGTATTCAAAGAGGAGATGGATAGATTTTTGAAATACTGAAGAATAAAGGTTATGAGGATCTGGCACGAAACAGGAGTTCAGGCCTGCAGAAGATCAGTCATGATCTTATAGAATGGCAAGACAGGTTTGACAGACTGAAAAGAAACTCCTGCTTCTAGTTCATATGTTTGAGGTGTTAGACCTCGCAGATTGGAAGCTGCTGTCCGTAAAGTCTTAGCAACTTGCTGTAGTGCATTGTGATTACTGTACTCCCCTAGCGCCTCTGTGCTGATGGGGAAGGGAATGAATGGCTAAGGTACTGAAAGTGGTGCCAATCTGTAGCTAATTTGTTTGGATGCTGTCTAGCTTCCTGAGTATTGTTGTAGCTGCACTCATCCAGGCAAATGAGGGGTATTCCATCATGCTCCTGATTTGTGCTTTGTAGATGACAGATAGACTGCAGGATCAGGAAGTGAAGCCTCTGATTTGTTCTTGCAGAGATTTTATTTAAATGGCTAGTACAGTCAAGTTTCCCCTCAATGGTAACCCCCAGAATATTGATGGTAGGGATTCAGTGACAGTTGTGCCATTGAATGTTAAGGTTTCTCTTGTTCCAGGCAATGACCATCGCTAACTTGTGTGGTATGAATGTTACTTGTCCTAAATTAGACAAGCCTGAGGTTTTCATTGCATGTTTGTGTGAACAGTTTCAGTGTCAGAGGAATTGTGAATGGTACTCAACATTGATGAATACAATAATAAAGAAATGCATTAAATTAGGAAAAGTGCAGTTAGCCACATCATTATGTGTACTTTGAGTTTTAAACCATTGCTAGTCAATGTAGAGATACGAGGTCACTGAGTCCTTGATCTTAGCAACTACTAATATCTGCAATGACACAAAGGACATTTTACTGAAATACAGCAAATGATCATAAGTAAAGATTCAACATTTTAAATAGTTTGAACGGCTATACAACATTGTATATGCTGTGTCACAATACATAATGAACATTCATACATTACATGCATGCAGCTAACACAAGGAATTTCTTTGGAAGTAATAATAAATTAGAGACCAAATTATTATATTTCATTAAAATATAACAGTTATAGATTAAAGGAGCCGTTGTAGTTTTATATGTGCAATGATTTGAAATTGTTTATAATTTACTTAAAATGCTGACTACGCATGGTAAAGAGAGCAAATCTTCTTTCTTTTCAAACCATATACTGGAGGGCAACTGTTTTTTTCTTTATTCGTTCATGGGATGAGGGTGTCGCTGGCCAGACAGCATTTATTGCCCATCCCTAATTGCCCAGAGGGCTGTTAAGAGTCAACCACATTGCTGTGGGTCTGGAATCACATGGAGGCCAGGGCAAGTAAGTTTCCTCCCCTAAAGGGCATTAGTGAACCAGATGGGTTTTTATCCAACAATCAGCATTGGATTCACAGTCATCATTAGATTGTTAATTCCAGATATTTATTGAAATCAAAGTCCATCATCTGCCGTGTTGGGATTTGAACCCAGGTCTCCAGAACATTATCTAGGTCTCTGGATTAATAGTCCAGCAATAATACCACAAGGCCATCTCCTCCCCTCAACTTGCAGGAGATGATTGAAAGAAGAAATGCTGCCATTTATTCAGAGGGGCATTCTTCTCAAAGAGCAGCTGTTTGGGCAGGAGAGGTGGCACAGAAGTGCCTGAAATGAAGTGACAAAGCCATGCAGATGAAGCTTAACAGGACCAAAGATGTTTGCTGAAGCTGCATTTAGCAGTTTTCAGTGTCTTGTCAGCCAAGTATCCTTTGCAAACTTTTTTTTATTCATTCATAGAACGAGGGTGCCACTGGCTAGGCCAGCATTTATAGCCCATCCCTAATTGTCCAGAGGGCAGTTCAGAGTTCACCACATTGCTGTGGGACTGGAGTCACATGTAGGTCAGACCAGGTAAGGATGGCAGTTTCCTTCCCTAAAGGACATTAATGAACCAGATGGGTTTTTCCAACAATCGACAATGGATTCATGGTCATCGTTAGACTCTTAATTCTAGATGTTTATTGGACTCAAATTCAACAATCTGCTGTGGCAGGATTCAAACCTGAGTCCCCAGAACATTATCTGGACCTCTGGATTAACAGCCCAGTGATAATATCAGTAGGCCATCACCTCCCTGGTAACTTGCACAGGTGATCAATCTAGTTACAAAAGGCAGTAACTTTTATTAGCATAAGCCACCTGTATTGCTACCTGTATAGTGGCACTGGGAGTTGTCAAATGGTTTAATTCCAAAGAACATTCAGCTCTTTATCTCAACCATACCTGTTACAACATGGAGGCTATTTAGTTTAAAGCCTTATCTAAAACCTTAGTCATGCAATTTGCCAGGACTCTGATGTGATTCAGGTGGAGCCTGCCCCATCGGATCTACTGCCTCCTTCCACAGTACCGAGGCCAGTGTCTCACAAATTTGAGCCTGTTTCTCCCTTTACCAATCTTTGCGCTACACATTTACTTCATTAATCTTGTTGATCCTATGTCACTTAACTTGTGGTTTACATTTATTCACACCCTCCTCTGCCTGGACACTGGCTGAATCCAAGGTAGTTAATCTGATGCACTGTAAGTGCCTTCTAAAATGCAGTGTCCAGGTAACTCCCCTATTCCCTGTTGTGTCCTAGCATTTCAAGTTCAGACTCCAGCTTATCAACTCTGAGCTGGAGTTGCTCAAGTAATCAACACTTGCTACAGATGTGGTGACTACGAACCTCAGTGGGTCCCACCAGCTCCCACATCATGCAGTTACAACTCACTGCATGGCCCTGTATCTCAATTTTATTTATTTAGTTGTTATTCTTAAAAAATTTCTTGCTTTTTTTTAGTTCGTAATTAGTAAATATTTATTTTATTTATCTTCAATCTGAAAGAACCCTATAACAGGTAGTCAAATTAGAAGCTGTTACCAACCAATGAACTTTCGGTTTTCCTTTCTTTTGTGCTGGACCTTACAAACTATGAACCAACATAACATGCGAAAAACACGTCTACCCGCCCCCCACCGCCGTGCCAAATTCCCACATTGCTGCAAAATTCCTGAACTATATACTCGCTTGGGCCATGTATCACTTGGATGTGATGTCTCCTTCCTCAGTGTGCAAAGGAATTCTCTCTTGTGTCCTGGCCAAAGTGTGTACCTTAGTTAACATGAGAAAGCCAAATTATCCAGTCATTATCCCACAGGATGGAAGTTTCTTTTCAGTGGAATGGAGTAGGCAATGGCAAGAGAGTTAGAAAAATACAGTAAGAATGAAAAAATTGAACTTCAAACATCAAGAAAAAATGTTTCAATTTTCCCAATCAGCTTGAACACTAACTTCAAAAACTCACTACTGAGCAGTGACTGTTTCCATATGTTTGTATCTCATTATTAGCCCAACTCATCCCATTTCTATGCCACTTCCAATTCTCCTCTCCTTCCCAGTGAAGCTATCCTGCTCAAATTCCAAACATGGAAAACAGGACAGGTACCTAGAAGCTGCAGCTTGCCCATTGTTCGTCCTGCCTGTCGTTAACTCTGTCTTCACAAAAATGCCCCTGCTTGCTCTGTGGGTACCATTCTCCACCACCTTTGTCCCATGTAACTCATCGTCAAAAATCACCAGCCTTACTTCATCATTTCATCTGCTCTTGGCCAAACATTAATACTGCACCCTTTCAGCACTCAAGTCATAGATTTGTTACAGGAGAGAAGGAAGGCATTTAGCCCATCATTCCTACACCAACTGTTCAAGTGAACGTCAATACCTAGTGTTAACCTCCTGATTTTCCTTTCTCCCCATACTCTTGTACACTATTTATATCCGAATCATCATCCGATATCCTCTTGAACACCATTTCCACATTTGAACCAGTCTCACCAACATTTCCAGAAAATGTATTCCATACCCTACTCTAATTGTGATAAAAGCTTTTTTCTTACATTATCCTTGCTTCTTTACAATGTTACTTTAAATCTGTGATTGCTGTCTTACTTCTTTTACAAGCAGAAACAATTTCTTTCTATCTATTCGATCCAGCCTACATATGATGTTGAAAACTCCTCCCAGCCTCCTGCTGCCTAAGCAGAACAGTCCTAACTTCTTCAATTTATCCTCGAGGTGAAATTTCTTAGCTTGGAAATATTCGTCCGCACTCTCCCCAATGAATCCAAATCTTCCCTGTAATATGGCATCTGCAATTGTGTATTATACAGCAGATGAGGTCTAAGAAGTATCTTATACAAGCTCAACATCACTTTGTTGCTGTTGTACTCTAAGCTCCTATTAAAGGCAAGGACACTGTGTACTTTATGAACAGCTCTCTCCAGCTGTCCTGTCTCCTTCAATGATCTGTATACACCCAGATCACGCTGCTCCTGCTCAGCCTTTAGAATTATACCCCCTGTGTTTTATTGTTGTTCAATGTTCTTTCTTCCCAAAGAGCACCACCATACACATCTCTGCATTGATCATTGACTTTGGAACTCAGGGTTAATTACAAGTGGATGCTTCTGCTTTTCACACAGAGCCATACATGTTTCACAAACATTCAGACAAGTTGCTTTTATTGGCTCTTTACTTCATTTCTTAGCGCTCAGTCAATTTCAGCTCAATTGCAGGCATGTGCCTTGCACTGTGTTCTGTTACAGCAGATGATACAGGCAGTTTGTCATAATGGAACCATTGAAATGTGAAAGGAATGGACATTTCGCTGTCTAGCATTGGTCAGTTGTGTGCCAGCAGCTTAAATGGCAAACTAAGCTGCATGTCCTTCAACCAAAAGACCATGTCTGAAGCTCAAAGAGGAACCAGTTCCTAGTGGTATCAAGGGATCCCTCCATCAGTTAAGGGGCTCATCTGATGCCAGTCCATCTGGCTGGCCTTGGTCAGTAAGGTGCTGGTCCCACCAGAGTAAGGGGATTGGGCCAAGGTCAATCCTGCAGGTCAAGTGCAACCATTTGGGGATTTAAAATGAGTCAGTCAGGTTGCTGTTTAGGTGTCAGTCTGGGGGCAGGGCTACATTCAGTCAGGGCTGTCTTGCTAAGTCAATCTGGGCAGACAAACAGAA